>NW_020897756.1:562627-980724 GCF_003984885.1 Neopelma chrysocephalum | reverse complement strand
CCGCCGTGGCGGGCGGGCGGGCGGGCCGCGCCCCCCCCGCTCCGCCCCGGCGGCCGCAGGCCGCGGCGGGCTCGCCTCGCTGATCCCGACCACCCCCCATCCCCACCGCAGCCCCCTCACCTGGGCGGCGCGCTGCGATCGCACGGGGAAGAGGGCGAACGGGCGCGGCGGCCGCTCGCACGGACACGCTCCGCACACACTCACGCTCTCCCTCACACTCACACACAGACACACACACACACACACGCCCTGAGGGCTCGGCCCCGCTTCCGCCGCCGCCGCCGCGCCCGCCCCTTCCGCCGCCGCCGCCACAGCGGGCACCGCCCGCCCGCCCGCCCGCCACGGCGGGCCCCGGTTGCCATGGAGACGGGGTGGGCCCGTGTGGGCTCCCCTCAGGGGGATGAGGGCCTGGAAAACACACACAGACACACACAGACACACAGATAGACAGACACACAGACACACAGAGGGCAGCTGAGCCTTGTGTGAGCCGCGCACACCTCGGGAGTTGCGAGCTCTTTGTCTCCTCCGAGCGCCGCGGGAAGCGCCGGGTTGTTGTTGGGAGTGTGGCGGCTTCTCCGGCAGCGAAAGAGCCCGAGTTCCCCGTTTTCTTGCCGTTTCCCGCTGGTGGTTTTTTGGGGGATAAGGATCGCGGGATCGGTTAGGCTGGAAAAGACCTCTAAAGTCACAGGAGTCCAACCCATGATCCGACACCACCTTGTCAACTCAGTGTCACCCAGTGCCAGCAACAAAAGAACCAGATTTCATTATTTTCTTGCCTTTTCTCACTGGTGGTTGGTTTGTTTGGGTTTTTTTTGATAATTATCATGGGTTCAGTTAGGTTGGAAAAGACCTCTAAAGTCATAGGAGACCAACCCATGACCCGACACCACCTTGTCAACTCAGTGTGTCACCCAGTGCCAGCAACAAAAGAACCAGATTTCGTGATTTTCTTGCTATTTCTCACTGGTGGGGATTTTTTTGGTTTTTTTTTTTTTTTTTTAATAAGAATCACGGGTTCAGTTAGGTTGGAAAAGACCTCTAAAGTCATAGGGGACCAACCCATGACCCAACACCACCTTGTCAACTCAGCGCCACATCCAGTCTTGCCTCAAACGCCTCCAGAAACGGC
Organism: Neopelma chrysocephalum; assembly: GCF_003984885.1. Lineage (NCBI taxonomy): Eukaryota > Metazoa > Chordata > Aves > Passeriformes > Pipridae > Neopelma > Neopelma chrysocephalum. The sequence goes on along the minus strand of NW_020897756.1, from coordinate 979,592 downwards.
GACTTCAACACCTCCCCGGGCAGCCCATTCCAAAGGGACACATCCCCATGGAGAACAGGAGGATCTGTGTGCCCTCATGGAAGTTAAAATTTCACAAATGCTTTGAATTGCAAGATCACCTTGAAATGCTGTTTTAGTAGCAGCTCCTCCTTGCAAATCAAAATGCATATTTTCACTGAAAAAAATGAGATCCTTATCGGCTACATAAGTTTTATGCAACTGTAATAAGCGACATTTTCTAGAGGAATGGCGAGAGAAAGCATTTTTGGGGCATGAGGAAAAGTCTGGCTTGGTCTTCAAGAGGGAATCCAAGGAAAAGAGTTCAGTTTTGTAATCCGTATAATCCTTTTGGATAAGAAGTGACAGGACACACAACCCCGTGCTCTGCTCCTATGTCTCAAGTTTATGGCAGCAGCACTTGTCAAAGTGTTATTATTGGGGCTGAAGGCGCTCGGTTCAATTACAGCGTCCCAGAGTCCAATTTTCTTTTCTGCTTTCAGATACAATCCTGGGCCCATCAAAGTGACTGTCAGATTCCTTTTCAGTGATGGAAGGACTTCATTAGTTTCCTGCTTAGTCTTGGTCCAAAGGTTAATTACTTTGGAAAGTCAGAAGGAAAATTACTTGGCACCCACAAGTTATCTTAAGCTGCAACCACCGATTCAGCTCCATCAGTTACTGTCATCTCTCTCTTTCTTCTTTTCTAGATGGAACTTGTTTTTTCCCCTGATCTTCTCCATAGCTCCTATTTTCCCAGTTTCTGTCTGGGCCATTCCCAGTGTTCTTGCTGAGGCCTTGTGAGTGCTGATTCATGGCAGAATTACTTGTTTTCAACACTCATATACGTGTATCTGTATATAATGCTCAGTTTGTAGAGGTGTGCTGTCGACACCTGTTCATTTGTCTGCTGCTGTACCTCCCCCAATCTCCTCACCTCTCTGCCCATGTTGTCACAGCTCGTGCCTCCTACTTCAACGAGGTGCACCCAGCTCTCTTCATACTGCTCCTTCAATCAGTCCAGTTCAAATTCCAGTCGTCACCGCTGACGTGCTTGCAATACTTCTCAACTGGTATTTTTGAACTGTGCACTCTCCATCTCAATATCCAGGGAGGACAATTCCACGCTGTGTAGTGACAGAGGTGAAGTACCACCCTCTGCTTTCACAGAGCTCCTATGGCTGAGTCCCTGCTGGGCCGGGGGCCACTGAGACATAACTGTGTTAATGATACAGGTCATTCCTCCCTGAGCTCTTCCTGCCCTGGGGTCTTCCCAGTCCTTGTGTACCTGGAAGAGATAGGCAGTGCACCCTGCAGTTCTTCCAGGCCTAGAGGGGTGAAGGCTGGAACCAACACCAAGCCTCGGCTCTGAAACACGTTGCAACAGCAGCAAGTGGTTCAAAGCGTCCCCTCTCAGAGGAGGAAGTGCACGTTGGCTCAAAGGATCTGAGACAGGAGACCCAAAACTCTGTGCAAGAACAGCCTCTACCTCAGGGACAGGCTCAGTCCCTGAGAAAACAAGCCCAACACAGAGACCAGCCTGCCAGGCTCTCCAGCAGCACTGCTCTGTGTTTTCCCAAAGAGCCACATTTCGGGTAAATAAACGTGAGGTGCAATTGGAATTTGGGCTTTAGTAGTTAGTCAGCGTTAATCCCATTGCTCCAGGGAGTGCTGAACAGCTGCTCTGAGAGCACTTGGTACACTTACAGTGAGCTGCAGCTTCATGCAGAATAAATTCACAAGAGAGGAAATCGCACGATTCTGCTCCAAAAAAGGAGGCAGCCCATGGACGAGATGGAATCCCCTGGTTACAAGGACTGTGAGACCTGAGCTCTTTCCTGGGTGCATCGCAGGCTTCACCTTTGGAAGCAGCTTCTCTGCAGGCAGCTGGGGCTGCAAGGACAGTTTGTTCCTGTCTTTTGCAACTGCTTCACTTTGGAGGATTTCAGGCTCCAAAACTCTTCTCTAGCACTAAGTTTACTTAACATCAATAGCAGTTAAAAGAGGTGGAACAAGCTCTTTGTCAAAGATGCCAGTTGCCAAACAGGGAGGGCTGGCTCTGCTCCCCGTGTGAGCAGCAACGCCAGAAGAAGCTGTTCCCAGCAGATGGCACAAGAGCTGGAGCTGCTTCCGTCGCTGCTCTCAGCGGCACGTACCTGCCCTCAGGTGTGCAGCATCTGGGGCAGGAAAAGCCAACCTGAGATTTGTACTAAAATACTGGATTTCAACTGATAAACCTTCATTCAGAAATACAATCCTGATGAGTTGCTCGATTTTTGCGATTTTTTGGGGGGTAATTTTTTGTTGAAAGCAAAGTCTCAGCTGCTGTGGGTACCAGAAGCAAACAGTTGATGGCACTGCACGATCGCTGTCCCTGCAGCTGATGTCTCCCTGCAGCCTGTCTCTGAATGAAAAGGGAAGGTGTTACCCTTCCGTGCTGTAGGAACGACACTCTCAAAATGTGACCTTCACCTTCTAAGTGTGTTTTTATTCTTGAATCTCCTGGTGCTCATTTTCTCCATGTTCAGCTCTATGTGTGAGAGTGCACAGCCTGGACATTTCAGTTGTTCTAGAGCTGGATCTCATGGATAACTAAATAATGGATTAGGTGATGGATCCCAAATGGAACTGGCATAGTGGTTATGGCTGCTCTGCTGGAGCTGAGGGCTGGGATGGATGTCTACCAAAAGTCTCATCAGTGTATTAAGAATTCCAACATTTGTCAGTGCTGGTTGTGGTGTACTTTGAACTGTACACGGTGGAGATAAGAAGGAGACTTGTAAGGAAACAACAAGGAACACAAAAAAGGAAAAGTATTTTTTTTACCCATTAATATTTCTGCAATATGAAATAAAAGAAAAGCTCCAAGGGAAAAATCTCTGCATTTCTTGTCTGTCTTGTATTTTCACGGTATGTAAGCTGCTTGTGGCATTACAGACTGCTGTGATGATGTTAAAACTCAAATTAGCTTAGTTAGAATTAAATTTTCAACCAAACTGGGATCAGGGATAAGCATATTCCATAGGATAGAACTATTATTAACTTTAATTAAAGCAACATTTAAAGCAAAGAGCAGCAGGTTTTCCTCATGGTCCCTGCCAGTTAAATGCTAGACTAAATAATACTTTGTTTGGGCATCTTTCAGTTCTTCCTTCTGTCCAAGGAATGCAAGTGGTTTAGTGAAGCTTCTCCATTAAATGCAATTTGGATCGAAGTCAAATGGTTGTTTTAATTTGAAGGTGTTCAGAGGTCTGAAGGTGACTTTAGAGAACACAGTTAAGAGCATAATTGCAAGGGAACTTATAAGAAGTAACTGTGGGAGCATGAAAATATAAATGACCTAAATAGTATAAAATAGTATGATGGGAAAAATGGTTGGAACAAATGTCTTGGATGGAATAGGAATTCATCTCCAGGAATGCAATTTTGGCAGTAGTGTCCAAAACAGAGAATGCTATTTCTGTGGAAAAGCACTGAACTCTGGGTCATGAATTAAACTCAGGTAATTTATGTTCTGCTCATAAAAAGTGGCAGTGCAAAAAAAACCAAGCAGAAATGGAACAGAATATATTGCTGTAAATTTTGTAGCTGCTGAGACCTGTAGAGCTGTCATGTACATCTAATGCCAGGTAATGCCTAAGAAAAATTCAAGCCAAGGAACACACAGCAAATCCTTCAAAGCTGCCAACTCAGTGACCTGAAGGAAATCCAGTTTCAAAGCAGCGTGTGAAGAGAGGTTTGAAGAGGTGGCTTCCCAAACCCTGAACTTTATTTATTAGCTGTTTCTGACAAGCCCTAAAGAAAGCAAATGTCTCGAAATGGCAAATTTTGAAATTGCATGGCAAGCATTCATTTTATAGGAAACTCTGATCTTTAGGAAATACCAATACTGTTCCATTTCCTGCTTTCTCATTCTTTTCTCTCTTGGTATTTAATACCAGTCTGCTGTGCAGAGCTTCCCAGCCGGTGTGGGTTCCAAGGCTTGGCTGCCTGGGCCCCACAGAGAGAGAGCTCCAGCTTTCTCACAACCAGCTATCTTCCAGGTACCTTTGAAGAGGGATTTCTGCCAGAAAAGTAGCTACGGAAGAAATAATCCTCCCCGTGGTAATCACAGTTGGGTCTGCTAAAATTTTGATAATGTTTCACCCCTTGGCCAGGTGCAGGTCAGCTGGAATTCTTCATGGGGAGACACATCCAGAGGAGAAACCTCCATTTGGCAGAAGGATGGATCCCTTTGGGGTTTGGTGAGATCAACTTAGACAAGTCCAGGCCCTTTATGGCAAATGTGGGAGAAATCTCTCCTTAATGCACAGAGTGGTGGAGCTCCTTCTTTGGTATAACACAAAGGGGAGCCTGGCATGACGTTTTCTCTGGATGTCTCCGGGGAAAGGCAGCTCCTCTCACAGCAATATATATCTGTTTCAGGGCACACTTCAAAGTCCAGCCTGGGTTTTTAGTGTTTGCTTTTCTCCTTTAAAACAAGATCTCTCCAAAGGGCTAAGATCTGAAGCTTAAAGAACTGTGCAAGCTGCCCGGAGCTCCAAAGAGTTTCTTTATAATTAGTATAAATGCATGAAATATTTAACCTTCATCCTGTGGAAACCCTGACTTTTAAAAAAGAACTGACAGCATAGGGTGGAGTTTTATCTGCTCCTAAATAGGACAATGATTTCTGCCCCAAATCTCAAATTCCAGTGTGCAATGAATCAATTGCAGAGGAGGAGATGACTGTTCCTCCATCTCCCCGTGTAATTGACTCTCAAAAACTTGATTTTTCTCAGATGAGTCAGGGTGAGAGCTCTGAAGTAGCACGGCTCCAGCTGGATATCTGTTCTTATTCTGGTTCGTGGTTCAAGGTGTCTTTTCTTAGCAAGCACCTACCACTAGACCATTAATAGTTTGACAGTCCACAGCTTCTAAGGAAATGCTTACCAGCATTCAGAGCTGGAAAATAGCAAACGGCAGAGGCCTGATAAAAGGATTAATAAATCACAGCTCCAAGAGCTCTGAGTTCAGTTTTGTCTGACACTGGCTCTAAGGATTATTTTCTACATCCACTGCTCTTAATTGCTTTTTCTCCCTGGAAGTTTCTGTGCAGCTCTGGGATGGACTTTGGAGAGCTTTCCCAAACAAGCTGAACTAGGTTTCTTCCTAATTTATATTTAAACTCTGGTCCTTACAGCAGACATTTGTATCTGAGCTGTACTGAGGTGACTGATAAACACAGAGGGTAAGGGGTGACACCTTCTCTCACTTCCATCACAGCAAAAGGAGAATATTTTTGCAGAATAAAACTGCCAACCATTCCAACCTAGCTCTGCTATTCCACTTTTACTGGAATTGTTCCGTCTGTTTCTCTGGAAATGAAAGTCTGTTTTTACTCCTGCCACCTGCTATTTCCATATGAAAAAGCTGTTTCGTTATAATGAAGGTACCATTTCTCCCAAGGGCAAAGTAAGGACATTTCATCACACTGCTTTTCCTGAAATCTCAGTAACCAGATTCAATATGTTACTAGATTTGATCTACTTTTTCACAAAGCTTAAAGCCTTTCAGGGAAACCTCGAGTTCTGTCTGTGGGTATTAACAAAACAAAATGTCATTTCCCTGCTGAGCTGTAAGAAAGTCTGATCTGGCAAAACAAAAAAGAGAATATAAAACCAAGATTCACTTTAGCTATGAGGCTTATCCAGTGATGAGCACGGGAAACCACAATATGATTTCCAAGCACAGACCATATTTTCATCCCGGGTACAAGTGAACAACACTGTAACCGAAAAGTTCCTTCATGCTGACCTCTTGATGTGAGCAGTGCTGGGCAGTTGAGATGGCCAGAAGTTGGTCTGCAAGTCAGCTTTCTGCAGACTCACTTGTGCTCTTTCAGAAGCTGTTTAAACTGTCCCTTGACTCCAGGAGAAACTCTCCAAATGAGTCACTTTTGACACCCACCTTTTAACAGACCCCTTGACATCATGACCCCCTTTCCCCCAGCAGTGTGGGTTAGTCCCATATTCCAAGAACAGAGCAAGAAAACAGTCAGTGAGCTGATCATGGGCCACCTGAGTTTCTTCAGCAGGATTCCTAGAGAAGAATCAGGGAAAACTGATCCTCCTCTTAGCATTTGTGTAGATGAAATGAAATATAACCCATCAGAGAATGTACCCTGGAGAGAACAGGACACAAAGGAGTTTATAACGCATTTAGTTTGATGTTGCAGGCCTGGATTCACTGCAGGACATTCCCAGCTGGCTGCCCAAAGGCTTTGGTGTGGGCCTTTTGCTGGACTTTCAGCGGTGCCTCAGGTCACCTTTTCAGAGCAGCACAGACACAAACATGAGTCAGAAAAGACTTCCACAGTTACAAAGCTTCTTTCAGCTCCTTGTCCTTTCTCCTGGTAGCCTGGCAGTCCCCTGGGCTGAGATACACTCTTTCCTCTGCCCAGGGTTAATAGGTATCATCAGGGATGGAAAGGAACAGGCTGAATTGAAGGCTGAATAGAAGACATAGATGGGTTTTTTCTCAAATTCCCAGAAAGCCATCAACTGTCACCAGATCACTGGCCAGGATACTGCAGCTCATTGGAGACTATCCAGGTTCAGAAAAACACACCAGGAGTGTTGCTTCTTCTTTGACTCCTTTAGGTTCTTGCCCAAGGTGAATCCTACAGGAATAAGGACTGGGGCCCATTACAACCTGAGGCTTTCTTGAAAATCCCAACTGCAAGTTCCTTATTCATATCAAAGATCTGCCTGGTTCTGCAAATCATCTTTATTTCAGGCCTGATTCATTTATTGAATACTCACAGCTCAGCCAAGGGCCCGGGCAGTAAATGGGAACATGTTAACACATTCACTCTTGGATTGCCAAAACATTATCCAATTATCTGTGCTAATGCCAGCTGCCTTGGAACACAGAAAGCCCTTAATAAAGAAGCAACTGTGGTAAAGAAATGATAAAATGAAAATAGCAGAAGATGGCTCCGGAGGCTGGGTGAGATGGAGATGCAAAGGAATAATAAAACCATCACTAATGCATACCTAAACATCTTGCAAATGTAAATATGTCAAGGAATAAAGTCGTTTTAGCCCCAGGAATAGAGACAGAGTGTGCCTTTTTGTTTTACATCAGTTTGCCAGTTTTCTTGGAGGAAGAACCACAAAACTGCTCTAAGCTCTGAACTACAAATGCTACCAGCCACTAGATGTCCCAGAGCACTCAGACTGCACCCATCACTGCAGACAAAGGGGAGGCAAACTTGGTGGTGCAGGAGAGAGAATGTCCTTCAGCAGGCTAACTGAGCATATATATATATATATATATGCCCTTCTTTAGGCCTTGTATTGTAGCTGTGATGGTGTGAGGAAATAAGGAATCTGGACAGATGGACCCGAGGAAGAGCTTCTACATCCCAAAGTTGGTCTTGCTTTTTTTTTTGTTGTTACCTTAAAGCAGGGTACAACAACTGTTAATAAGCTCCTCAGAGTAACAATATGGAAGAGCAGAAGACACGTATTCCTGCTCTGGTCAAGCCAGGGTAATCATGGGATCTGCATGTGTGGATAAAGGTGCAATGTTGAGTTGCTTTTCTTTTCCTGTTCCTCATTTGTGGTTTAGTGTCTTTTCTTAGCAAGCTGCAAGGATGCAAATTTCTATACACACCTATGCTGTTCTGTGCCCACCCTTTCTCCCTTCATTTAATTGCTTTGCTGAATATTCAGGAGTGATCTGATCCTGCAGTCAACACAGGAGAGTTGTGAACAGCTCACTAAGAGTAAAGACAGAAAATGCCTCAAGTGTGGCTCATGCTCCTTCCACATAAAAGTGTTTTAGAAACAAAACCTGTGATATTCCCAAACCTGCCTCTTTCCTTCTGCACTCACTTGCCAATCAGTTGCTTTTTCTTCACTGTCAGAGCAGTAATTTAATAACACATACCAGGAACCAGCCAGCATGTCCAATAAAGGAACAGAAGCAATTTAATGTGATTCATGATCAGTCACAACTAAGCAACAGCACTAATTTTTTGGCATTCATTCCTGGGAGTAAGGATTCAAGGAAAAAAAGATATCCTTGATTAGATTCAAAGGAAGTAGAGGAGTCTGAAACCCCCTCACAGGCAGAAAGGAAGGGAAATGAATCCAGCACATCGTTCTTGTGTGACCTGCTGCACTGCTGGATGAGGAGGGAGAAAGGGTTGTGTTGGAGAACTGTGGTGTTGCCACTTGCCTCCTCCAAACTATTCCTGCCAGAAGGTATAAAACATTTCAGAAGAGAAGGCTCGATGTGATAAGGTTTCTTGAAGTACTGTGATCTCTTGCTTCCTTCCCATTGAATATATCAGCTACTAAGCAGGGTGAGATAGAAATGGGGTTTTGGAGGCAGGAAGGTTGCATGGGGGCATCTGCCCCCCATTCTGGTGCAGAATGGTGGTGTCATTTGTGCTTGGCAGGTCCTGAGGATGAATGAGAAAGAACTAATGAGAACATCAGGAAGAAACCATTTATTAATGCCTCCCTTGGTAGGAAAATCCATCGTGTCCTTCTCCTGCTCCTTCTACCTTACTTACAAGTCAGTGATACTGGGTGACATTTTTAGCTTAGTCATTTTGTCAAGGCTGTGAGATAAATTACTGCCCCATGAGGGAAATGAGCTCAGCAACATTTATAGCAGTGTGGGGTCTCATGAAATCTTAATTTAATGACCTTTGAGTAAGAATAGAGGCAAATCTACACCCCTGTCAGGGGCCATATCCTGGACTCCATCAAATCCTGTCATCTACTTCTCTGGCTGTTCTGAGCCTGTACTGCAAATGGGCCCAGGTCTCAGATGATCCTCTCCTTTATTCTGATGGGAATGCTCAAAGAGTTCATCTCTGCAGCCAGAGCTGCAGGCAGAGGGATAAAGCCTTTGCCCAGGAGGCAGCAGTGCCCGTCAAAGAGCTGTCAGTAGTCAGGACTGCCAGGCACGGGCTTTAGCTGATGCTTAATGCCATCTGAAAGCAGGCAGGGAGGGGAGAAGGACAGGCTGCAGTCTTGCTCTTCTGAAGCTTGTCTGTGACCGTAGGAGCCCAAATCTGGATCTGTCAGAGCTTTATCAAACCACAGTCATCCAACAAAGCTGTCAGTTTGCACCTCAGTCCTGGGGAGGCCCCAGGGTAGGCAGGAAGCAGCCAAACCTCGATCAACCAAAGCACAGTGTGGGCTCCTAAGCAGGTGAGCTCACACTGCCCAGGCTGTTACACTCTTCTAGTTGTCAGAGGACTGCTGTTACTGTCCTTCATAATAAAGCTTTTTGATGCCTCTTTATCTGCTCACTTCTCTTTCTATGGCCAAACCTCCGTGGTCTTCTCTGCACATATATCTGAATAATGGAAGAAATCAGAAGGAACATTGAAGCAGCAGTGATGCCACTATTCCCGTGATCATCATTATTTGTCATATCTACCATCAGTTATGATTTGCTTGTGCTGGGTCTTATCCAAAAACATGGGAATAAGATATTCCTCGCCAGAGGGAACAGGGAGTGCAGTTTAGGATGTGATGCAGCAGATGGGGGTGGTCCAGACCGGCAGGGACCAGTGCTCCCTGTTCAGCTGTGTGTCAGATCTCTCTGGTCCTGGGCAGGAGGAGCCCTGCCAGCCAACGAGCCTCCTGCCTGGGAGGAAGGAAAGATAAAGTGTTTGGTGTTGGCTCTGCCCAGAGACAGGGAGAGGAGCGCTCCTCGGGAGGGGAGAGCTGGCTTTGCCAGGAAGTTGAACTCCTGGGTGGTGGGACGTGGCTGTCAGGAAGCCCGGCCAAATGTCTCAGAGAGCCTCTGACGTGGCACTGCCTCGCCACCACACACACACCATCTGCCACCAGCCGTCCCCAGGCACAGCCTGAGCGCGGAGCTGCTGTGCCAAGCAAGGCTTCAAATCAGCGCCAGGAGAAGGAGGCCGAGAGCAAATGCCACCCCACGCAGGGGCTGTGACATGAGGCGGGTGGGCTGCACAGCCTCCTGCAGGCCCCTGGTGTGTCCCAGGGCTGAGGATGCTCACTCTGCCCAGCACCCAGCACCCACCGTCTCCACGGGGCAAAACGGCTCCAGTGGCTTCCTCATGGTCAGAAGACTGAGGAAACCTCCATAACGAGGAGGAGGAGGCAGCTCACGGTGACATGACTGACTCCGTGCTGTGCTGGGGAGGTGGAGCACATGCAGGTGTGACCCCTCACACCTTGGTTTGCTCCAGGAGGTTTGGAGCCTGAGCCTTCTGCCGGCACAGGGTCTGTCAACCTGCCAATGCCTCTGCTGACCTTGTTCCTCTTCTGCAGCTCAGACACCTCTGGTTTCTCCATGGAAGGCTGCAGGACTGAGGCTGCCTTCCATCCACAGCATGGCCAGGGAATGCACACTGATCCCTCCCACAGATGTGCAAGAAAACCTGGAATTGGTGTTTGTTTTCTATAGGGCCTGTCTACCACATGGGATCCATTGCCTTCTTTCCTGCTACAACTCCCATGGAACTAGAGGAATTTGCCATTTTAAGAGGAAACAATTATTGATGAACGCTAAGGACGTCAAAGATTTTACTCTTCCCCACCCTCTCCCTTTCCTCTCCCAGTCTTCTTGCTGTTGGAGACAGCCATCTGCTCTGCCTGCCCCGGGACTCAGCCCTTGGGATAATAATATCTCCAAGCAGTCCTGAGCACAGGAAAGCCATGAGCCAGCGGAGTCTGCGAGCACCAGAATGAGGAAGGCTCGTGGGAACCGAGTGAGAAAATAGCAGGCCCAGCCTAATCATCCTCTTGGAGCACTCCCATCACTCGGGAAGCTGAGACCGGCGGCGGAGAGAAGCTGCTCTGGGTTATCACTGCTGCACACAGAGCAAACCTGTGCCAGGCATCTCTCTCAGTTCCCAGGCTGCTTGGCACCTGTCTGCCACCCAGCTCAAATCCAGAGACTTTGCATAAAAAAGAATGCCAGTCTTCTCCAAGTGCTTACTACTGAGTTCCTTCCCAGGAAGGAAAACGTGGCTTTCTAATGCAGCTCCTATTCTCTGGTGTTCCCCAGTAACCAGCTGCAGTACCATGACAGCTCCAGCAAAGCCCAGAGCTGTGCCACAGTCAGCAGAAGCTGGGCAGAAGGAGCTGGCAGCTGTAGGATTGCTCCTTGTCTGACCCTCTGCAAACTGGGACTCCAGTGCAGCTGCACGGGGCTGATAACCTGCTGCACTGCTCTGTGTGCACACAACAAAGCAGAAAGGATTGAGCCCCAGGACTCCTGGTATCAAGAGGTTGGAATGTCAAGCCCAGCCTGACCAGCAAAATTGATTCCTTCCTGCTCAAGGGCAGGGTGAGCTTAGCTGGCTGTGCAGCAGTCAGGTAGCACTGAGAAAGGTGCTTCTTGGAGAGCAGGGTTGAGTTCCACCATCCAGGGCATTTCCCCTCCACTCTCAGGGAACAGAACTGTGCTCCACTTTTTCCTCTAAGAACTTTCTTCTTTCTCCCTGCAGCTTTTAGCTAATGAGAAGTCACTGCTCTAGAAACTCTAAAGAAAAAAAGTAAACTGTTGCAACTTTCTTCGAGGTTCCTTTGCAGAGAGTTGAATAAAGCACAGGAATAGAGCTGATTTGCTAGAAAGTAGGACTTTTTCCTCCCTAGAGCTTGTTCCTCTTGCCATGGAGAAAGCTGCAGCACGGTGATCCACCTGCACCTGGGAGCGTGGTGGGAACAAGCCCAGAGACAGGTGGAGAATCCCCAGCCCTGCCTCAGCAGAGCTCCTGCAGTGCTGGCAAAGGGCTCCGTGCTACTGCTCTGTTCATGGTCTCCTGGTGGGTTTTAAAGCAGGGCAGATGTACCTCAACCCTGCTTCTCTTACCCTCCTGCCAGGTGGGTACCCAGCCTGCCAGGCTGGACATGCTGGACATCATGTCTGTCAATGGTTAACATAACCAGAAAGGAAAGTTTACAGCAAACAAGAACAGGTGTGAGCCACAAACAGCCTTTTAAAGAGGGGCCTGGGTGGCTGGGAGGTCTCTCAGCTAATGTTCCAGGCTGAATTTTGTTCTACCGAGGTGGGGATGGGGATTCTGCCAGAGTTCCACACCTGTACAGGGCACTGTGCCAGGCCCAGGAGGTCCTACAGCCCACCTGGCCTCCCTGGGGAGGGCATTTACATAATCCCATGTTTACAAAATGCCCACTTAGTGCTGGAGCTGGACACCCTGGGATGACTGCCTTTGCCAGGGAAATAGGCTCGCCCAGGGTGACAGGCTGCCTGCAGCACTGCCCAGGCAGGGAGGGCAGGAAACCAAGAGAACAAATATCCTGTTCAAATAGCAGAGGACAGCGTGTAATTACCTGAGCTGGGAGCTGGCCAGGACTCCAGGAGTGAGAGTGCTGCCAGAGCAAAAGAGATGAGAAACGTGAGGGGGTCAGGGATGGGAGAGGTGGGTACTGAAGAACCAGGAGCAGATTTTGACTTTTCAGGAAGGCAACAGCACGGCACCTCTGCACTGTGCCCATTGCTGGGGTTTTGATCCAGCATGGATGGAGAGAGAGATATAGTTCCCAGTGTGCCTGCTGCACCCTTCGCAGCCACTCCATTGCCCTGTGGAGCTGGGAACACTTGCACTTCATACCATCCCTCCCTGCTGTGTCCCAGCTCGTGCAGAGCCCACAGCAGCTCTGCTGGACTTGGAGCACTGGGCCACGTTATACCCCGTGCCAGGCCCAAGGTAAGTTTTTGCATCCACACCTGCTGAATTCAGACTTCTCCGGGAGCTCCAGGGCTGTCAGGCACCAGGCCAGGCTGTGCTCTCTAACTCAGTGGCTGGCAGCTGTGGGCTCGATGCTGGGCTGACACATCAGGGAAGTGGTTCTGCTGGGCTCTAAACCAGGGCGAAACCCTCCAAGCTTTCTGAGGGAGGCAGTGCCAGAGTCTTTGCTGAGGAGCTTTCTCAGGTTGGGCCAAACTCTCCCAGCTCAGTTTTGTGCCCCTGTTGAAGGGACCTGGATGCACACAGGACGATTATGTGCCATTTTCTCAGGATTCTGCTGGGTTCCTTGGCTGGCTCATGCTGTGCTTCAGTTCCCCAGTCTCGATACAGGGGATGACCTGGTGTGATTGATGGTGAAGTGCAATCAGCCTGGTGGACCAGGCTCCTTCATGGAGGAGACCCTCACCCCACAGAGCCTGGTCCCAGCACCTGTAGGTGCTTTTCCAAAGAGTTCATTTTGCTTGGTGCTGCTGGACCTGATCTACCACCCCCTTGGCCCACTGGAGCCACTGGCTTTGGCTGAGATGTAGGACCAGAGCCTTGGCTGCCAGTACCTGGGCCGGCTGTAGGGAACGTGTGGCAGGCTCCAGGACTTACTGTCAGCCCTGAAATTCCATGTCTCCCAGGGGATCTCACAGCTGCTGTTGAACTGATTCAAAGGCCAACCTGGTCTTGTGAGCTGCATTTCAGTGTCCTCTGGAGCACCGGGCTGTGCAGCTCCCTCTGCAGAGAAGTGAGCAGCCACCATCATCTCCTCCTTCCCATCCATGGCCACGTATCCCATCACGCTTTTCAAGAACAATTTTTCTCCTTAATCACCAGCCCCAAGTTTCAAAGTTAATTGGGGCTGGTGAGGTATAAATAGATGCTGGACCAGATGGAAACTCTGTCGTGATTTATAGCTCGCTGAGCCATCACATGTTCCACTTGTACTCTGAGCAAGGGCACTATTAATTACGACACTGCCCAGGCAGATCGCAGGGGAGGTTACGACAATGATATTCAAGCTGAGGACTTAAATATAACCAGGCAGTGACGTTTTGCTGAGTGAGCGAGATGCAGACAGGACCTGCCTGTTGCAGTGGCACAGTTTTCAGGGCATCTCTCCAGCGAGCCCCAGGGAGGCAGGTGAAGCAGGTATTTTGGAGACCTTTGCACGGACAGAACCAACATTTTGCAGGATCTTGCTTTTGTCCAGGCAAACTGCAATAAAGCTGAGGGATATTTTCCAAGCCCTGGGAAGGGAGCACTGTGCATTCCTGGCCTAAGGAAGCCCAAAAAAGAAAGGCAGTGTGGACATCCCACCCCAGAAGCCCTGTGTCCTTTGCTCCACAGCTCCAGCTGGATGTGGACCATAATCCGAAGTTGATGCAACCCTGAGGGCTGCAGTCCAGGATGGCGAGAGCAGGGGAGAGGGACAGCTCCTTATCAGTGTTTCCAGGGGGATATAAGGATCAAAGGACTTGCTGGAGGTCATCTGGGAGGGCCTGGTGCTGCACCAGGTCTCCTGAGTTTCAGGCCTCTTTTCATCACTGTCTGTTCCTTCTTGTAGCCCACGCTTAAAACTTCTGTTCAGTTTTCCATTGTGAATTGGGATTTTGCTAATTATTGGAAGAAAAGGAAGCTCAGAGCAAAGGGGGTGACTAGTCCTGCCTTTCCCCAAGCCCTTGCTGCCTCAGGAACACATTCCCCACCATTTATGAAGCACTCAGTTCAACAACAGTTTGCAGTTGTCCTGATTTTTCTGGGACCTGCTGCTCAGTGGTAAAATGAGAACACGAGCCACAGTCTCCTCTTGCTTTTCAAAAACATCAACCTCTTGCATTCCCTGCACTGTGCAGCTTCAACATACAGACATGTGTCACACCCTACTGCCAGATATGAAGAAATCTTTATAAAAGCTTCCTTGGGAACTCTTTGCATGACAAACTGAATAAGATGTGCAATTACAGAGCCATGATTTAAGAACTTAAAACCCAGCTAAGCTTGATAGAAGGTATCAGACTTAAAAACAATACGTAGGGAGAATTTAATCTTGCAGAGACTGCAGTTATTTGAGGGGAGAGATTGTGTTTGGGATTAAGAGTCAAATTACTCCACAAGTTTTTATTAAACCTCTATATTTTCAGCCTTACCTTCTTACGACTGTTTTGGGACAGGAGCTTGGTTTTATGATGGGCATAAATCCCTAAAAAATAGTTTGGATTCTCTGAAACAGGCAAAACATGAACAAAATGGATTTGGACCTTATCTGGGCTGCTGATGGCTTAGAGCCCACACACTGGCATTTCATTAAGACATGCAATTTTTCAGACAGCACCAAAAGCAAAAAAAAAAAAAATCTAATTTCCCTAGTATTCTTAAAACCCCAAAGAAGCCCTGAGCACACCCCCCCCCCACCACTAGGAGCCCTCCTGTTCTACGTGCACACTCAGTGCGTGTCTGAGCATCCCTGTTTTGAACTGATCCAGGCATTAACACACCACAGAAACATTCACTTGGTTATCTTGGAGCTTGTGGGACCCCAGCCCAGCTCCTCCAGCGGGGTGCTGGGTGGGCATTAATGCCCTGTACAAGGCTCTGCTGGTGCCTCGATGCCCTGGTGGCTTTGGGGGGGGCAGGAGGGGGACCTGGGGGCTGCGGGGGGCTCATGCCTGGGACTGGGTCCACATCTACCCATCTTCCACCTGACAAATTAATCCAAAATCACCAACATCACGTCTTGGTGTGCAAGGGATGTATCTGTGCAAGACAAAGGTTTGGTTTCGAGTGAGCATCATTGCTGTAGTGGAGGGGGCAGGAGGAGCAGGGACAAACACTTTTCCCTGTTGATGTCTCCGATTAAGTGGCTTTTTGCAGCTGGCAGCCAACTCTGGGACCCTGAGCTGAGCCCGGAGATGGATGGAGCTGGCTGTGCCCAGCAGCAGCGTGGCATCCCTCTCCGGCTGTGTGATGGGCAATGTCATGTTACTAAAACAACACTCTCTGCAAAAATACTTGGGGAAGCACAAAAAGTGTCCCAGGCTTGATGCAGACAGTGCTGGTCTCTGTGTCCCCATCCAGCAGATCCCTGCAGCTCGTCCCCAGTGCCGTCACCCAGGGGTGAGTGCTCATCTCACTGGGTGACACTGAACAAACCTGCTCATGTCTCTGCACCTCTGTGAGTGGGATGACAGATGCAAAGTGCTTTGAGATCCTCTGTGGGAAATAACTCATTCCTGTCGCTGGACTTGAGCACGTGAACATCATTTAATCTCCCAGGAATGCAGGTCCATGCCAGGTGAACGTGGATATAGATCCCATGTCATTAAACAAACCACAGAGGCCGGGAGCTGGGAGGAGGACGGAGCAGTCTGAGACAGGGAGCAAAACACCCAGCACACACTGAGGTGTGTGCAGGTCAGACCCACAGCACCAGGAGCACTTCTCTGCTGTGTCTCTGGGCCAGATATGTGCCCCCTCCCCACGGGCACAGCTCCCGTGCAGGCTGCCCAGACCTGCCAGGGCTGGGCACAGCCACAGCTGACAGGGCAGCAGGAGACACGGTCTGTTCCCTGTCACCCCATGCTGAGGTGCTGCTGGCTCACCCACTGCTCCATAATGGCTCATTCTCCCCGGCTCCATTCGCTGCTTTGCCCTTTCCAGCCCAACACAATTGTTTTATTCCTGCTGGGATTCACACGGTTTCCTAAATTGGCTCAGTCTGGGCAATTCCAGCTGGCGCCTGGTCCCAAAGACCTTTTCACCTTTGCACTTTCTGTTTGGAGAGGATGAGGGAAAGCTGAGGTGGGTACCAGGGAGCTGCACTTCTGAGAGCATCACGGGCACCATGGGCGTGTGTGTTAAACGTGATTCGAGGACCAGTGTGGACACTGAAAGTGTCCTTGTCACTGTGGCTCTGGTCACCCGCCGCTGCAGACTGATCCAGGAAAAGGCCCCTTTCTGTCCAACAGCTTCACAAATGCTGGCTGCTACCCTTGGGCCAGCTGGGCTAGCCTGCAGCATCCTCCCAGGGCAGCACCATCCTCCTTGCCCATGCCCGCTGCTCTTCCAGGCAGCAGGAAGGCAATGGGCAGGAAAATATTCAGCTAGTTCAGGGCTGGCTTCCTTTTTGGGGAGAAGCCTGGCAATCTTGGCAGGATGAGCACTTCTAATTTATGGTGACAGAGGGAAGTAATGTGATGTTTTCTGGCAGCTGCACTCCTCTATCAGCCTTAACCTGCTCCCCGTGGTGCAGAGCACTGGCTCTGTGTGGAGGGAGCCAGCAGATGAGGCTCCCCAGAGGGAAATGGTCCCACTGAGGCTGCAGCCAGACTCTCCATCAGGACACAGCAGGCTCCATGCTAGCTCCCATGTACCTGGTGCTGTTTCCCTGGCACTGCAATATGACTTATACAGGGATGCAGTGCCACCTTGCACACCTCCTGGCACTCCCCATGCTCTCCTGTGCACACTGCTGTGCCCTCTCCGCTCTGCACACTCCTGCCACAGCACTCCTTCCACCAGCACCAGCTCAGCAGCAGACAAGGAAAAGCGAGGGCCCCTTCCTCCAGCACCATCCCTGCTGTGGGGCTGCCTCCCCTTCCTGAGCCACCAGCTCCTTCCCAGTGACCCCTGCTCACTCCCACTGCAGTTGCTGCTGCTCTGGGTGATTAATTCACTGTGAGTAATTTTGGAGCAGATGATCTCATTCACGTGGTTCCTGCTATTTCTCCAGCAGAGAGGAGAGGAGAAGTAAAGGGAGAGGGAAGAAGGGAGATGGAGAGGGAGAGGAGGGGGAAGAAGGGAGATGGAGAGAGAGAGGAGAGGATCACAATGTCCATAAGACTTGTCTCTCCATACATTCTCGGGAAGCTCAGCACCAGCCTGACGACCACTTAGTGGTACAGAGGTACAGGCAGAGCAGAACAAAATTTGCTGGCAAATTGGTTTCTCTCAATAGAGGCCAACTTAATCATTCAGGATGATAAGAGCTCAATTATGGCTTTGTAACAAGGCCAGAGTTTGGGGCAGCACGTGGCTGCTGTGGCTGAGGAGCAGTGATGCTTGCTGAGCTCCTGGGAGGCTGAGGAGGTCCCTTGATGTGGGATGTGGCACTGGAAGGCTGGGCCATTGGGGACTACAAAGTTCTGCCCCTACCAGGGCTTTGGGAGGTTTTGTGAGGGGCCACAGGGACTCACTGCAGTCCCCAGTTGCCAGGGGGAAACCCCAGTGGATTTAGCAGCCTCCAACTGCCTGCTAAGAGAGTCAGAGACATTAAAGAAATCTGTGGGGCCATGTTTGGGGGGACAGGGCCTGCAGCGAGGTGGCTGCCCCTGTCTCTGGGTGATGCCAGGAGAGCGAGGGCAGCAGCAGTGCCCTGTCCTGGGTTGCACCACGAGGAAACTGGAATGAACCCTATGAAATGGGATGAGATTAACAAAGCAACTGAATTATTCTAAGCTAATAAAGTACCAGGTCCAGATGGCTCCCACTATGAATACTATTAAAGAGAAGAACTCAGGGTAAATTAGGAGATTTGAAGCTAACTCTTTCCATGTACAGAAGAAGCTCTGTGGGGTGGGCAGCAGTCCCCTCTCCCTGGCTGCCTCCAGGGGCAGAGATTTGGTGCTTCCTTGCAGCCCTGAAAAGAGGAGTATGTGCTCCTCCTCACCCGATTTCTGGTGTCTTTCCCTTGGAAACCCACGCTGACCACTCTTGTTGCCTCCTGGTAGTGCCAGGCTTGGAGCCATGGAGGCATTTTCCTGCCCACACAAACCCCAGCTGCTTGGGATCCATGTGCAGAATTATTTCCCATCCCCAGGAGTGGTGTGAGCCCCCAGCCACCCCTGTGCTGGCCCCCTCCCACTGCCTGATGGGATCCCACACAAAGACTACTCAGGGAGCAGGCAACATGAGTTTGCTCCTGAATTTTGGTGCCTGAAATAAGCTGTATGCAGCACTAGACCGGCGCTGTGTTTGCTTTGTGAAGGGCTGAGCTGCAGCCCAGAATGCAGAGGGGCTCAGCAGGAGGCTGCACTTAAGGGCCAGCTCCAAACCACAGCATGCCAGGGACTGTTTATCCCTCCCTCAGCCTGGGAAATGGAAGCCAGAGGCAGTAAGTGGCTGCAGAGCTGGGGTAGCTGCAGCCCTGAGCTGCTGGAGGGAGTGGGGCAGTGCTCACCAGGGTTCAGAGCACCTGGGACATCCGTGCCATGCAGAGGACAGTGACAGCTCGTGACATGGGCTTGACACCAGCAGAGCAGGCAGGACACAGTGGGTGCTTAGAGGCACAGCATTTCCTACCCACCACAGTGTCTGGCTGAGGACATTTAAAGCACATCTTTATTCCAACAGGGAGAGGGAGAAACTGTGGCAGAGAGGAAAGAGCTGGTTTTGCTCCATCTGCAGTGACTGGGTCAAATAGATGGCTGATGTGTTTAGTTTCTGAATTACCCTGATGAGATGTATAAGCTTGTTATTTGTTTTAATTAATGTGAAGGAAACTGTTAGAGTGCCAGAAAGTGTGAAGAGAGGGGGAGCAGGGAGGGGAGATAGGGACATTTGGAATTGAAGCATCCTATTAATATCTCTGCTGTTGAATGAAAGGTCATTAATGAACCAAAGAAAAATGAGTGGGGAGGGAAACAAGAGAACTGAATCCCTCTCTGCCTCCTCTCGCCCACGGTGTTACCAGGACATCTTCCAAGCCCTGCTGCAGCCCTGTTGCCCCTTGTCCTGTGCCTTCCTCTCCTGTCTTTAATCTGCCAGAGGGAGATGCTCCTGTTGGTGCTGGACGGGCTGGGAGGGTTTCAGGGAAGATGAGAGTTGGCGCCTCATAACACTGACACGAGGCTGCTCAAAACTGCACCCACCTGCTGAGACCCAGAGCACTGTCCTTTGTCCCAGGACCTCACCTGGACACAGCAAGTCCTGGCCTCTGCTGAAGGCATCGAAACCCCAGCCCTGGGCTGATGTTTGACAGGGAGGGGTGCGGCAACAGGCAGGAAAGCATCACTTGATTTATTTGTCTCATTTTTTTTTGCTCTTTTGGAGGTTACCATGACCAGTGTGTGTGTTCCCAGCCCTGCACCGAGGCTGTGCTTGCCCAGGAATTGATTTGCCATGCTTGAGATGGAAGCAAACAAAGATTAAATTTAAGCTATTTGTTCAGTATCTCACTTACGCAATTGGACATCGTAGATTAGGGAAGGTGACCTCCTGTAGCACAGGGAGGATTTACTGACATGTACAAACAAATATTGCACTTCCTAGGATCCAGCACAGCTCAGGATAAAGGAGAAAAGGGTACTGGCCAGCTGCCTCCCTGCGCAGGCACCTAAACCCCAGTGTGACCTCTGTCTTCTCTCAGAGCCTCAGTTTGGAGGACCAAGATCAAAGCAGGGACCAGCCTTGGTTCCTCCTGCAAGGAGGAAAGGAAGAAAAGGAAAGAAAGATAAATGGGAGGGGAAGGGGTGAAATGAGCCTTTGAAGGGTCTCAACCACCTGCTAAACACAACCAGCCCCAGGAGATGGAGGATTTTTTCCAATGCCATGACCCACATTCCTGGCTCCCGAGAGCTTCATGGTGTTGGTGGAGCCAAGGCTTTCTGCAGGGAGACTCTTGGGGTCAGGGCTGGTCCTGAGGGCTGTGGCAACAGGCAGAGAGCAGGCAGAGGAGAGGACACAGCACTAGGGACCATGGGAAGGTTCATTTGCTCAGGAGGCCAGTAATGGATCAGCAATTTAAAATTTAAATCCATGTGCTTAAAAAAGAAAGAAGGGAAAGAAGCCAGCGAGGACTGGTGGTTGCACTGCAAACTGTCACTGTCTGTTTGTGAAAAGGCTTTTGACTGACAGCAAAGTTGTCAGAGGCGTCTGACGTCAGAGCTCTGCAGCGAGGTGTGGAGGGGACAGCTTTCCAAAGGCAACAGCAGCAGCAGCTCCTCTGGGCAGCTCTGAGCTCTCCTTCTGCTCCTCCTCCTCCTCTTCCTCACCTGGGTTTCAGAGCAGACGAGCAGGCTGCCCCAGCACTGACCTGCCTGCTGCCTGTGGAACTCCCAGGTGGCAGAGGAAAGGAAAGATGCTTCCTGGATGCCACATGGCTCCAGAGCTGTTGTACCCTGTGATGGAGACATCCTGACACAGGCAGGGCAGTGCCCCCAGCGCCACCTCCCTCTCCCTGATCCCCATGGGCCGGGGCAGGCTCAGCTCAGTCTGCAGCTGGGAGGGGAGCTGGGATGCTTGCACAGCACTGAGCCAGAGCAGGGTCCGGCCTTGCACTTCCCAAACCCCTTGCACTCTTCCAAACCTCACCCAGGGCTTTAACTACTGAAGTGCTCCACTCTCCTTCAGGAGTTCATGACTGTGCTGAGTGCCAGACTGCAACACTAACCAGCCCCTGGGCCTTCCCACTCTCCTTGGTGGGTTCTGTGCCACCTCCAACACGACCTGGACAAAGCCAGGGCTCTGCCTGAACACACCGGGCAAACCAGACAGACTAAACCTGTTCTCTCATGCTTTGGCACTGAAACAATACAGCAGCTCTGGCTGTGGTAAGGGCAGGGCAGAGCTGAGGATGGGGAAGGGGGAGGCTGGGGCGAAGGCAGCACAAATGGCTCATGTTTGCTCTCTTGATGTGAGGTCTTGCAAATGGAAACGATCCTCCAGGAGCATCTGTTCCTCAGGCAGGGGCTGTACCACTGCAGGCATCCTCCAGAGACATCACTGGCACTTTGTGCGAATAAATAAATCAATAAAAGCAGTGGCTACAGCAAGGAATTTGGCCTTCTGGTCTTGGAAACATCTGAGCTATCTAGGATAATCACCCTGTGGCCATGGATGGATGGGTTTTCTGAGCCCTGAGACACCTGCTTGCTGCTGAAGTGGTTTAGCCCAACTGTTTAATGCTGTGCTAGCTGCAAAATTGTTTCTCTGCTTTGGCTTTAAATGATGAATTTTTGCCTGAAAGATTATCCTTTGTTTATCTCTGTCCCAGTGACCCTCTTTGCTGCCTCTCCTCTCCCCTCTGCTTGGGCGCTGCAGGAGAGAGAGCAGAGGGAGCAGGAGATGTGAGCCCTGAATATCAGGCTGTTGACCTTTCCTCCAAGCCATCCCATTCCCAGCTAAAATCCTGCCTCTTGTCCAGCTCATGGTTTCTCCAAAACACAGGGCAGGGTCTGGCACTCCTGAGACTAGAAAGGAGCACAAGAAATACAGCTCTTAGCGATTTTAGTGGTTGCCTAGAATCTGGCCAAGGTCAACCCTTGACAGTAATAGCTGGAATGAGAAAGGTGGGGAGGAGAAGGACCAGCTCCCACATCTCACCCCAGCCTCCCTTCATCTCCTGCCTCCAATCTCCCCTTCCCTGGGAAGAGCTTGGGGTGTTCTCTGTGCTTGCACAGGAGGGTCTGTGTGTGCTTGGGGATGGGGCTGTAGAGGCACCACACTCAGTGTCAGGGGTGACCTGGGATAGAGGGACACACGGATGCTCCAGCCTGGCTTGGCTCAGGCAGACTCTGGTGGGACTGAATCAGGCTTTTGACACACTTGTTTGCTGCCGGGGGGCTGGGCACAGGGTGAGAAGAGCTGGGCTTGGAACTGGCTGCAAGACTCTGTGTGGGTGCTCCCTGAGTCACTCCAGCACCCTCAGACCCAGCACTAGGTGCACCTGAATGCCCCCAGGGTGAGGCCACCTCTGTGGCCCTGCTCAAATGATTTCCCTGTGTCCAACAGAATGGTCTCTACAGCAGGAACTTGCCAGCTTGATTTGTGGTTTAGATAATTTCCCGTAGAAAAATCCTTGGGCCATAACTCTCTTAGGAGGGCCAAATATTTTCTCTCAGCATTTGGCGTGACTTGCTGCTCTCTCCATGCAGGTGTGAAACTGTTAAACATCCCAACCCAGCTGGGTCTCTGACCCTAAATCGATGGGGACAGCAGCCCCAAGCCCCAAAACCACCCATGAGAGCTCCCATTTCATTTGGGTGCTTCTGAGAACTGGTGCCTGACCTCCTCTCTGTTTCCTGACAACCTGGACCAACCACTTGGGGACCAGGTTTTCATGCAAATGAATTCACAAAGGAAACGAAGGCATTACAAAAACGAGTTGAATCTCACTAAGGGAGCTTCGTGCAAGAGTAAAGCAATGAAGTGACAGGGTGGATTTGTTTGTAATTTGGTTAAAGCTGGGGTGGGAAATCTGCAGAAGGTCACAGTGACACTAAACAAGTGTCTTGTATTAAACCCAGCTCAAGTTTTCATGTCGCGGTAAAAGAGCTGGAGCATCTATAACTAGTAACAGGTTATTTTTGGCATCCCAACCTATTTTGTAGCTCCCAGGAGGGCAAAATTGCTTCTCTTTGACTTTGCAAAGCCTGGATTTCTTTTTGTGTCGACAGAATGCTGGGATGTGCATTTAAATTCTTCTGCCACTGCCTGTCTTAACAAAAATTCACAGGTCCAGGGAATTACTGCTCTTGCTTGCTTTGCACACAGTAAAGAGCTCACAGCCTAGATGAGGACTGTGGTGTTCAAAATAACAACACAAAAGTTATGTTGAGTTGCCATCCCTGGAGAGGTGCAAAAGACATGCAGATGTGGCACTTGGGGACATGGTTCAGTAGTGGGGTTGGCAGTGCTGGGTTAGAGGTTGAGCTCAGTGATCTTGGAGGGGATTTGCAGCCCTAAAAAGGGTGTTGTAGCCCTAAAAAGCCTAAATCCTCAGTAGACACAGTGGCCCAAGGAATCACTCTGTTATTGCCTCCTTTACAGGTCACAGAGCCACAGACATTTGCTTGAGGTCCCTTGGAAATCAGGAGCAGAGGTTGGCACCAGAGCCAGGCCATCAGTGGTTTACGTGGGCCTGTCATCAGAAAGGTTTCCATGACTCTCCCTCTTCCTCAGCTTGTCCCTTGCCGAGCCCCAGCTGCACCCACACCATGTTCCCACTCTTCCTGAGGCTGTTTGTCGGATGGGTGCCAGATCTCCAGCTCTGCAAAGCATGGTGTGACATCTGCTCTGCTTCCCCTCCCGCTTCTCCCAAATGGAGATAGCCGGAAAAATATTTAAGCCAGCAGAGACACGGGCCCATCAAAATCAAAGCGCTTCACAAAACTGACTGCGTTTCACTGGAATTTTGTTTTGAAATGAAACAGGCAAACAAAAAATCTGGCAGAATCAAAACATCTTGTTTCAGCGTTTTCAGAAGAAAGAAAATCTTCCTGTTCTATTCTGAAAAAGGCTTTTCACTGCTGAGATTGTTTCAGAAAATAGCTAAATCAAGCAGAAAGCAAAATTAAAGAATCAAAGTCTCTTGGAGATGGATCCAGTTTCCAGATTTTTCTCTGATTGGTAGCCAAGAGGAGCAGTGCCCCTCAGGCATCCCACCTGGTACAGCACTGCTCTCCTCTGGCTCCTTGTGTGTGCATGGAGTGGACAGGGAAGAGCAGGGAGGTGACCCGGGGATAACTAAAATATGGGCAAACCAGGCAAAATCAGGGAAACCCTGACATTAGTGAGGAGCTGCTCTCCTCCTCTCATCAAGGACCATCCTCCAGGAAAAAGTTGTGCACTGGAGAGGGACAAAGAGAACCCAAGATGCGACAAGAGCAGATGCCTTAGAGGTGTTCAGACAACCCCTGCCTGTGTCTCCTGCTTGAGGAAGAACTGGGCAGGTCCTTCCACTGGATCAATGCACATAACACCCAGGGCAGGCACCTGGGGACAGGAGAGCTCCCTCACTGCCCGTGCCAGGATCCCATCCCAGCGAGGTGGGGACAGCAGGGCTGAGTGCTGCAGCACTCTGTGACACCCCAGCAGCTGGGTGACGGGAGCAAACCCCCCAGAGCTGGGGTACAGCTCACAGGGTGCACAGCTTTCTGCTGCAAACCCATTGTAGGAGAGGCTGCAGGGAATTCAAGGTTCTGGCCTTAAGCCTGGTCTTCAGTTACCCAAACGCCTCTTCATATGTCAGTATTTCCCATTTCCTTCAAATACTTGCATGTGTAGGCCACTCTAACACTCTCTGGCATTATGGAAAGTGCCTTTGTTGGGAAGCAGAGCCCCTGGCATGGGGAAGCTGGGCAGATGCCTGCAGAGCCATCAGCTGGGGACTGAGGGAAGCATGTGCAGGGGGAGCAGCTCCTCCAGAGCCTGTCCAGGGCTACAGCATCACGTGTAGTTTGCTGTGAAAAGCAAGAATCAGCATCTGCTCCAATAAGTGATCTGCCCCAGGGCAGCAATGCATCTGCTGGAGAAAGAGCACATCTGTGCTCCAGGTAAAAGTGGAGCAGTCAGTGGTGCCAGGATGATGCACGGGAACAGAGCACAGTCCCAACTGCCCTGGGAAACAGGAGATCTCCTGGGGCTACGTGACGGGGGTACATCTCTGCCAGAGCTGAAACATGTGATCACGACACATACAGATTAAATTCAGCCCTTTGTTCATGAAAAAATGAAAGCGGATTCGACCCACTGGACTCCCCCAGTGAGCTGGTGCAAATGCTGAGGAGGGTGTCATCAGTGCACTAAGACCTTGGGCAGGTGCTGCTGGATAAACAAAATCCCTGTGTCCTTTAGTGATGGGAATTTTAGAGAGACAGGAGTGAAAGAAACTAACATGATGTTTACAAAATTAAAACAACCCTAAACCCAAACCTCCAGACTGGGGATTGCACTGTCCCCCCAGTCCCCAGAGATCCCACGAGGAGCTGGTACAGTCTGTGCTGATCCATCAGCAGCAGTGAATGCCTCCTGACCATATTTCTACATCCCCCACAATTTTATTGAAACAAACTAAAAGCAATCTTGGACCTTGTAAGACAAGGTAGTTATCTCTACAGCCAGCCAGCAGCAGATTTATTGACCCCTGAGATGCATTCAAACCATATTTCCTTTCCTATGACAAGTGTCCTGCTTTATTGAAGCAGTTTCTCAGCAGTCCTGAATCGCTGCTGCAACTCCATTTTGTCAGAGGCAAACTGAAGATATTTTGCACTGGAGTCAAGGCAACTGAGCACAGAACCTTTGTGAGATCAAGCCTTTAATGACAGGAATGGAAGTAAAAAAGGGCAGGTTTTCGGGCAATGATGATAAACACTTTAATAGCTGAACTCTGAAGTGAGAGAGGCTTTTTGGCAGCAAAAGTAAAATATGGTAAACTGTTTTACAGTACTTTTACTAAGTATTTGAATGAGTGGGCCTAATATTTTGAAGATTGAAAGCAATCTGGATGAACTTGAAGAATTCTCCTTGGCAAAAAGCGTGAAACCCAGCCTGAATTGCAGTGGGAATGCTGGCAACCATGGCCTCAAACAGACTGACAAAGGTGAATGATTTCACGAGGCTGCAAATGTAAAAAAAAAGAGTTGAAATTAAATGTGAAGAGGGGAATAAAAACAAGACTAGTGAGATAAGAAATGCAGTGATATATTCCAGTACTGTGTGTGAAATATAGTGTCTGTAAAAACATGAAAATATTATCTGGATTTTCACTGGTACTTCCAGTATATCTTTATAGACAGATGATAAGAAATATAATAACTCTGAGAGTACTAAACCAATCAATATAAAAATATATTTCCAGGACATGCTTGTAGTGAATTTTATCATATGCTGCTTTAATTTTAAACTTCCAGAAGATACACATTCTTCCCAGTACAGAATCCCCTTCATTTCCTCCTATAGTTTTCTATACTTAGAGATTTAAGAGAGGAGTTACAACACTTGAAGGAGCAGTCTGTTGATAGCATATATAGATAAGGCATTTTGAAAGGTAGAGCACATTATTTTTGGTTTGGGGACTGCTTATGTCAGCAGACAGAACGGAGTTGTGAAGCTAAATGTGAGTTTGCTTGTGATAACTGCAGCAGGTTATTGAGATCTCTGTTTATTTTCAAGTTGATGCAATGTTTAGGGTATTATGATAAAACTTATCACTTGGTTGATAAAAACTGGTCTTGCCTTCAGTTTGTAGTTACACAGTTTGAGTCACAGCTTCCAATTATTTGTCTTGTGTAGTGTTCTTAGACAATCTGTTCGGGGCTTCTTATGTAACATTATTCCTCTCAAGTTCAGCAAAAATGCTGCATCGTGAAGAATGTGCATAATGTATAACAAATTTAGCCCCTCTGCTAACTGCAGACAAGTGAATCTTCCCTTCATTTTGGGACATGGTTATCGCAGCCTGCAGGAAGGAGGGAGGGAAAAGGCAAGAAAAAGAGTGAAAGTGGCTTTTGCGGCAGCACCATAAACAAACACGTTTTGCCAAACTGTTGTTGGCTTTTGAGATGGAGAAAAAGCATTTTTCCCCTTCTCCATTGGCTTCTAGTGCCTTGTCCAGCACTGCAGGACACAAAAGCCCTTTTGGCTGAGCCCTGCCTCAGCAGAGGGGCAGGCACAGGATGGCAACACATCTGAGGTACCTGCAAGGGCCTGCAGGGATTTCTCCCCCCAAGCTGCAGTTGTGCTGCAGCCACATCACCTCCTCCTATAAATCTGTCAGTGTCTATCTGAGGCCAGAGCAAATCCATTTGCTACAACTTTTACAAGTGCTAAAGCCCATCTGTGGGAAGCCACAGACAGGATTATTTCTGTCCTCTTCTTATTACAGACTCAGACTCATTTAAAAGAGATATTTCACAAACCTGTTGCCTCCCAGGCTGAGAGTGTGTGTGTGCAAAGGGGCCATTAGTCTGAAAGCCACTGACTTTGGCCCTGATGGGCCACTCCTGCAGGGGAGCAGGAATGCTGAGATGAGTCCAGAGGAAGGTGTCCCTGCCCATGGCAGGGAGGTGGAACTAGATGAGCTAAAAAACTAACTTTACATTTTCCAACTCAGAATATCAGAAAGATGAGATGTCTCTGATTCTATTTTCTGTATTCCTTCCAGGAACTGCTCCAGTCGCACAGGTAGCAGAACTTCCCGGTCTTGGCACTGAATATTGACATTACAACAGAATTTAAACATTTCCTCTCCTTTCACAGACACAAACATATGTCTGTGTGAGTGCACAGGGAAATCAGATGGAGACACAGCCCTTTGAGTGTCAGTGAGAGAAGTAAGCCCTGAGTCTCTCTAAGCATGGCCTGGGATGCCTGCCATACTATTAATATGTAATTTGGCTGGATAGTTCTGAGCCATCTTAATTCTCCAGCCATCATTACTTTGCTTGGTTATCATTCATACATTTCTATATGCTAGTCTGCTTGGAGCAAAGAGATTGGACATTTAGAGCTGGAGTGGATGAGTCTGTATTTTTGGAATCGGAGCTAAATTACCCACCACTTGACGCATTATTGTGTTTAACAATAATTGCTGATTAAAATTCAAACGCACTAAATTCCACCTGTCATCCCCAGCACTGCCTCTGTTGTGACAATGCCAATGCAATGAGTGGGTATGAATGAAAAGACCGAAGGGAGTGGTTTGTCTGCACAGTTCCATCCTTTCATTCTGCCACAATCTGCTGGACCCCGCTCCCAAACCCTTGGGATATTTGCCACAAAATGCCTGCTCCACTGAGTGTTTTGTAGAATGAAGACACTGTGGTGCAGGTTTCCAAAGCAGCCTCTGTGTTTTCTCACCCATGCAGGACACACACCCACCTGCCTGAGCTGCACCCCTCTGTCATGGGTGGCCTGTCAACCTGGTGCTTCATACATTGATGCTCATGACTCTTGATGGAGTTTCCAGGTGGGCTTTTCTCTTATGAATCCTTTCAGAGGAGATAGATGGGCTGTTGGTGTACATGAGCTCCTACTTTGTGTCTCTTTTTTCTCCAGGCCATAGGATGTGCCCAAGTCCATTTCTGCAGCTCTCTTAAACTTGCTTCTGGCTGCAAAACTTCTTTTGACTGGTTAAACTCCCCAGTCCTTTCCTGCTCCTTTTGTGCCTCCCACACTTCAGCATTTTTGGCCTTCTTCTTGCTTTTGATCTTCCATTCTCTTTTTCCCAGATCTCTCACTGTGCCTAGCATTTCCCAGCCTGGAGAGCTGGGGAATAGCACAGCCCCCGGGGATCTGGTGTGTTTTATAATAAATCAGGGAAGTGGGTAAGCAAGTACTTGCTCTTAACAGCACTTTCTATGTGCAGGTGCTTCCTCTTTCCTTTTGCTCATGACTGAATATTGCAACAGAAAACGTGTCTGCAAATCACCACTACCCTGCACTTCATTCAGTCATCAGAAAAGAATCAGCCTGATTTAACATCCATTTACCCATCCTGGCTGGCTGAAACGAAAAGAGCCTGACCCCAAACCCAACATTTGGGAGGACACAGTGGAGCAGAAGACGGTCTGCTGAGTTATACCCCATGGCAGTGCCCAGCCCATTCCCACACTCCTGCTCCCAGAGGCTGGAAGCCACTGAATATGGGCTGAACCCGTCCAGTTTTAGTAGATGCCAACAGTAAAGCCAGAGTGCAGCATGTGCTGTGAAGCCTTGAGTTCTCTCAGCTCGGGAAAATGCTGGCTACACAAATGTGAGAAGAAGCAAGGCTAGCAAGGGACCCAGGGCTGACAGCTCAGCGTCTCATTACTCATCCTCTCAGCTCTGTCTCACTAGTCCTTTAGCACCTTTGTGGGCTCGGTTTTGATAGCTAAAGAGGGTGTAGGAGAGATGTGACTTAAAACAACAGGATATCAGCTTCTAGATGGGGTTTCAGGTTTGAGTGAAGGCAGAGCATTGTGGCCTGACACTGCACACAGAGTAGCTCCAGGGCATGGATGTGGTTGGGCTATGCAGGGACCAGAGCACTCCTGGCTTGCCTGGATCCCAACCAACACAGGATGTTGTAAAAGTCTGTCTGGCTTAAAATTTAATTTTTCTAAGGTTAGAGTATTGCTTCTATTAGTGAAAAGCAGAAGGTAGTCTTGAGATTAAGGCAGGAAATCTGCATTCAGTTCCTAGCTTGAAGGGAGACTTTCCTTATGCAGTGTTGGACAAGCCAAGCAAAACTCCCATGCTTCATACCTTGAACTTATATAAGAAAAATTGTCCTGCCTTCTGTTCTTTGTCTTGGCTACTTAGACAGTGAGGACTTGGGGAAGAGAAAGGCTTTCGCTCTGTGTTTATACTGTGCCTGGTTCTTCGGGGCTTCAGCCTGCAATATTCCCTCAACACAAATAGCAAGAAATATTAAATAAGTTAAAATGTGTATTGCTATGTTAAGTGTACAACAACCAAGCCCAGTGAAGCTGTGGTGCTTGGTGTGGTTGGGCTCATGAGCCAGTATCTCTGAGCATCACCCCATGTCGATGCAATGCCACAAGACCACGGCCCTCCTGTGGTGTTTATTCCCTGGTTCTGTGTATCCATGCTCAGCACATCTCACATCCTGCCCTCCAGCCTGCCCAGAACGACCAAGAGGAACTTGTAAGGGAATCAATTAGAGCCCTGGAAAACAGGGATGATAAAGCCTGCATTTGCTTTTGGGAGCTGGAGAACATCATGTACTGCCAGCTATGAATTGCCTGGCTTCACTCAGGGAAGGGGTCGTATGAGACAGGGAGGAGCTCAACTCTCCTCACCCTTGCTGTACTTACCCTGAGCAGATTTATGCACGAGATGTGTTCTCACTAGCAGGGCTTGTTTCCCCGCTGCATTTGAGCTCCCAGCACGTGGACTCTGTTTTGAGCAAGCAGTGGGCAGACAGAGCAGAAAGAGAAAGATACACAAATCAGGTAGTTTGGTTTTATTTCCAAACAGGAACACACAGAACCGTAGGGAGTACGAGAGGGAGAGGGCAGCATGTCCTCTTGCTCCAGTATATAAAGGCTAACTTCCCAGGCTGACCCAGACACCTAAGAGTGAAGGCAAAAATATAAGCTACGTGACTAGTGGGAAGAGAAAGAGCCAGCAGAAAAAATCTATGAGAGCTTTCCATGGTTCAATCAGTCAGAGCCTGCTTCACTGGGGAAACAATCAATTAACCACTTCCACTAGAGCAGCCACAGACGTGCTGTTCTGGAGGTACTAAATCTTTGAATTTATTTGTTCCCAGTTGCACTCCCAGCTTATTTACAACATCACAGGAACCTTCCTCCTTGCTTATCTTCACTTCTCTAAGTCCCTCCCAAGGATCTTTCTGTCCATGTTGATCAGTGAAGAAGAACACTTACAGACTAACAATTTCCAGCTTCACTGCAAATCCGTATTTCCCTTAAACAGGCAGCCAAAATAAACAGTTTCCTCCAGGCATCTGGAGGGCATTATGCCTTTAACTGTCCCTTTGATTTTCAGCTGTCAATGCATTTTGTCTCACTTTAAGGCAGATGGTTTTAGTTTAGGATGTTTTGGCCCAACCAATAATCAAAGAGCCCTGCAGGACACAGATCTGTCCCTGCCCTCAGGAGCAAAATGTAGCAGGCAAATGAGAGGCAGATGACACCAAAGGCAAGGGATGATGCTGAGAGCACTCAGCCCAGGACCCTCTGTGGCAGACAGGAGCAGGGAAGGACTTGAGCATGGGTGATCCCACAGGTATGGTAAAGAGGGAGGTGGGAGACAGCCTGGAAAAAACCGCACAAAAGGAGCCTTGAGAGGATGTGACCTCCAAGTGGTGCTGAGCTGTGCAGGCACAAGGGGTTCCTTGTGTCTGAGAGGAAGCCGGGATATGGATGAGCATGGAGAAAGGTGCACAAAGGCGATGTGGGGGTGATGATGGTCTTCCTCAGCACCTCAAAGGTAGATCTCAAAGCAGTAAAAGCAGAAGAGTCTCCAGTCCTGGTGTGCTGGTGAAGAAAACAAAGGACAGAGAAGAGCGTTGTGGAAACAGATCCGCTCTCCAACCCACAGTGTCTGCCATCACTGTGCTTTCAAGATGTATGGAAACAAGAGACATTTAGATGACCACAGCACAAAGTTGAGATTAAATTTCTATTCCCCATTTAAGTTTTTTTCTCGCATTCTTTAAATGAAAAGAAAGCAGCTCTCAGCAATTTTAGGTAGATCCTGTGCCTGGCAACCTGGAAGCAGATTTTGATTCACAGATGCCTCTTGCTCCTCTGATCAAATGTGCTGGCAGGACTGGTAGACAGGAGCTGACTTAACAGCTTTAATACACTTAGATTTGTCCCTATAGCTGTTGCTAATGCCTTGATTGGTGCTATTGAAATCTCATCTTAAACATATGGTAATACATTCCTCACTGATTCCCCTGCCTTTCAAAACTCAGACCTGGAGTCATCATTGTCTGTAATAAGTTCATTCTGTTCCTTCTGCTTTACTGCCTGCCTGGCCTAGCTTTGATGAAGTAATTCATATAACTCACTAACTCCAGAGTAAATTTTGATTAGATTTTGAATTAAATACTATATTTTCTATTGGGAAGCCCTGCAAACTCAGCTTGGCATATGAT
This sequence comes from Neopelma chrysocephalum, assembly GCF_003984885.1. NCBI lineage: Eukaryota > Metazoa > Chordata > Aves > Passeriformes > Pipridae > Neopelma > Neopelma chrysocephalum. Next base: position 947,502 of record NW_020897756.1, on the reverse strand, counting down.
ATTCATATGACCTCTGCTATTCTGGATGCATCACTGGTAATGAAGACTCTGGATGCCAGGGCCGGGAGTGCACTAATTGGCCTTAATTGCCCCAACAAGCCTCATCTGGGGCTCACATTCACACCTTCGGCCAGGAGCTCTATTAAACCTCCAACCCCAGGGGCCTTCAGTTTGTGCCTGGGCTGTGCTGTAGGTGAGTCTGTTTTAGACCTGCTCTTTAACTGGTGTTTGGCTTTTCATGGATGGCCTTGCAGTTGGTGTGTTTACTGGACCCCATTCCTCCACACTTTGCTCTACCTCCCATGGCATGGGGTCATTTCAGGTTCTTCCTGGTAGGTTTTTTTAGTATGTTAGAAGAGTTTTAATGTATTGATTTATTAACTGTTTGAGAGGAGACTACAGGTAATATTATGGGTTATAATTCTTATGTTGCTTACTGTGCATGGAAATTAAAAAAAAAGCAGTATTTGAAGGTTGGAGGGCTCTGGGCCTATGACAGCTTTAAAGCTCAAGTGGGGTTGAGCAGAGCACTGGGAATGACTGACCCAGGAGGCCCAGTCTGCCTGTTTTCTGGTTGTCTGTAGCTGGGCCCAAGCACTAGAGAGGGAAAATACCTTTTCACTTCAGGCTCTTGTTCTGCAGCACTCAATGTATAGTAGTTTTAGCCACAGTTTTTCTTACAGAGATGCTGGGCTGTAATCTGCATTTTTGGAATACCACAACTAGGTCTGTGGCTTCATGTGTTCAGTGGGATGGCATTTGGTTATCATGGTGGGTGGACAGACCAAGCACATGAGGAACATCTTCCTTTTGTGCCCTGAGGGGACAGTAACCTTGCTGGGCAGACCAAGCTGATGTTGGAAAACATCCTGTCTCACCCCATCCCAGGTTTTGTTGCACTGTGTTGCAGAATGGGCTTAATGTTGAGCCACAACAGACAGCTGCCTTCCCATTTAATGTAACCCACCAAGGAAAACATCCTGGTGTATATGCTTTCCCCCTGGGAGCTTGTATACATCCAAACTCTGGCTTTTATATTTTGGGGAGGTTGTTGGTTTTTTTTTTTGGTGTCTGAGAGAGGTACCTTGGAAATGACTGTTCTGTTGGTGGGTGATGACAATGACTTTGGGGATGTGGGTGGAGGAAAGGAGAGAGAGTTTAACGCATGGAGTTAAATGTTATTGTGATCTGGTTGGAAGCAGCTTACCTAGGGAGACAGAAGGACCTCTGATACAGGCAATGACTGAAATATCCCTTTAGGAATGGGAGGGATGGATCCCCCTCCCTGTTGCTGCAGGCTCTGCTCTCTGGGGCCATCCTTGTCCTGGCATCGGTGTCTGTGGGGCTGTGCCTTCAATCCTATTGGTGTCGTTTATCTTCCCCCTCTTTTGCAAGAAACCTCCTTCAAGCCTCAAGGTTGTTTATTGCTGTTTGAGAAGGTAGTCTTGAGATTAAGGCAGGCAATCTGCATTCAGTTCCTAGCGCGGAGGGAGACTTTCCTTATGCAGTGTTGGACAAGCCAAGCAAAACTCCCATGCTTCATACCCTGAACTTGTACAAGAAAAATTGTCCTGCCTTCTGTTCTTTGTCTTGGCTACTTAGACAGTGAGGACTTGGGGAAGAGAAAGGCTTTTGCTCTGTGTTTATACTGTGCCTGGTTCTTCGGGGCTTCAGCCTGCAATATTCCCTCAACACAAACAGCGAGAAATAATGAATTGAGTGCGATCAAACCCAGGGCCACGCTCCGTCTGGTTACTTCACAGTCAGTCTCAGATCAACCGACAGGCAAACCTACACCGGCGCTGCCTCTGTAACAGGGACGTGACGGACCTTCCGCGGCCGGGGCAAGGCGAGCAGAGCCCCGCGGCCCGCCCAGGCCGCGCTCCGGGCGGGGGAGGCTCGGCCCGTTCCCCCGGGGCGGGCGGGGAGCGCGGCCGGGCCCGCCCCTCCCTCAGCATTGGCGGCGGCGCTGCCGGGGCGGGCGGGGGGCGGCGGCGGCGCCCAGAGCCGGCGGGCAGCAGGTGGCTGCGCTCGCTCCGCTCCGCGCTCCCGCCTCGCCTCGCCCGCCGCCTCAGCGCGGCCCCGCCGCCGCCAAGACGCCGCGGGCCGTGCTCCGAGTGAAGAATGGGGCGGCCAAGCTCGCCAAGCCGCCCGCGGCCGCGGGCGAGACCCCCGGCGGCGCCCCCGGACAGGGGCTCTTCATGGAGCGCTCGCAGAGCCGCCTCAGCCTCTCCGCCTCCTTCGAGGCCCTCGCCATCTACTTCCCCTGCATGAACAGCTTCGACGAGGAGGATGCGGGTATGGGGGCGCTGGGGGGGACGCGGGGGTCGGTGGTTCCCGGTGTCCCTGTGCCCACCCCCGGGCGCGGCGGGCAGGACAGGACAGGGCGGTGTGCGCCGTGTCGGGCGCTGTCCCCGGCCCCGCTGGGGCTCCGGGTGTCGGGGGTCCCTCGGCCGCCCGGAGGGGGCTCAGCCCGGCGGGTGTGTGCGCAGGGTGCCGGGCTTGGTGCAGGGGAGTGTGTTCCTGCGGAGATGAAAACTGGGGATGCGCTCCGGCGATGAAACGCGCTCCTGCTTCTAATCGATAAGGAGCCGAGGGTGTTTGCAAATGGAGCGGCTCATGCTCCATCCTCTGTGTGAATGAAGGGCAGCGCTCGGGGAGGAGACGTCCATTCTGCTGGATGGTGTGTCCACCCTGATTTATACACCGTGAGCTCTGGGGCCGATTGTTCCGAGGGGTTGTTAGCACTGTACACCATGCTGCCTTTGGAGAGAGGAATAAAGGGATTCAATTTAAATGGGGGCGAAGTAAATCCCAAAACAAAAGCCTTTCAGAACAGATGCAGTGATTTATTTATTTTTTTTAATTATTATTTATTTTTTTTCCCCATGTCAGAAAGACCTTTCTGGCCTCAAAGAGTTGGCAGTAGCCATAAAATGAGACCAGGCTTCCAAAAGAGGGGCGTTGGTAGGGCATAGTACAAAGCAATTGGGTTGAATGGGAGAGGAAGGGCAGTGGGTGCTGGAGAAGGTGCCAGGAGTAGAGGGCAGCACAGCCGTGGTGTGGGTAGGGAGGGCGTACACGGGAGTGGATGGAGAGCAGTCGGTGAACACTTTGTCCATTCCCGGTGGCTCACTGGTCATTGAGGGGTGTTTTTCCCAGTACACACTGTCCCAGAGACTGAACCTATAAGTGAATCTTGTGAGGGGCAAATAATGAAAGTTGGTAACTAAGGTGTATTTTGATGCTGACTGTCATGGTCGCATCCTTCAAAATGCCGGCGTGCTCCTTTGTCTAGTGGCTCATCCCAAGAAGTGCAGGTGCCAGCAGGAATACATCAGCCCCTTGGCTGCTACACCTGTAACATTGTTGTTTTTAAAGGAGTTGACGTAAGAATCAATTCATCATCTGTGTGATTAACCTAGACTTGTCATCAGCATGGTGCAGGGGTGTCAGGCAGAACATTGTATCCTCCAACAGATGTACCTTTTAAATTTTTTGTCTCAAAATTCTGCTGGTGGTTTATTTGCACTTCCTATTTGGTTTGAATGCTGGGGAGCGTACAAGACAATAACGGGAGCTTTGGGAAGTCTCGGCGCTGTTGCTTCAGAAATGATTGACAGTGAGACATGCTCGAGTACGAGAACCCGACACAATGCCTGGAACAGCGTTTCGTTCCCTGGTGACCGGCCCCTCCCGCTCAGAGCAGGGTGATGGTTTAGGTGATTACTTCCTCTTCCAGCGCTTAGAAATGCGGTTTTGCGCTGAATTGTGTTTATTCACACTTAGTGAATGCTCACGCATGAATGTTAATAGGCTGCTCTTAATACAACACGAGCGCTTGTCTCTGAATTAAATAAACCTACAATTAAGATCTCATTTGCCAGCAGCTTATTAGCGGATCTCGCCTGTGAGTTGTCTCGTTGGTGAAGCTGCTCGGGGTGGATTCAGTGCAACGGGGATGTTGCAGTGTTGCTCCTGTATTTTGTGCCTGTGAGAGTGTGTTCAGACACGTCTGAGCATCCAGCGAGGGAGAACGTGCGCCGCTTTCTATTTCTGGTGTTAAAACTACAAGCGTATAATTTTCTCTTTCACGGCATCTATTTTCTTGAGAAATTGTGAAAGAAATACTGAAATCGTGCCAGATAAGGTTCTGTATTATTCATACCCGTGCACGGTCCTGAAATTGTGGGAGATTCTGACCAGTTTGGGTTGCAGAGTGATTTCTGTCAAAAAAAAAATGGATCTCGATAGCTCATTCAGGGAGATGAATACTGCACTTGGCAAGATGTTCTCCATAGGAGATGGTGGGGAAAAAAATGAAATTGATCCCAGGAGCATTGACAAAATAAACAATCCTATTTCAAACAGACACATCATCCATTTTGTCTCAGGCTGAGGACCACGTCTTTAATGGAATAGTCATCCTACAGAAAAAGGAGAGGAGCTGATAAATGGCAAGCTTAAAGGAAACTTGACATTTTCCTCTGAAATAGGAGAACAGCCTAATGAGAGCTTAAATCTACAAACAATAAAAATTCTTGAGGTGTTTCATTGAAGTTACTATGGGAGGGTCGTATCAAAGGAGTGTAAAAGGAAATTTACAGAAGTGCTGAGAGCCCTGGCAGTGTGGAAACATGTCTGGCCAGATCCGAGCAGTGCTAATGATACCTCTGGGTTCCAGTATTTCCCCCTTTAATTCTGGAAAAATGGCTCTGCTTTTGAAAAATGTAGAATCTATTGTTACTTGTACTCATGGAATGTTTCATTTTCTGCCAAACTCCTTTTGTTTTTCTTTGCTTTTATTTTTCTTTACCTTCTGGACATTAGGCGAGAAGACTCTTCTCATCTTCCTCAGCTCTTCCTCCAGTGTGTCTAGGCTGAGTTCTGGGCAATGAACCGGGTGCAGATGATGTCCTGGTGTGCAGAAGCAGGCAGACAGCGTAGGCAGGAAAGCAACGGGACTTGGAGCAAGAAACAGGATCCCATTTGAATATTTCCAGAGCATGAGGGTGATGGAGATTCAGATGTGTCCTGTGGCACATGGGACCGTGTGCCTGTCTCTCCAGAGATGGATGTGGACTTGCACTCTAATGTTCTGATACCCTTTTTGTTCCTCAACCGTGCAAACATTGAGCTCTGTTCACCAGGAAGTTGCAGTGGGGCTTTGAAATAGCTGAAATTACCATCTGCACTCAGCAGTGGAAGGACTCTGGGTTAATAACTCCCTTGATCTTGGCATGGTAATGTTGCTGCCCTTCCTGCTGGCTGAGTGCCACTGTCTTTGCTCCACTGAGGTCCCCAGCAATGTCAGTGAAGTTGAGGATTTTTAAGCTGCAGTTATTATCAGAATAATTGTTGGTTTTACTTATGTAAATGTCTGTCTTCCATTTCAGTTGTGGAGTGGTGGACTAAGGAGGTAAAAATCAATCATGCACTCTTTGTGGGCACATTTTTAGAATGCCTCTTCTAACAGTGTGAACAAAATCTTAGCTGTCCTGTGGACCTGCCATACTCTTGGTCTTGGCTGGAATCAGCCATTCAGGATGCTGGTATTCCCGTGGGAACATGTTGGAAGGGACCAAACTGCTGAGGACTGAACTGCCAAGTGCATGTGGGCTAATAACAGGCTGTTGAGGATCCGTGATGACTGTGGGCACCTGCCTTGTAGGCAGCTGGTGAGTCCTGGGTGCAGCTCACAACTAAAACTGAGGGACTGGGGTGTATGAAATCCCCCTTTGCTGACAGTGGTCTTAGCAGAGCCCAGCCTAGTCCAAGGTGAAGGACATCCTTAAGGTTAATGGGAACGTGTTTGGTGGTGTGGAGGAGAACCAGCTTGCTCCTTGTGCAGAACACGGAGTTTGGAAAGCTGGCTAAAGCGGAACAAAAAGTGAGGATTTGGTAGAGAGCAACACCAACTGACTTGGAGCTGCACATGAAAAAGGAGCAAGCTTTGGGCAGGGGAAAGGAGGTGGTTTGAGTAGCAGGACAGTCAGTGTAATGGTGGTGGACCTGCTGGAAGTTGGGAAGTCAGAAGCAGTCCTCAGCTCTGAGGAGGTGAGAGCGTCCAGCCAAGGACCCTGTGCACTACAGAGGACAAGGACTACACCTAAAGAAGTGGAGGTAGGGAAATGCCAAAAATCATTGGAGGGAATGGGGTTTCCTTAAGCATCTGTGCCTAAACTGCAGGATCCAGGAGCACTTCTCAGGTCTGGATGTGTGCTCCAGCTGTGCTGTGGCTTAAGTGGGTAAGACACAGTAATGCACCAGCACCTTTGATCCTGCATCTTGGTTTTCCCAGGAAAACTGGCAAAAGGCATCTGATGCATGACTTGATAGGGATGCAGATTTGGATGTTTGGGACTGTAGCCATGGGTCACATTGCAAATGCAGCTGCCTGGAATCCAGATCCAATTTGAGCATCTGCACAAGGGGAAACTCCTGTTCCTTACACGCCCAGGTGTGAAGAGCAGGGCTGCTTCCATCGGGAAGCAGGAGAAGGTACAGAACAGCTGCGAGGGACGTGTAAGGGTCCCCTGGATCACAACCCCAGCACAAGGACTGTCCAGCTGGGCAGACCTCTGCCCTGGCAGCAACACAGCAGAATCAAATCATGTCTCAGCCAGCTGGAACCAAGTGTCTGGCAGAGAGAAAATGGTTTCCAAAGTCAAAATGTCTCCTAGATACTGACAGTAAGCCTTCCTTGTGTCAGCTGCTAATTCAGGAAAGAGTTGAATTAGAGATAAAATTCAGCCCAGGCTGCTGCTTTCACACACTATCAAGTACTGGCAGGGCCCCTGTGTTACGATCAATTCTTTAAAGAGAAAGTATGTGAAATAATAATTTAATGGATTGATAAAAACATTTAAAACATTGGGGTGGGAGAGCGTGCTGTGGACACTTAGATTAGTTTAGAGTACTCTTTGTTTGGGTTTTATCTGTTGAATTTCTCTATAATTTTAAACACTGACCTTCTCTATAATTTAAAACATTAAGGTGTCACAAAGTTATTAAATAGAGAGAGCTCCTATATGCGTTTTCATGTTGCCATGGATATTTCTCAGTTGCAGCACTGCATTGGGGTACATATTTTTAAAGAAAATGATGATTCAAGTCTTTACTAGTCCGTTTGTATGGTTTTTTTTAATGCAGATCAAGTGTGTGAAGTCCTTTTGGTGTTTAGTCTGGTTTTGCTCCATCCCAAGTTACCTTTGAAGCTCTGTCAGCCTCTAACCAGTTTTGTTAGTTGTTTGTTAGGTGGGTAACCATGCTCACATGGCAAACATATGGGGAACAAGGGAAATTAGCTGTGCACCTGCAATGTTAGCTGGTTTTCTTATCAATCTTTTACGAATTAAATGACAGTTCAACCCTGTAACCCTGCAAAGACACAGAGCCCAGAGCTCACCTGATGCTGCATTACCCCAGGGGTGCCAGCTCTCTTGGCTGGTGCAGGAGACAGCAAAATCCAGGGCTTTTTCCCCCTCCTTGCACAGTAAGGAGCACATCATTGGCCGTGGGTTATCCTAGTGATAGAAAGAAATACCTCTCTCCCTGTTGGGCACTTTCTAGCTCTAGGTAAACGTGTTTGTTTCATGAATGGATTAAGTTGAAATGAAAAATGAGAACAGTTTTAGAAGAGCTGCTGTCAAATCAGTCTTTTATCAGATGGAGGTGTATGAAAGGGACCAGCGGCCTGGAAGAAGATGCTGCTGATAATGCCTGCAGAGGTTGGTGGTCTCAGACCCAGTTACAGGTTAATCCAGATCCTAAATACAGCGACTGATTCTTACACCACGGATGCACCTGGTCAGGGCAGAGCTGAACAAGCCGTGCTGCCCCTTCCCTGCCCTGTGCACTGGAGGCAGCTCCCTGCTCTCTGGGCCTGCTGCTGTGTGTGTGACCAGGGCACTGCAGTTACAGATGGCGAGTTTTGTCTTCTCCTGGGGCCCTGTGAGACCAGGGCAGAGCAGGAACCCTGTGCATGAGTCAGCACTAGGATGGAGGGGTTTGAAACCTTGTCCTTGTTTGTGGTGTTGTGGCAGCACGTGAGAGCTGCGGTCCCCGGCCAAGTTCATGCTGTGCCTGTAGAAAAGCGAAGCAAAATGTCAGTGCAAGTCCCAGGGCACTGGTGGTCTGTGGCAGAACCCAACAGATGGGGAGGGTTGGACAGATGGGAGAGCGCAGGGGAGGGTGACGTGGCATCGGTCAGCACTCAGCGTGGCAGGCAGCCCTCCCAGGCCACCGGCTGCTCCCCGCTCCTGTCTCCCGCGGGCTGTCCTGCAGAGTTGTCCTGCGTGCCCCAACCTGGAGCCTCCACCTGTGCCTCGTGCTGGGTGTTGGCTGAGGAATTGTTTTAAACAATGATGTAAGGCTGGGAGAAGAGAGGGAACAGCTAGTCCTGGGATCTCGAGCACCGTGCCACGAAGTGCTGCGTAAGCATTTCCTTGGGGGTCATCTGGGTGCGGATTTACAGGGGAGAGGGGATGTGGATGAGGTCACGGGCTGTGATGGTGGCTCTGTGCTGTCCCCTCAGCCTGCTTTTGCAGCACACTTGCTGTCATGGACAGCACAGTGCTGTCTCCTTCCCTCGACCTGATGGACATTAGAGGTGTTCAGGGGATGGTGCTGAGTTCCAGCCACGTGGGCAGGAGTTGGTGAGGGCAGGTTGTACGTGACCACTGCCAGCCCCAGGGAAAGGATATCTCTCTCTCATTTTGCTGTCTACTGATTTCTGAATAGAAGAGTCTGTCCCTGGAAAGCTTTCTATCTAGGAGACACTGTTTCCTTACTGCTTCTATTTCATATGCAGTTAATTCTAATGCAACATTTATTAATTCAAAAGCACTCTGTTCTTCAGACTAAAAAAAAATTATCTTTACTCTGTCAGATTCCTACATCAGGACAAGTTGTGAAACGCTGTAACTACTTTGCTTCAACATTTCTGTTTGACAGAAAGTGTATCTGCTTTATGTAGGGAAGAATTAAGTTTGATTGGAGTAGTTGTTTTGAGGAATAATTTATCTGTGCAATTATTTTCTGCTCATATATGATTGCCTTAAGTTAGATTAGAAATGTGAACAATTTAATTTAGGATGCAGTCTGCAAGTTGCCGATGTGTTTTATTGGGGCAGTGAGACCTGGCTCCTACAAGACTTCTCAGCCCTGTTGTCTCCTCCTCTTCCCCACAGACATCTGTTGTGAAGCACCATTAACATATTTGAATAAGGATTTCTGCTCCTCTAAGGAAGTGTTCAACACAGTTTGAATATCCATCTATCCAAATGACGTTCCCCTGAGGGTTGGTTTTATTTTCTGGGAGAATGCTACACTGTATGGCAACATGTGTCACGATAGAGATTCTGCAACACAATGATCCCTCAGTGGTGCCACTGCTTAAATCATCTGCTGATGACACACGCAAATTAGGCATTCTCTGCTTTTGCTGTCAAACCATTCTTGCCTTGAAATCTGCATTTAAGTTATATTTTTGGCTTTGCTTTTGCAAAACAGCACACATGTAAAGACTGGGAAGCCCTGGTACAGCCTAACTTCCCACAGGAATACAGCAAATCTCTGCAGCCCTACCTTTTAGCCAAATCCAGACAGTTAAATCACTGAGATGGATACTGTTCCAGCTTCATGCAATCAGGGTGTTCTATCACCTTTGTCCAATACACAAAGAACTCATACAGCCTTGCAGAAGCCAGTCTAAAGTGTTTGAGTGCTCAACAATTTGCAGAGTACAGTGTATACAAAGGTAAATGTCACATTTTTCTCGAAACTGTTTATGACTAAGAGGAATTTACGCTATTGTCTGTGTCCTTACTCTTACAAATGTAGAGGTAGAAAGGATTCTGAGGAGTCATTTGTATCTGTTCCCCAAGTAACTAATCTGTTCCTAATTAGAAGGAGAGTTTACCCTAAAATTCAGCTTAAATCTGTGTGGAAATTAGGCAGATTGCTATTGTGTTGTTCCCAGCAACATGGGAGGCAGTTGATCACTGCTGTCTTCAGAGCAGCTCTTCACATCACGAAACTGTTTTTCCCTGTGCTGATAATCCCAAGCCAGGAAGTGACCATAACAACAACCACGAGTGCCTGGCACCCCTCTCCCTCCTTTTGCATTTTGGACCAAAGAAACCTGGTTGACAGTTTCTTCTTGCATGGAGCAGTTTCCCAAGCGCTGTCTTGGCCTCGTTGGTGTCCTCGGGATCGTATGGGAGGAGCAGCGTGGACACTGTGGCTGCTCTCTGGCCCCCAGCAGGGAGGTGGAACTGTCTCCTACACTTTGTGTGCAGCATTCTTGTAAATACAGTGCTTTTGCAAGAGTTTCACCACTCCTAACTCACACTTGGGGTACGATCCCTGCCTCTTTCCAGATCATTCTCTGCACAGCTGCTCCCTGGCTACTGAGTCCCTTTCTGGTGTTTGTGCATTTGATTTTTTTTCAACGCTCTGAAGTTACATGTGCCTTTAGTGAATTTTCTTGCATTGGTTTGGAGGGTTGAGCTATTTGATCCCATTGGTATAGGTCTGAATTCCGTATCTGTTGTTTAGCAAGGTGTGTGATGCTGGGATGTTTGTGGGATTGAGAGGCGGGATAAATAGGTGCTTTATCTTTTGGGCTTCAGGAATAGTGCACTGTTTGTGGATGATTTTGGCAGCTGGAGATCCTCTGTAACTGAGGATCCATGGGCAAAGTGCAGCATCCTTGAAACCCTTTGCTTTCAGTGCAGCTGGAGTGCCCTGTTTTCTCAGGCACCTTCTCATCACCTCATTCTGCAGTGCTTGAGTGGAGGCACTGCCGAGGTGTCATTCACTGTTAGTAGCTGCAGTGAAGATAATTGTGGTTAATGGTACTTCACACTGGTGACAGATCAGATTTAAGAGGTTATAGTCTCCCTCCCCAGGGAACACATGGTTGTGTCCCTCTCTGGAGCTGCCCAACCTCTTGGGTACAACAGCTCAGCTGCTGGTGGGATCAGACCTGCAGAATGACCCGCCTTGGTGAGGGAGCAGCAGCGTCACCAAGAGGCAGCAGTGTGGGCACAACCTGCCCCTCGCTCAGCTCCCTGGGCACTCTGGATGAGGCTGACATTTCCCAGTGGTGACAGCTTCCCAGTGGTGTGGGACTTCTGCCAGCTGCCCACCAGCAGTATGCATATTTACACTTAGCAGGGAATATATCCTGCCATGTGGATGGAAAACATGTAAATTGTGTTGCAGCCAAGATGTCTAAGAAGATTAAGATTTTTTTTGTTGTTGTTGTTATAAATCCAGCTCCTCGTTTAGCACTTCTCGGCATCCTGGGAGGATTGTGTGGGTGGGTGTTTTTCTTTTGTTTTATTTTTACTATTTACCTTTCCTTTCTTGTACGTAATGCGTGACATCACAGCACTAGTGAAAACTTAGGAAAACTTGATTCAAGATTTTTAAGGTGGCTGCTTTATATCCATATTTGTGTTTTAATCAGATTGTCAGGAAAAAAGAGAAGGCTTTTCCTTTCTGATGGCAGTTGGAATTCCAGCTGTTGTAGTCGGTTCATTTCTGGATGGCAGTATCATGACAACTCAGGTCCAGTAGCTTTCCTTGTCCCTTCGTTAGGGTTGTGCTGCCCTCCCTCTGGCTGAAGCCCTGCTGTGAGACCTCACCAGTGGCTGGTGGGATTAGAGCAACTGCTCTGCAGCAGTTCTGCAGAGCCCCTCCACCTTTATAGTAGCTTGAATTAAATTTATAATAAAGCTAGACAGCTCCAGACTGACTTTTGAAGCTTGTCAGTATTCTCCTCTCCCCCAGTTCCCCCCAAACCATAAGGAATTACAGGAGTTGCTCTCACAGCCCAGTGTTACATTTCAGTGGTGGATTTGGTGTGTTTGTCAAAAACCCAGACATTTTTGTGTGGGTTTATCCCCACGCATCTGCCTTTATGGATCACATAGTCTACAGTTGCACCCCCTCCAGATTTGAGATTTTTGTTTCAATGTGAGTAAACAGGAAAGATAGCATTACCTGATGTGCCTTGAGATAAAACCAAGCTTTGTGCCATGAGCATGGTTTTTACAAGAGTCAGCGCTTGTTTTAAATATTAAATGTGCGAAGTAGGGCTTTTTCAAAAATGCCTGTGAGTTTTGATCTCTGGCATTTGTTGAAAGTGAATGGGATTCAGGGCTATACCTGCTTTCAGCAGTTCAGAAAATCACCCCACAGCCCTGCAAGTGTGGGGCTGACACTGCTGCTCTGGTCGTGCAAAGCCATCTGGAGCAGAGGAGCAGACTCCCCCTGGGATTCTGGGAATTCAGGGAAGCTGGGGAGGGAACGTTGAAAACTCTGGTGTGGAAAGCGGGGCAGGCAGTGCCGAAAGTGGGCGTGCAGGGCAGCGCTCAGCCTGGCAGACAGTGCGTGCTAAATCAGGGTGATTTATGGAACAGTTTCTGTTAAAAGCTTCCTCGTGCACTTTAGGAAGCGGAGCTGCCAGATTGGTCAAACTCCAATGCCCAGACAGTTTGAATTGGCTGCCGGGTGCAGGAACGACCGTGGCAAAACTCGAACAGCCGTTTCACAGAGGCTTTGCAGGCTGCCCCACTGGTGCTGCTGCTCAGAAAACAGGCAGTGTCAAAATGTTACGTGGTACGAGGACATTTCCATGGCAACGTCAGCATCCCATGACACCCATTCCCGTACTGCGGTGTCAGCACACGCTGCCGTCCATGTACTTCCTTGCTCCATCTGGGGCCTTTAGGAACGCTCTGCTGCTGATTGTCTGGGTTTCTTCAGGGACTGCTCGTAGTTTTGGGGCTGAAGGTGGAAGAAATGCTTCTTCCAGGCTTTTGGGTATCTTAAGTAAGGCAAGTATTCCTTCTTTTAGCAGAGCAACTCTCACATAATTCAGCTCCAAAGCACCTGGTTTTGCATTCTGCTGCACTGGGAGAGCATTTTCCCCTCTGGGATGGTCGTACCTGGCCTCAGAGGTACCTGCACTCTTATCATGCAGATCTTTGGACAGCTCTGAGATGGCTCAGTTTGGGAAGGCACTCCTGTCGTGTCCTGGGTCTGATCCTTTGAGCCCAGAGAAAGCGTGTTGCTGATGTTCATCTGCTCCCTCCTGCCCTTCCTTTGTAGGAGCCATCAGCTGCTCTGGGTACTGCTGGCCATGGGGCTGGTTTTGGACAGCAGCCTGATGCTTTTGGGTAGAGTTTCATCCATGGCTCTCCTCCTGGTTTCATTGTGTCTCCATCAATGGTTTGGGCCTGCCTGAAAATATTTCAGTTTCTGCTGCTACCTCTGCAGTAACTGTGTCCTGATAGGATTTTCAGTTTTTCCCGTTTTTTTTTCCCTTTTCTTATATTTCTGTATTTCCACCAGGTGTTGCATTCCAAAATTAGCATAATGGTGGTTTGTTTTTTTTTTTTTTTCACTATGCTGGCAACACATGTTGATTGGCTTTTTCCCTTGACATAGAGAAAGCTGTTCTCAGTACAAGCTAGAGCCTGGGCAAGAAATAACAAAGGTGGAGATGTTTCCTGTGTGGCAGCCCATGGACCTTCCACCAGTGCACATCCTTCACTTCTGCTTGGTACTTTGTAAGAGCAGGAGAGAGATCTTGGTTTAGTTATTGTGCATGTGTAGGTTCTGAAAATTGCATGGGCAAAGAGATTTTAACATTTACCTAAGGATTTGCCTACCCAGTGTGCATAAGCTGTGGATGTGCAGTTGAGGTTTGTGGATGCATGACAGGGCTATTTCTCACACAGTGTTGCTGTAGCATGAAGGGACCATGTATGATGAAACTCAGAGCTTGTGATCTTCACATCTGGTCTAAAGTATTTCACATGAAGGGTCTAAGAGGGTGAATGTGAGACTTGAGAACGTACAGGTTGAGGCTAGGGGAAGGAGCAGAAGTTGTTTTTTCAATCATATCTGCTCCTCAGGACCCACTTCTGCACTGTTTCAAAACAATAATTCTCAACTCTCCTATTTTGCCCAGGGCTCTGCTTTGAGTCATGCCAGAATCCCAAGTTATCTTTCTATAAACTTGTTTTTCATCTGTTTCCACTGAATTCCTGGCTTCTGCCTAGTAACAGGAGTAGGTCTGTTCCTGTGGCCTGGCTGCTCTGTCTCTGCAGAAACACTTTTACTGCTCCTGCACAGGAGACGCTGCTGTGTCCTAAACTCAGTTTTTCCCAAGACCCAGTCCAAGCCAAGTGCCCCTAAACCTGGCACCGTGTCGGTCCTATTTCAATGTTTTTCTATTTCTGTCTCAGTATTGCCTGGCTTACCTACTTAAGCACTCTATGAAATATTCCATGGCTGGTTGAGGCAAAATTTGGCTTGCTACTCTAGGAATAATACCAGGCAAATTATCCACAGTCCATTTTAGTTGGTGAATGTGACTGTTTTCACAGCCTGTTCACTGCAGCTGTCTGCTGCAGAGAGGCAGCAAGCTTGTAGGACAGATTGGCTGTAAAAATCAGGAAGTCTTATTTCAGGTCGTAATTCTTTTTAACTTCCTGAAATCTAGAAAGCTGTTTATTTCCTATAACACCTTTCCCTGGATCCCTAAGGCTGGGTTTCCAAAGATCACCTGCCTGGGGTACTACCTGTGTGAAATACATTGGTGGGGGGGATTGAATCCTGAAGCAGTGACACTGTGATGGTCTGAAAATGTTTTGCTGACCAAAATATTCATTAATAACTTCCCAGATTTCTCTGTTTTGTCCAAAATGCACTTTTATACACAAGTTGACCAATACAGACATGTTCTGTGAGGGTCAATAATGCAGGTTAAAGCAGCGTTTGGCCTCTGATGCTCAGTAAATGGTTTGGAAACTGCATTTGGCTTTAATGCTAAATTACTGTGTCAGGAAAAATTCTCAACCTCTTATTTCAGTTTGCAAGGAGAGGAAGAAAAGCTTGGTACGAGTACATCTTACAAGGGTTAGACATTGTAAAAGGTTTAGTGACCTGCTCTTGTAAGCTCTTGTATTCATCAGATTTGAGAGGAAATTGCAGTCAAAAGTGAACATTTTAAAACTTGCTGATCCAAGTGGTCTAATAGTCAACCTGTTTTTTCCCCTTGACATTCCTGTGCTGATTTCTTCAGACGTTCAGGTGTTCAGTCCACTAAGGCTGCAGTGCAGAAAGGGGGAAAGAGCTGCAAAACTAGGACAGACTTGGAGTATATTTAACAATGCTCTATTTCGATGTGACAACAGCTATCGAACACCTACAAGTTTGCAACTGTGATTCACTCGGAAGCTGATATAACTGATGTCACGTTGTATTAATAGCTACAGAATTGTAACTGCTTTTAGCAGTGAGATTCATTAACAGCCTCTACAAACACTCTTGACAATCAGTTGAAAACCTGAAAATATTAGGTGTATATAAAAATGGATTATGTCATAAAGGAACCTCCCTGTGCTGCCAAATGTGTTTACAGCAAGTTCTTGCGGGTGTTATGCATAATGATTCCTCTTCATCACTTTCAGCAGGTCTTACTGATAGCAAAAGGTGTTTGAGGACTTATCCACACACAAAATGAATTAGGAACTGCTGCTCTAGTGGGGTTACACAATGTGAGTATATTTGGGGATTATGGTGTCCACGGCATTTTTCTCGGCAAGTGGAAGCTGCACAACCTTCCTGTGTGGTGCTGATTTTTGGGGGGGAGGTATTTGGTCCTTCACTCGTTTTAGTTGAACATTTTGGCTTCAATGGGTGTGACAAACCGTGCCTAGACAGAACTCTCCAAGGTGTACCAAGTGCATCGAGTTCCGCTCCCCTCTGAGCCTTGTGCGCTTTCCTCAGGGTGGGCTGGTGGCCATGGCTGAGGAGATGGGCACGGAAGAGAAGCAAGTGTTCACTGCCTCCTACCATCTTTGAAGATACTGAATGGTGACATATAACTGGTCCTCTCCAGCCTCTCTTAACTGTCCTCTGGGGTGAATGAGTTGGTTGCTCTTCCAGGCTCGTAGTCGTGTCTCCATTACGTATGTGCAGGCTTAAGGTTTGCAACCCCAGCTTGATTGGTCAGGACATGGTTATGGAAATGAAATGGAAACTGAGATTCAAGAGAGGAGGTGTTCAGGATGGCATTGGCCCTGTGCCAAGCTGTGTAGTTGGCAGTGATTCTGTGGATGTTGTACCTTTTGGGCTGAGATTTCCAATGTTCTGGGTGCCTCTGAGACCTGGTCCATCTTGGTCAGCCATCTACTTCCTGTGGTTCCTTCCTTCCCACATACATCACAGTGTCTCTTCCTCTTGGCCATGAATAGTTCCATTGTCCTAAAGTTTTCAGGTAATCTCTGCTCTGTCTCATTCATCTGTTACTGGGTTTTGGCATCTGTTATTTGGATGTGACCTTGCTTTTGCTGACCTGTGACTCTTGGGCTGGCCTGGTGTGCTGACTTTGGGAGATGGAGAATCTCCTGAGACTGGTAGGAATGGTTGGCTCAGGATGCAACAAAATTGCAAATAACAGTCCTTTGAAAACAGTGCTGTCTGCCAAGGAAGCAAAATTCCTTATTTTGAGAAGATAGAAACCTTAGGCATTTCCCCTGCTTTTTCATTGTTCTCTTTCACAAGGTTAGAAACTTTGTTTCTTGAGTACATCATTAAGTGGCCATTCACCCTTCCTCCCTAGAGTTACAAGCAGCTGTCCAGATAATTAAATACACCCCTGTTCATATTTTAAATGTTGCAATAGTAAACAGTTCATTGGCCATATACACAGCAAGTGATCAAACCCCGTCTGGCTCAGCGTGTCTGTGGAAACAGCCTATGACAGTTAAGGAGTGTAATTAGCAAGGCACATAGAACAGGATTGAAAAAAGATGTGAAAATAAGCACAAAGGTTTGAAAAGGATTAGGAGAGTAAATGACAAACCAGTAGTTAAATGGTGCATTATTAATGACTGTAGAAGGAAAAGGTTGACTAAATATTGTGACTCTGTAATGGCTGCCCCAAAGTAGTAGAAAATAGTTTGTTTGAAAGACTCTGGAACTGGATTTGTATCTACACATATGCTGACTCTGGGTTTAGACCTGATTCTTAGACTTGGCTTAGGTCAAGGTGAGCATCCCCTGAGGTGCTTTCCTGATTGCCATGATGACCTGAGATTTGTCTCCAATCTTAAATATTAATGATCAGCATCAAAACAGCAGGTACCCCACTGAAATACTGTGAGAACTTCCACCTGAACTGTGGTCCAGGTGGACTGGACTGTCAGTCTGCAGCGTGTCAGCAAAGCTGTTCTGAGGAAAATCAGGCTCTGTATTCAGTAGCTCCCAGCTTATAGATTTAGTTTTGTCTCTGAGCACTAAATTGTTTGAGTTCAATAATTCATCTCCCTCCAACTGCTTTATTGTCACTTGATTTATTAATGAGTTGACTTGGACTTTATCACAGCACAGTGAAACCAAGAGTTGCACTAAGGCTCACACAGATTGTGTGAAAAACACCATTTCCCTGGAGCTGGTCCCGGAGGGACAGCGTGGTGAGATTGGATGTGCAAGGGCTGGAGCTCCTAAACTTTAACCTTTTTCTGTCCATCAGTATCCCTTCCCAACTCTCGTCCTCTCTCTCGTCTTCTTGCTGTAGAAGAACTTCAGATCATGCTTTTTTTTTTCCCAGGAGTGGATTGTGATGGTTAATTAGATGATGTTTGTAGAGCAGTGTACAAAACCTGCCAAGGGTCACTGTCCTCGCTGGTATTATTAGAGCTGGAGGAAAACTGCCAGAAGGTATTGATTACTTGTTCGAAGGGTTTATTTTTACCTTCTTTGGGGTTTATTCATTACTTCTTTTTATCTCAGCATCCTGCAAACATTTCAGAGGGTGGATTTGTTTGCCAAAAGATCAAAACAAAATGTTAACAACTACTGGTGCCAATTTGTAGCCTCCCGTGTGGGCGACATCAGAGGAATTTGTGCAGTGCTCTGGAAAGTCTTTTGAGGCTTTAACTCCCCTTGGATCCTGGGACTGTTGTTTGAGCAAAGCATCCGAGTAGCTGGGTGGGATAGCACGTGGAGTATCAGACATGACAGAAACTCTCTGGGGCTTGTGAAACTCTATCGTGTATAGAAGCCTGTATATACTTCCTAAAGTTGACATTTTGGTTTGTTTAGTGAAGTTTGTCAATTGAGTAAAGCTGAGTCTCACAGGGTGTGGTGGGTGCTGCTGAGAGGGCTGTGGCTGGCTGGTGGGAAGGGCTTGCTGCCCTCTGTGTTTTCTAGTTCATCTCACAGTGATGGTTTACACTTCTCTTACACCTCACCGTGGAAAACAAAATGTCACACTTTAAATTCATTAAGCAGCTGTGACTACTGAAAGGGAAAGCTGTTCTATATGACAGTAAAACACGGGGGGAAAAGTCACGTATCTGTAGCAGAAAATACATGAAGAAGACAAATATTGTGTAAGGGCCAAGTCATGCTTCATAAAGTGGAATTTCTAAGGAGAATGGATACAACAGGAGGACAATTCAATCAGGAATATGGCTTACAGGATACAAGGAGGATGTACTAGTCATTTGTGGATCCAGAGGAGTAAAATTTAGTAGTGACTTCAAAATCAAGTGTGGCCTTACAGTTTCTCTGATTGAAACGTGCAGTCAGAGCAGAAGCAAAACATAATGTCTTTCTCCAAATTAGGCCAAGGACAAAGCACAGACCTCCCAAACATCTGCACACATTATGACCTAGAAATTGCTTCAGCAGGGAGACTAAACCAGGCTTTGGTGGAGACTGCAAAGTGCTTTCTGTGCGTGTGTCAGACTCGCAAATGGATTCGCTTTGATTATCACAAGTCCCTTTCATGTTCATTTCAAACCATTAAGCTCCTTCGAGTGAATGTTTTGGTAAATGGGAGGTTTTTCAGCTGACTGAGAGTCACCCAGCCGTCTTACAGACTGAGCTGTTGTGGAGCAAGGAGCACATCTCCTCAGAGCCAGCCAGCGGGGCTTGAAGGCCCCATGCTGGCCTGTCACATCAACTGCTTCCTTGGTTACAGAGCACCTGCTGGGTGGGTGCAGTGACCAGTGATAGTCTTTGGTAATTGTGAACAAATACCAGCTGCTTTTCTTCTAAAATTCAGGACAATTCATGAGCAAAGGAAGGGCAAGAACCATCGACAGATGCTATCAACTCACTCCCTCAGTGCTGGTTGCTCAGATTTCTTCTAGAAGAAGCTGAGGTGTGAACAAGTCTCCCAGCTGCATAAAGTATGGGTGAAATAGGTTAAAAAAAAAAAAAAGGGGGCAAATGATCTAATTAATGTGTAGGCAAAATGGAAGGAATAAGAGGTTTTCATGTTTGCCAAGGTATTTGGAGACAGGGAGATGGTGAGAGTCCAACACCGTGGAGGAAACTCATGAAGGAAGTGAGTGCTGGGACAAGACATCAGCCTGACCTGATCACCAGCAGTCTGGGCTTACCCCATCCCTGTGTAAGGCACAGCTGAATGGGAGATGGAAGTCCCACTTCAGCCAGTCATGAGTTTGGTGACTTTTATGAGTGCCCACCTCATAACCCAGCAAGTGATTGCTGACCAGATTTCTTGGGATGCTGCCTTTTTTTTCCTCAGTGATTTCACCCAGTTGCTTTTTGAGCCCTTTTTAGTGTCCAACAGCACCCCAAAGTCCTGCAGTAAGGACATACCCACCCCTGGGCAGGGGGCAGTGCTGCTGCCCCTGTTGCCTCATGAGAATATCTGCTAAATTCTTGGCTGTGGGTTGCCACAGAGCTGTGGTGGGGCAGACCCTAATTTTAGCACATTATGCTGGTTTAATGACAGTAATAGAAAGTCAATTTATAGGCAAGAGCAAATTGCCTTTTTATATGGGGAGGAGGATAATTCCTCCCATGTGTTACATTATTAAATTTGTAATCTTCATTTCTAATGCTTTTCAAAAGTGAATATTAACAGAATCTAAAATGCAGATCTTAAATTCATAAGCTGCATTTTTTTTTTACCCAAGCTCCTCAAGTTCTATAATTTGTCTTCAAAGGTGAACTTCAGCAAGGTTGATTTTGGTTTTTTTTTTTTTTGGTAGGAGGGTTTTTTTGCTTAACTTAATAAATGAAAATCCGTTACTCGCTACCTACCTCTGGACAAGCTTAAAGGCTCCAAAGAAAAGATACTTACATTTTAAATAGCAATAATGGATATCTATTTCCATTCTTGCTGAGTGGAGACTTCTCAGTTCAGACTTATTCCCTAGTGATAAAAGACACCAGAGAGAAAAAAATGACACATTTTCGTGTGTCGTTTGCTAGCGAGGAGGCTGTTGTGATGCTCTTTTTTGTTGCCAAGGAAACAGAGCCCTGAACTCCTGTCTCTGCAGGCAGCAGGAGGAGGAGGAATGGACGTTATTTCACTCCTGAGCTCAATTTGTAATTTTGACGTGGGATCAGGGACTGTGAATGGGTTGGGGCTGAGGGTCTCACTCGCGAGTTCACTTCCCAAATTGTGTGTCCTACCTCCTTAGGTTTTCTGCGTGTTGAAATGCCCCTCCCTCGCGCTGGAGAAGTGGGGTGGGTGGCTGTTCACACGCCCATCGCTGGCACAGTTACCCAGAGAGAAATGGAGCCCTCGGAGCACACTCAGTGATGGAAGGGGATTGTACTTCTCTGACCTTGCCAGTACCATCTTGAGAAATCCCAAGACCTCCTCCTTTCAGCCCCATTGTTAAATGTGAGAACAGAAGCCTGACAGTTACCTGCAGGAATAAGAAGGCAGCGAGTGACGCAGACACAGGTGCTTTGTAAGCACATTGTCCTCTCCTGACCTTGTGTCTTTACTGTTGGGCAGTCGTTGCCTGCACATTTTGTAAAGAGATTCCCATCAAACATTTTTTTTTTTTTTTTTGTAGTTACATTAAAACTATTTTTTCACTCCTAAATACACGCACTGCTCTTTAATGCATGTTTGATCTCCCCGAGCTGGCAGAGTTGCCTGCAAGACTGATGCTGGCTGTATCACAATTTCTTCATCTGTTCTCTTTTCTGCTCTCATAGTAGAGACAGATCAGCAGGGTGCTCTATCCTTGCTCCCTCTCCAAAATGTTTTTAGAAATCTTTGGCACAAATCATGGGATTTTGGTGAACTTTCTGCCATGCCCATGTCACGGGGCAGCCGTGCTGCAAACAGCCATCGCTTCTCACAACGCTGTGCTGGTGGCTGTGTTACCCCTTGAGTAATTAACACAAATTCCATTCAACACAATATTGAACACTGTAGTGTGTCTCTTCTTCACAAAGGACTGATTCTTCCTGCTTCTAGTGGTTGGTAATTGAGAAAAGTGGATTTTGGTATTGTTCCTAAAATGTATTAATCTGCTGCATTGATGGCTTTTTTCTTTAATCCTCAGTAATCTGCAGCCAGGCATGATATTTTGCTTGGTTTCCCACATTCTGCAGTATCTTTCAGCAGAGATGAACACACTATGTCTGTTTTTCAGCTCTGGCCAAAGGGCTTTTTTTTTCCCTCTATTGGAAGCTCAATACTCTGCTTAGACAAACAGTGAGCTCAATTTCCCAATGGGCTTCAAATAACCTGGGATGCTTTTATATCTGAGTGCTGCTTTTGTGCATGCAGGAAGCAGATGTAGGAGGCAGATATGTGTCTGCCATGTTCGTCTGTGGGAGAGTGTGTCACTCAGATGAGTTTGCATGTGTCTCCTTGGGGTTTGGGCTGTGAAAATTTTGCTTGATTTTTTTTTTCTTAGGTGTCTGCTAGTTAAATTTCAGTGCCTCTCTTTTTGGTATTGGATGGTGTTTTCCATTTGTAACGGCTCGACTTGTCACCAGTTGAAGATATTTATGATGTATGATTGGCAGAATTGTTTGCAATGAGACAAACTCACTTCCATTTCTTAGTCACCATGAATCACTTTACATTGTAAGGAACTGTTGCTCCTGTCCTGCTTCTGGGCACTGAAGCCTGACCCTCTCTAGCAGCTGTCCAGAGATGTTTGCAGCCAAATTACCGTGGTCATGAAGGGCAGAGTGCTCCCTTTTCACTCCACTCAAACAGAACCTTGATCCTGGAAAAGGATCTATGTCAGAACCAGTATGAGGGAAATGGAGCCATTTGCAAAAGCAGAGCTCTCGTTCGTGGGCCTAAAGAGCTTTTGAGCCGGGCTCTTCCCCAGGCTGCTTTTTGGAAATGCAGCCACCCTCTGGGCTCACCCCTTTAGCATCACAGGTGTGCTACAAGCAGAGATGTTTGTACTGTTCTTTGTACCACTTGGGAAGAAAATGGTCCCTTTAGTGCAGCTGTAGTGGGATGCAGTAGTTGCCTGGTACAACAGGCACTTCACAGCCTGTCAAAGGATGTTTCTGGGTGAGGCAAAGCAACGTGTAGAATTAGAGGGGAAAGACATGCTGGCTTGCTTCCTTTAACATTTGCTACAGGTATTTCATGGAAGTATGTTTGGTGAAGCCTGACACGTGTAGTTGTAGCATCTGGTGAAATTGCCTGGAATTAGGAACTGAGTGCCTGAAATTGTTTGACTTGTCTGGAAATCAGACCATCGGCTCCCCCTCTCTGCTTCCACAGTGGATGAAATAATTGCTTCCAAATGGACACAAGTTATTAGGCAGTGTGTGTAATTAAAGTCAACTCCTTGTGAATTTGATCATTCATTTCCTTAAGGAAAATATGATGAAGTAATTACAACCCAAGCTAAACACAAATCAAATGCTATTCTAAGCGTGATTCTGCACCATGATTCTAGTTTATGAATGACTCCAGGGTTCTGTGGCTTTGTGCCTGTTAGGGAAGTGTGGCTGTATTTTTAATTGTGTTTATAACGAGTGAACAAAAGGTTGCATGACTCACTCACTGTGCCAAAACTGTTGCTCTCTGTGCTCACACACACGTGGTCCTGACAAAGCCGCTCGCTCCTAAGAGAGCATCGGTGGGACAGAAGAAAATGGAAAAAATCTCATTAATAAATATGGCCTTGTCAGTTCCTACCCTCTGAATTTTGTCAGTACCAAAACTAAATTTTACTTGCCTTAGCTGTGAATTTCAGGGAGGCAAATATTTCTTCAATACTTAAGCCTCTGTCCTGACCCTTTCCTCATCATTACTATGGTAGCGTGTCCTTTCTAGTTTGAACCAAATTTGGGAGAGAAGTGCAAGATGTGCAGGCTCTAAAAATGCTGGAGAAGATGGCAGAGAGTAGAGAGAAAGACACAAACTAGTGCCTTTGGAAGAAAAGGTCTGATATATAATCTCAGCTTAAAATTAACTGTCTGAGTGCAAGCAAACCCCTGGAGCTGAGCATCCAGGGGATGGAAAGGTGTGTCAGCTCCTCAGAGAAGTTTTGGTGGCTTCAGGAGGCTCATGACCTGAATCCTCTTCTGCAGCAGGAGAGCACAGCTTGCAAACAGGCTGCTGAAGTTATTTTGCCCACTGCTTGCTTCCCAGGAGTTATTGAGTACTTTGCCAGGAGGTAAAGTCTGTGAGCAGGTGGGTTCAACAGGCTCAGGAAGGACACAGTCAGGCAATAGCCAAGTGTAGGCAGGGCGGCTCTTTCATCTCATGCCATCCTCCTCTACAATGGCTCTTTCCAGTTGATTTATTTTTGTGAATTCACCTCATTTTTGTGATCCTTTTCTAAATTGAGAGGTTTTCTGTAGCTCGGGCTCATTCATATTTCACAACCTGGACTTAAGCAACACCCTCAGAGTTATTAATAGTGTGAGATGGATGGTGGAATTAGAACATCAGAGTGCTCTGGTTCAACTCACTTGTAATTAAGTAGACATCCTCACCTGGCCTTCACCCCTTTTATTGCTTAACTGGAGGACTTCCAGCCACAGGGACACAAGTCGGTTCAACCTCTGGTTGACCTTGTGAATTAACAAGAAGAAAGCCCTGGGATGGCCCCAGCTGACAAACCAGTCCCCCACCTTTCTACTTCCATATTTTCCTGATGCCTTCATAGCTGGCAAAGTTCTAAGAGTCTGGAGCTGAGAACACGTAAACCACCACTGGTTGCTGCGTCTGGCATTTCCCCCTGCTTTCTAGGGAATAAATATTGCAGTGTAGTAGTTTAAATAAATTAATTGCTATTGCTGTGCCAAATGTACCTCTTCTCGGAGTACATCAGCTACACTTTCCTTGATTTGGTGTCTGTACTCAGGCTGCAGCCCCCCAGGCCTCACAGGTGGGCAGATGGCAGAGTGGAGTTAAACTCTTGGTGAGGCTTAAACCACCAAATCCAAGAAGCAGAAACATTGAATCCACTCCTTGCTGTACAGTCTGAATGTGTGGGTGTATATATATATCTCTGTGGTTAATTGCCTTATAAATATCATAGTAAGATTATATGTTTAAATCATCACCAGTTGCCCAGGCACAAAAGCAGGAGAAGCCTGGGATGTGGGATGTGTCTGTCCCAGACATGTGGCCATTCCAGGGAAAACTGGTGCAGCATCAGCAGTTCCGTGCCTGTCTGTCCCTGGAGACCTGGGCTGCAGACAGGGCAGTGCTCAGGTTTCATTGCTGGGCTGCTGGAGAAATGTTACAGCAGTGAATTTTCTGGATGGATGTGGACACTTCACCTAATCAGACTCTCCTGCAAAGCCTGGCAGATTGGGGGAAGAGAAAGGGGCAGTGTGTTCCACTCTCTTATAAAAATAAAAATGCAGAGCAGCCATCAGATGAAGCTATTTGGATCCTGCTGCTGCAAACAAAATAGAGACATGGAAAGAATTCTGAAGAGCTGGATCTAGCTGCAAAGTAGTTCCCATGAAATACTTGAAAGAAACGAACATTTTTGTTAGTGTTATGGTACTGTAACTTTTTTATAGTGAAAAGCTAAACAATTTTTTATGGTAGTCAGAAACTGTTTGAAAGTCCCTGACAGTGGAATATTATGTGTTTACCTTTTGGCTGTTTACTTTCTCTCTTTTGTTGATGGAGGAAAAAAAATCTCAAAGTGATTTTCCTGGCTACATGTTTGTTGCAGAACTTTTTCTTTAGACGTTTTTAAACAAAAAAAGTTTGGCCATTGAATTTTTTTTTCAATGTAGATGAATTATCAAAAACGTCAAAATTAAAAATAGTACCATGGGAACTATTTGGTTTTAACCTCAAAAGGAGCAGAAAAAATATACCATGTTTTCCTCATTTAAAATATGAAAATGGAGCCTATGAAGAAAGGAAGCAAAACTGATGCTTTACCAGTATCCCAGCCAAGCTCCAAGAGGTGGTAACATCTACTGGGAGTGGAGACTTGCTTAAATACAGCTGGATTTAAAACCAAACTGCAGCTCAGACCAGCTTGGAGGAGACAGTGCTGGTTTAAAGGGGTTGAGGAGTTGGGATCTGGGCTGGGTTGTGACGGAAGGAAGGGAAGGCAGCCTTGGAGGCTACTGCCGGTGCCAGCATAATAAAAATAACCCTGTGAACGATTTTTGGTCCTCTTCTAATGGTGAAGGGGAAGAACAAAAAATTCTGGATTCAGGGGGAGTTGGTTTGACGTCCACACGTGTGTCACCACTGTTGGTGTGGATGAGGACAGGCTGGGTTGAACTCTGGGATGAGAGAATGCTTTTTTGTGGCCTGGGAGCAATGGGACATGTTGGTGACTGTGCTACAGTGGGAATTCAGTGCTGTCTCACTGGCATCTTCATAGGCTGCCCGTGCAGACTGGGTGTCCTGGTCCTGCTCTGCATTCAGCTGGGGTCAGTAGCTGTAGCAGCAATGCAAATAGTTGCGAATTTTACTGTTTTCTGGCTGTCACAAGAAGAGTTGATTGAACTTTCCTAACCCTGTGAATGTACTTAAGCTGCACAGATTAAGAATTGACATGTTGAAACACTTTTTTTTTTTTTTTTCCTATCCCGTAGAAGATTCTGTGCTTAATTTGGAAAGAAAGGGTGTGATTTTATTGGTGTCTGAAACTGGGACAAGGGGAACAAAGCAAACAGCCTGATTAGTGCCCCTGCTTATCCCCAGCCATTTTCTGTCATTCTGGTGGATTACTCAGGCTGTGATGATAGCCTGGCATGTTCTGGAGCACAGTACAAACTGCCTCTCTTTAGGTGCTCATAATTCACACTCCATTAGGATGTTGATGTAGGGAATGCTTGGCAGGATGTCAGAGCTTGCCGGGCACGATGAGATTGAGTTCATCTCATTAAACTGCATTCTGAAGTGACAATCCAGTATTTATATTTTTATTTCTTTTTCCCGCAGCAGCAGCAGCCCCTTTAGGAGAGCAGCATGGCTTGCTCTGAGCAGAGATGCCCCTGTCCAAGGGCCTGTGCTGCCCACCCCCACAGCTGCGTGTGCCAGGCTGGCACAGGTGTTGGATGTTCACTCGAGGCTGTGGGAAGACTTCTCCTTTTTTTTTTTTTTTCCCCCTGTGAAGCTGAACAATGGAATTCTTTTATTCATCTCGGAGTTGATTCATGGCACACAAATCTTAGTGCGTGTCATAGGGAGTCAGCATCTGACTAAACAGAAAAAACCCCCCCAACTCTTTATTTTTAAATCCTTTGGGAACAACAGTGCAGTGACAAAGTTTGAAGCAGAGAAGTGAAAGCATTGGCTCTTTTCTCAGAGTATTTGAAAATAAGTAGGAGGTAAAATGGTCAGTGCTTCAGCAGTCTCATGGGGTGCTGAGCTGAGGCTCCCACTGCTGCTTTTTGCCCACAGACATGCCAAAGACCAGCTGTTTGACCTGGGGACCTCCTTCCTAATCTCAGCAGGTATTAATATCAAGATGGGTGTTTGGTGTTTTCCCTTCTTTGGTTTTCAGCCTTGAACTGACCTGGATCATCTCTTTTCAGGGGCAGATCTTCATGGGGAAGAAAGAAAGAATCAACTCTTTGACCGTAAGAATGAAGTTAGTAGCTGTGGAAAATGGAAGGGTTTGTGAGTCCATGTTTGAGCCAAGGACAGAGCAGGCAGGTTTGGTGTGAACCCAGGGGAGTTAGCTCGGGGCAAATCTCTGCAGGCAGTCAGGTCCTGTCCTGTCTCTGCTTTTGCTTTCTATGTGATCTGCAACGTGCTCTGAAGGCTGCACTGACTCTGCTAGATGGGTTTTTCTGTGTTCCCTTGCTGGGGTTGTTAGTTCTCTGTGTTTCATAAGTGCAGGTCTGTATTTCAGAGGTTTGTCTGTCTTTCCACGTGCTGAGAAACCCAGGTGTGAAGCAGAGAGCAGAGTCTGCCCAGGTTGATGCCCTGCAGCACGTACAGATGGGAATCACTGCACACTGCTTGGCCTGGGCAAGAAAAGCAACAGGAATGCAGTCTCCCAAGCTCAAGCTTGGAGTAATCTTTCCTGGAAAATATGAAACATTGTATTTTCCAAAGCTTTGCAGTAGGAACAAATGCAAGTAAACATCCAACTGATTTCCCTTCCTGATTTTTTTCCCCTTGTGTCTCATTGTGAAGTTTGGGAAGGGATAAAAGCTAATCATGCTGTTTGGCCAGACCCTTGGTGTGTTTTGAGTGGCCTTTGGTGGTGCCATGTGCTTTGCATGCCACTGTGTTCTGTGCTTGGAAGCAACTGGGTAATTTAGGAGCAAAGCTGATTGAGTTAAAATCCAGTCAATTCCTAATCTCAGGGTTAAATCAATATCAATTAATTCTAAAGTACGGGAGGGTCTGTAGCACATGCATCATGCTGGTTTCATTTTGTTCTGGTAGGATCCAGTGAACTGCACGAACATGGAGGAGAAAATTGAAAACAAAGTGGAAAAGAGAAGGATGGTACCAAGTACCTGGGTGGGGAAAGGGAAGTGACGAGTGGAGACAGTGTAAGGTAACAGTGGAAGGGGGATGCTGCCCCTCAGAATGTCATTGATAAACAACTGCCATAGAGTAATTCTGTGTAGGAGTGATAATTATGTAAATATGACCTTGTGATGAGCAATTGCAGAGCTCACGAAGATTTTTCAGGACCTGACAGTCTCTGAGCATAGAGAGCCCTGTCAGCAGCAGAGAGGAAGGTCTTCCAAGAGTCATGCATTGGAGTGGGCAGAAGTGGTGACTCTTTCCTTGGGGGGAGAGAAGGGGACAATGCCACTCTTACATTTCCCTCCCCCATGATTTAAGGCAAATACAGTTCTAGGTGGCATCATCCTTGAGAAGAGCTGCCCTCAGTGTGTGGACAGCTGAAAGTTTAATTAAGGAAGGGAAGTCTCCAAAGGATGCTCTGCTCTGCACAGGACACCTGCACTGTCACCTTGCCCTCCACACAACCCAGTAGTGAACCAGGAGGAGAACTTTGGCTTAGTTGGTCTGATGTCACTCACAGGCAGAATTAGGGGAAACATGATAATGAGATCTAATTAATAATGAACAAAAGGATGGAATATAATTAATATCAGTCAAAAAGAATTTAGGGAAAATGGGTCTTGTGAAAAATTTTTTTTCTCCCAAGTTTTTGAAGAAGCAGGTATCTGGGTAAATGTGATAAGTATGTAGGGGTTTTGTCCTAGAACAATGTGACCCTAAAAAACACGATCGTGATAAATAGATTAAAAACATATTTCATGTTTCAAAAAGCAGTTGTCAAGGAAAAGCCTCAAAGGCAGGAAGCTCTTTTGAAGGCCTGGTGCTGTTCAGTGTTTTCATTTGATTTGGAGCAAGCATGAGCTTAAACCTCACTAAATTCACAGCTAATATGCACATTAGAGGTGAATAGTATTGGGAGTGGGAGAGCTGTATAGAGCTGTGTGGAGTTCTGCTTGCTTTCTCTTCAAATAAAATTCATTTCCTTACATATTTCTTAATATTATGTTCTGCAAGGTCGTACCAGCAGAGATAGGCAGAGACTGCAGAGCTTCCAGGTGAGGTGTGATGTGACCAAGAGCTTACTGTGGCCTTGGGACACGCCAGCAGAAGCAGTGAAGACAAGAGTACAAGCTGATTTTTACCTTGTGTACATGTTTCTGCACTGAAATGCAGACTCCAGTTCTGCTGTGCAGGTTCTCAAAAGGACACTTAAAACCTGGGGAGGTCATAAAAAAGGCTCAAGGCCAGGAGAAAAAAAAAAAAAGCCAGAGCATGAGAGACATAAAGATCTCAGTCTGTTTAACTTGTCAAAATAAGATTGAGAGATAACTCAACTGCACTGCAGAAAAGTCTCTATGGTGAGAACTCAAAGCACAGAGGAGAAGGGCACTAAAAAAACTGATGGGTGAAAGCTGAAACCAGGCAAACTTAAGTCACATCTCTAAATGTCAGGTAGTAAAATAAACTGTGCAGGCAAATGGCAGATTCTTCATCTCTCGATATCTTCAGATCCAGTGTGGATAGTGCTGTAGAAGATATTCTCTAGCCAAACATAAATTGTTTGGCTGAACAGAGCAAAATCTAAGCTCCTGTCAACACTGGGAACTTGGCAAAGTGACTGCTGAGCCCTTCTGGCTCTTGGCATTAGCGAGGTGCTGTCTCTTCATCCTAGATCTTTGACCAAAAAATTTCTCCTTCCCAAGGTCATCCCAAAGGAAAATCTGCTCTTCGGTGATGTCTTGCACTGCAGGCTTGATTGACTGCTTAACCTTTGTTGTTTACTGCTTAACTGGAAAAGGTGCAGGGAATAAATCTGGTGATGCTGCAGAAAACGTCGATACTACTCTTGCTTGTTCAGATACTGCCAACTAATTAAGACAGATGATTTTGCCAGGCAACACCCACGTAGATGCATCTCATTTACCCCCTGATTTGCAAGGTGTCAAAGCACAAAGATTTCAGGTAAGGGAGGAGGCACAGCCCCGATGTGATGCTCCACACTGACCAGAGAAGGTTGCTGGTAGGTGACTGTTGCTTGTGAAATATTTTTGGCCAGCAGATCCTGCTTGGTCCATGTTTCTTTCCCTTCTGCACGGACTCTTTCCAGGTGTGCTACTCCTGATGGGCCCTTCTCTCCCAGCTCAGGGGTGTAAAGAAAAAAAAAAGTATTTTTAGTACATGCTGACTGAGATAAAGTTTGACAAAAGGGTTTATGTGGGTAGTTCAGGAATCTACATCTGATGGCATCTCTGGGGCTTATGCTGATCCCTTACCGTGTTTCAGTCTTGCCTCTGGCTGCAGTGGTTTGGGACCTTGCCTTTTTGGCAAAACAAATTCCTTCTGCTCAAGGAAAACTTCTGGCAAAAAGAGACTACAGGGGGAGAAAGGTTGAAGAAACCTTTCTTCAGAATAACAGGGGATGGTTTGTGAGATGCGGGAGTTGCTGTGCATCTCTGGAAAAAGAGGGAGGAACAAAGGATTCTCATTATCTGTTCCTGTTGTCTTGTTTTCCAGAGTTTCTCCATTATACTTTTTTCTTTTTTCTTTTTTTTTAATAAGAATATCCATGTGCCATAGCTGTAAAAGCAATCAGGTGTACTAGAAAACCACCCACTCATAGACAGCCAGCAGTGAAAGCTGAACTTGTCCCATACCAGCTGAATCATCTCTGGCACAGTGCTCTGGTGCTGCCCTTCCTTGGGTTTGGGCCCTTCTGCTTTAAGCCCCTGGCTTTGAATCAGGAGATGGCTGGTAGGAAGCAGCAAGCACCTTGGGTTGTTCCAAAGCCTTGCTCTGTCCCAAGCCTCTCACTTGTTGCTGGCTGTGGATGAATAGTCCTTTAAGTTGGAATGCCTCCAGGCATGTCTTGGTAGATTGGGGAAATAAGAGGGTTTTTTTAAGCAGATGTTGCATAGCTGGGCAACGAGGCATCTTTGTTTCCTACATTTGTGTCATTTGCTGTCTGATGCTGGCTGCCAGCAGGACTAACCTGGAGGGGCAGGAGGATGAGTGTTCTAAGTGCACACGTGAAGGAGGGGTGGGCATTGGTGCGTGCAGATGACTAAAAGATTGTTTGTGGAGGTGAATGCGAGAGACAAATTCAATGGACCATCAAGTGTGCCCGCAAGGCTGTGGGATGCTCCCAGAAAGGAACCTACAGA
The DNA here is from genome assembly GCF_003984885.1 of Neopelma chrysocephalum. NCBI lineage: Eukaryota > Metazoa > Chordata > Aves > Passeriformes > Pipridae > Neopelma > Neopelma chrysocephalum. Next base: position 916,578 of record NW_020897756.1, on the reverse strand, counting down.
CCCCATCAGAGCCTCCAGTGAGCTGCACAAGGCTTTAGAAGGTGCGTCAGAGGGAGCTGCTCTGCAGTGGTTGGGGGAATAGGCACGACCATTTCACAGGGCTTTGCTTTTGTTGATGCCCATATTGTTACTCTTGCCTGAAGGTTTGGATTTTGAAAGCACATGAAAAATATGTTTTACGTTTGTGTGACTTCCTGATTTATACAATGTGCTTTGTAATTGCTCAAGGCACACAAACAATACAAACTGTAGTTAATGTTAACCCAGAACATGCACATTCCATCCCCTTAGCCCATAGGGACATGCATACACGTGCTTCACCATATGTGGGGACAGCAGCTGGTGCAGAGCCCTGGGGCCAACACATTTACCCAGTTGGAAACCTAATGATACCAGAAGAAAAGGTACTTTATAGCTGTATTTATAGGAGAATTTTTGTCTTTGCATTTCAGTGTAGATATAATTTGAGAAGTAGGATAGGAAGCATTTCTGGTATCTTACTGAAAGTGCCTGTTCACACCAAGATCTAAAGAAAAGTATTCTAGGTCAAGCAGACTGCTACACAAATAACAGAGTTCTGCGTATTTTAGATAGGTTCTTACAGATACCCTTGTATTTCCAAAGTAGTTTGGAAAGTGGTACACAACAAGTTCTACCTGAATATGAGGAAGAACTTCTTTACTGTGTGGGTGACCCAGCACTGGATCAGGTTGCCCAGAGTAGTTGTGGTGTCTTGGTCACTGGAGATATTCAAGAACCATCTGGACACGTTCCTGTGGTCTAAAACAATCCTGCTTGACCAGGGAGGTTGGACCAGATGATTCACTGTGGTCCCATCTAACCTTACCCCTCCTGTGATTCTGTGAAAGACTTGTTTTCTTTAATATTTGGGGACCCTGAGTTCTCTAGACTCTGTAGCTGGGTCATTTCTTCTCCAGGGGTGGTCCTCGAACAGCTGGTGGGTTTGGGAGGGCAGTGTGGGTCAGAGGTTTGTTGCCTGAATCCACATTAATGGCCAGGCATCTTTAGAGGATTTAGATAATTCTGCTTTGTTCAGAAAACTTGTAGCAGATGTGTTTCAGGATGAGTGCTGTATGTAGGATGAAATCTGGAGCTTCCTAACACCAGCTACAGCAATTAATAGTAATGGTATTCATTACATATTCATTGCATAACATGGTTTGTTCTGGGAAACAGACTGCTAGAGATGGAGGATGAAAATAGCAGCTGTTAATTTCAGAGGGCTGAGCCTCTGAAGACTGCACCCAGGAGGAACCAGAACCTACTTAATTCCCTTTATGCTGTAGCCGAGGGCGTCTACCAAGGGGAATAGTCCTCTCCAGGGTTTTCCACTGCTGGTGGCTTTCTGGTGCCACCAGGGAACATTTTGCCTGTGCCCAACTATTCCCCTGTAGCCCGTCTGGAAGGGCTCCTGCCTTCACAGCACCTCTGGTGCTGCCTGGCCTTTTCCTCCCCTCTGCTCCTTTGATGAACACCAGGACCTGCCACTCTTTGCTGGCAGCAACAGGGGATTTGGGAAAGGCTTTGAGGCACGGTCAGGCTGTGCACCTCAGCTGTGCCCGTGGTTACCTGACTGGGAAGCTCTGGGTGTAGCCAGCTGGAGTGCATGCCTGCTCCATGGATAGTTGTTTGGTACAAGTGGTTGGAGCAGGTAAGGTGGAGTGTATGCTTCAAGTATCTTCTGGGCCCTGGCTCAGTGGAGCACTGAGTCTGTTCCAGGCGTGACTGGGAGCTGCTGAAGAAGCAGGACTGAGTAAGGAAACACTTGTCTGACAGCAAAGTACTGCCAGATGCCAGGCTGGTTTTTTGAAAGACCTTCTCTGCTTCTCCTTGGCTCTGTCATTGCAAAAGGCTCTAGGACTAGAGGCTGACTGCCTTTTCTCCCCTTGTGTTCCTAGATGGCGATGGTCGGAGGCTGAAGGGAGCCATCCAGAGGAGCACAGAGACCGGGCTGGCTGTGGAAATGCCCAGCAGGACCGTCCGCCAGGCCAGCCACGAGTCCATCGAGGACAGCATGAACAGCTATGGATCAGAGGGAAAGTAAGTCATCAAAAGAGAGCTGGGTAATCACTCGTGGGATGCACTGTCCTTATACCTATTAATTTCTCTCCAGCATGATGGATGGTGTGTTCTTCTGACTTGCTTATGCTGCAGGTGTACTGCCCATTCAATTAGAGCAGATCTCTGCAGAGCTGGCACGTCCTTTAGCTGTTTATATACTTTTTTTTTAGTGTCCTCATTATTCTGAGCTGAAGCAGATACCCATTACTTTTAACCACTTTGCCTTTGGAAGAATGATTCAGGGTGAATAGCTGAGGCTCATTACTGGTCATAAATTATAAGCCAGTCATTTCTAATATTGCACAATAGTTATGCATTTCCTCTGTTTCAAAACAGCCCTTTGGTTTGGGGCAGGGGGAAGTGTCAAGGTGCTGAAAAGGGTCAGAGTAACAATGCATTATAGCACATAGCAAAATCATATCAAAATACATATTTAGAAGCCTGTGCATACTTTGGTAACAAGCTTTATTTTATTTCATTTGAGTTCGTGTCCTAAAAGAATGTGTTGCAGAAAACATTTTTGACCCCGTGAAAAGTTAAGACACACTTTGTTGCATTTAGGCTTTATACCAGAATGCAAAGCGTGAGTCTTTAGGCCAGAACTTTGGGAGCTGACTTGTCTCCAATTCTGGTTTTTGTATTTGCATTATTTGAAGCCATATATGGAGATTTTATTAATTTTATTAAGATGACCATTCATGGGAATGTTTGGAAGCAAAAAAACCCACAGTATTTAAGAAAGAAGGCAAAATATACCATCAGAGTCTGTGCTTCTAGATGTGAGGCCAAAATGTTTGTATACCTAAAATGTGATCTGTTTAGGCCAAGTTTCACACTTGGCATTGCTCTGTACACTCTAGTCCTGTCTGGTATTCCAAGTACACTGTACAGCTAAAATGCTGGGATAGTCCAAAGGCACTCTCAATTAATGTGATTCTGGTGTTAAATAAGTAACAGCCTGTAAATTAAGAGAGACTTTCTTTAGCTTTGGAAGTAGGCTAATCCTGGAAAGGCATCATAGATCTGTGCTGAAGGTTCAAAATAGTAATGAGGCACAAGCTGCGATAGCAATCTTGTCACTCCAAAGCTGTGATGTACCTTATCTCTTCTGTGAGCTGCTGTCTCCAGGGAAATATTCCTGCTACACCAGCACAGTCCTGTGGCTTGGAGTTCTGCCTCTGCTACTTGTTGCAGGGGATTAGTGATTAAGTTTAGTCCCTTGGCAATGCGGGGCAGGAATCTGCCTTCATGCAGAGCAGAATTCTTTCCTTTTTCTATTTACACAGCTTACCCTCCTGGGAAAGGGTTTAATTCTTTGAGTGGTCTGTGTCCTGTCATTGCATGTGCTGGCTGCTTTCACTGGGCTTTCCTGGGGGGAGAGTATCTCTGCCAACAAACTATTGCACCCGTACAAATGCTGCCTCACCCTGAAGGCAGGTGACATGTTGCTGTCAGCTCCGCAGAGAAAAGGAAGCCCTGCCTTGCAGTCCAAATGTCTTTATTAGAACAAGCCCAACATTTGGTATTCCAGCCTCGAACGCTGCCAGAACATCCTTGCCAGCGCCTCTGCCAGGGATGGGATAGTTTCTTCTCTTACTTCTCTGAAAAGTGTGATTAAGTGGTTCCTGGATGCTTTGTTCCTAGGTGGGATAATTAATCTCTTCTGGGAAGCCGGTGGGAATTGCAGCTATCTGTCTGAGCCACGAGTGATAAGCAAACAGGGCTGAGAATACAAAGAACTAAGAGGGCTCAATTCTCTTGAAACATGGTGGGAGGGGAGTTTCTCTGCTTTCTCTTCCTGCAGCAAAGAATGGAATTGTTTGGGGAATAGCTTTGAGGAACAGAAATGTGTTCTCCTAAATCAGATTTCTCTTGACCTCTCTCATTTGCTGTAGCTGTCTTCCCAGGGAGGCAAAATGAAGGTTCATATATCTTGGTTAGCTGTGGCAAGTTTACTTTCTTTCTAATAAAAGCTGGGTTTCTGACTGATGCAGATACTCCCAGGTCAGAGACAGTTTTCACCAGTGAGTGTCGAAAGTCTGGTTTTCAGCAAGGCAAGCCTGCCCTAGTTCTTCCCACCTCAACATCCCTTTGCTGTGTTTGCACCTGGAAGAAGATGGATTCAGTACCTCATCTTCCAAGAGGGCTTGTTTCTCAACTTCTGTATGTTTTTATAATCCCTTTCAATTTAAGGACTAAAAGGACAACTTCCAAAGGTGGCGCACTGAAATGAGCAAAGATCCGGTGTATCTGTGCTGCAGGAGGCCCAAATACCTGCCCTCAGCCACACAAAATGCTTTTAGAAAGCAATGCTGACCAACTGCTTTCATGTTTGTTGCAGCTGCTACAGCTCCTCTGTGCCAGTGCAAGGTATCACAGTCAAAGAATTTTCTGAAATGCATAATTTTGAGCAATGCTGATTTCATGTGAACACCAGAGCACATGAAATCCAGGTCTTTTTTTTTTTTTTTTTTTTTATGGAGAGCATATTATGCAGGGGTATACCTCTCAGGTATGCTAGGCCCTCCTTCATTTACCTGATGATGAAGTATATAGAAGATTAGCTGGTATGGAAGATGCATGTCCTGGAATATAAGCTCATACAACACGCCAGTAAGTGCTCACAGTGTGAACACACTGCTTCATGTAATTTTTGCCAACCTTATTACCCAGGTTTTACATTGCACAGTGGTTCTGCACTAGCATAGGAAATTAATATAATAAAACTCAATGCAGGTTTTTGTAGAAGGGACAGTAGGTATTTATTCTAAACACAACTGTTTTCAGTCATTCACTTGTCTGGGTTTCACTCGCTCACGCTCTCACCGCCCCATGCAGGCACCAAGCCTCGTGCATCCAGGGCTGTAGCCAGGATGGATTGTGTGCTGCAGGGAGGACCAGGAACACCATCTGTCAAGCCCTTGCTGTGTCTGCTGAGTTGTTCTTCACAACAGACTGGCTCTTGGACTGGTTTTTTTTCTTACACTTTCTAGGACTTACCTGCTATTTTGGAGTGATCTTTCACCTCGGGGTCTTGCTCTTTTTGATCTCAAGCAGCGCTGACACCTTTTTTTTTTCCCTTGTTTGGGGGATCTTTATGGCTACAGTCTGCCGTCAGACAGGCTGTGGAAGTGATGTGCTCTCTAACCTAGTTGTCCTTCTCCTGTCATTGAAGGACAGATCTGCTGCTGACAGGTTGGTTGTGCTCTCACACACACACAGATGTTTCCATTCATAGTTCATCCAGACCAATCTTAGCACTGGTTACAAATCTCTACAGCAGTGAGTATTTTCTTCAGTGAGTATATATCTAAAAATTTGCTTGAGAGAACAGTTATGCACTGTAGCAAGTGCCTATCGGGTAGTTTCAGGACACCGAGATTACTGCAAGGATACAATTCCGAATATAGGAATAACTCACAAACAACCCCCTGAGATTCAGCAGAGATCTCAGCTCCATCCTGGCTCTTGCATGATCTACATCTTGTTTTGGCTGGGTTTTGCTGCAGCTGCAAGACACCATGTACAGCATTCAGAAAGCAATAGATTCTGGACTTGCGTGTAACTTGTTCCTGCCAACCACTTTTCTTTCTGAAAATGGAGCAGAAAGACAAAAATGGACCTGGAACAAAAGCCTGCTAGCTGCCATAGTGCCTAGTGAGTTGTACTCACAGTGTTTTTGTTCTTGCTGGCTACTGCTGAGATGATTAAGTTATGGAGAGCTCAGGTGATTTTTACCTTAGAAAAGCACAGCAGGGGGGGACTGGCAAGACCTTAGAGGATTGTTCTTTTAATATTCAAGACGAATGTGCCTGTCCAGCAAGGAGGCATCTTGTCAGCCATATCATCTCTCTCTTCCACGGGGAGGGCAGCACCAGCCTGAGCCCTGTCTGAAGGCCCTGTTGTGACAAAGACAGGAGGGAGAGGACAGCCTGGCACGTGTGCTGTCAGCATGGGAATCTCGAGCCCCTTGGCTTCGTTCTGTCTCGTGCTGTTCCTGCATGCTTGGACCAGTTCTCCCACTGGGCATATGGGGCTGGTGTGAAGCAAAGCTGGGACTTAGGCTGAGAGAACTGCCTGCCCTTCTCTGCTTCACTGTGGAGCAATAAATACAAGGAAGCTGGAGGAAATAGTGACCTGGCTTCTAACTTCACTTTCCTTCACCAAAAATTATCCATTGCCATTCAAGAATGATCAAAAGACCCGATTCCTAAACACACCATTCAACAAATTCTCACTGCAGCTATTCACTGCAAGAAAGTTTCTTCTTTGACATCCAAAGCCAGGGGACTTCTAGACTCTTTTACAGCAGATTATCTTTGGGACTCTTCTTTTATCCAAGTCCTTTTAAAAAATGTAATGAAAGGTGTTGTTAATACAGTTCAGGCTATAAGAAATCGATGCCTTTCGAGATGGTAACCAGGAAAGGAGTGGGGATTGTTTCTGTAATACATCAAGAAATTCATCAGCCTGTTGAGCAACAGCATATCCTTTTGTGCTGGTAAAGCTTGACCAGCATAGCTTGGAAAGGGTGTGACCTTGAGAGCTGTAGTTACAGCAGTAAATGGCTGTGAATCCCACCTTCAGCAACCTCTTGGGAACAGACAGAATTGCTCTCTGAAGACAGGTAGCTATCTTTTATTCAGTGAGTCTGAGATGACTAGTGATTGCTAAAAATGGAGCTCGCCTGGCAAGGTGGGGAAGGGAATGGGGGAGGTCTTTGTACAGAATTCACTGCATAGTTTTTATAGCACTGTTTCGGTGGCAGAATTCATACAGCAGAAGGAATCGGATACGGGAGCAGAGTACAATGTGTTATAGCACATAAGACAGCACGTCACAGTGCTAAAAATGTTACAGAAAAGTGGAGTGGCCGGGAGAGGAGCAGAGCTTGTTGAGAGGCAGAGACAGAGATATTGCCTGGCAGAGGAGAGTGTGCAGTCAGTGGAGTTAGGGTGGGGTGGGGTCCTGCAGGGATAGATGCTCGTGGAAAACCTTCCAAGCCAAAGTGAAGGCTCCTGCAGCAATTCCCATTGACTTTGACAGGGTTGAGGGGCTGTAGTCGGATGCGTGTTCCATTAATAATTCCTCATGTGCATCATAAATATTTTAAAGATTGGGGCAACAGACATGAACAAGTTCTGCCTTCCTCCTTAGCTGATAGATCTCTACTTGGCTTCTGGGTGTAAGATGCGATTTAAAAGATGTTAACATGCAATATGGATGAGTGTGATTGTTACACGGAACATTACAGCTCCCTGAAATTGGAGTTCTGATGGGTTTTTTTTAATGCTCAAATAAAATAACTGTCAAATATGTTATCAGTCTCAGAGGAGACTTCCCCCTCCCCGTTGCTTCTGGCTGAAGGAGTGTGTTGCTGTCCCTGGTTTTTAAAGACAGAGCTGGAGAACTTTAGCTCTGTGCTAGATGTAGATGTATAGTCAATCTGTTAGTTCAGCTGTGCAAGTCAAACCACTCAGGTGCAGGGCTGTGTTTAGGTGTGCCAGGGGGTGGCTGTGTTGGAGCTGGCTGGCTTCACCACCACCCCAGCTGGCTGAACCCACAGAGCAGTGCAGCTCTGCAGGAGTCAAAGTGTGCAACTTGTGTAACAGAGAGGCAGGAATAGGGATTTGGTCCAAGGGTGAGGATACGAAATTCTCTTCTCCTCTTGACAGAGCTCCTGAAAAAAAAGGTGTTACAGCCAGCCTGTGAAGGGAGCAGTGAATCCATCCTGCGTTTCTTCTGCACAGACACATCAGCCAGTGTGTGGCCATTACAAATTGGTACAATCAAGATCAGTCTCAAAGTCTTCTAAGAATTAAGAAGTACAGTATCAGGAGGAAAAGAAATGGAATATGTTGGTCTGTCTTGGGAACTGGTAACTCACAAATGGTGTTCAGGACTGATGTGTAAAGAGGAAGGGCTGGAAGAAGATTCAGAAGGAAAAAGCAAAGCACAGGAATAAACTCTCAGGAAAGGATTTTAAGAACAGATTAGACAAGCAGCTGTCATGGATGGTGTAAATAAGGCTGCTCTGGCCTTGGGACCTGGATGTGGACTGACTGACCTGTGGAGATGCATTCTTACCATGTTTCCCGAGAGTTTTACAAGATTTTGACAAGTTGATTCTGCAGATGCTTGCAACAGCATAATGGATACCTGGCATATAGAGTCCCAGGGGCAATTTAAAAATAGATTTAGAAAAGAGGTCAGACAAACGCCGCACGGACAGGAAAAGAAATTAATGATACATTTTCCCTAAATGTGTCTGTGCCGTTACACACTCTGCATGCTAATGGTGCACCCTGTGAGAGGGATCAGCACAGCTGCTCTGCATTTGCTTTATAGCATTTTGCATTGAAATCAGTGTTGTCCATCTAGGCATTCAAATCCTGATCAGTTTACAGGCAAACTCTGAAAAGCTGGTCCTCCATGCAGTCATAGATAAAGAGCAGCTGCTGTGCCGTTAAGGAAGCGACTGCACGATGCTTTGCATGAGGAGAGGAAGGACATGGATCTTTTTGCAAGGGTTAGGTCAGGAAATGCTGCTACCTTGAAAGAGCAGAGAAGCAAACAGCTGGCAAAGAGCCTTTAAGTCACTCTTAAATTACACTACAGAGGACAAATTCCATATGTCCTGACCTACAGCATGCAGTGCAGGAGCACAGCCATCAGAGACTGCTGCACAGATTTCCTAAGTGATCAGGATTAGGAATGTTGTGTTTAAAAGAAGAAGGTCTGGGCAATCTCAGCCCCAGTCGGAGCACATGGCTCCTAAGATCGAGTGAAGGCGCGGTTTTGTTCTGCATATAAACGTGTCACAAAAGACAGAAATGTTTTATGTGTTGGGCCATCTGTGCCATAAGCCGGGATGGTGGTTGGTACCTGCTCTGCCTGGGGGCCGTGTGCGGGGCCTTGGGATGGGGCAGGAGCTGCCGGCCCCGGCGCTGCTGCCTGCGCTGCCTGCGGGATCTTGTCTCCCTCTCGTGGGTGTCTGCACGGCTGCAGCGGGAGCTGCTGTCACTGCTGTCCGAAGGTGTGTCCCTGCTGCCGTGCCTGCAGCATGGTGTGCGGGGGGCTGTGCTCGCTGCCTGCTGTGCCAGAGACAGCTCAGGCTTAGGAATAAATGGCTGTTTTATCCATGTGGCTGAAATGGGGTTTGCAGCCTGTGCTGAGCCTTGGGGGGAGCTGCTACCTGTGCAAACACTGTTAATGTTCATGCAGGTTTCTGCTGCATTGGTGGGCTCAGAGATCCCAGGGTCGATAGTATGCAGAGTGTCGTCTTTCTGCTGTCCCTGCTCTGCCTCCTTACCTACAGCTGAGGGACAGGGCCTGAGCATTCTCCAGCCAAATGTCCTTCATTTGTCCTTGACACCCTGGAGGCATCACTGACCTCCCTGTGCTCTCTCTCTGCCTTCTGGTCAATAATGAGTCACGTTCAACTTACAACCAATTCCACAGCAAACCCATGATCTTTAACTTCGTTAAAACCATTCTCGTTCCGCTGTGGCGAAGCAGAGCCCGTGAATCACGATTAGTGAGAGCAAAGGGCCAGACGAGATAATTAATTTCTCTTTGCTGTTCAAAGGCTGTGCTGCCCTGGCTCAGGGGAGGATCTGTGCCCTTTAGACAAAAGGCTGAGGAGTGTCACCTGTTAATCTTCTCTGCGTGCAGCCCCTTGCAGCATGAGATGGTCCTGCTGCAGCCCCTGTCCCCAGGGCCCTGCCTGGCTGTGACAGCTGCTATTTGCAAGTCAGCTGAAAAATGCTCCTTCTTTATTCCTCTGGCTATTTTTAGCATTTCTCTTTAGATTGCAAAGACATCTCATATCAGTGATAACCAGGTCATAGTGATTTCTCCCCTTAAGGGAGAGGCATGTTTGGCAATGGGAGGGGAAGGGCTTTCCAGGATTGCTCCAGTGCGTGTGAAACACATCTGCTGGCTGTCACCCACAATGGAGCCAGCACTGTCACCTGTGGCAGATCCCTTCAGGAGCATGTCTCTTTGCCAGCACATCCAGCGTGTGGTGATTCAGCTGGAGAGCTGGTTGCTGAATCGAGGGCAGGTCAGAACAGCTCAGTTTCATCAGAGGTCAGGCAAGAAAAGTCTGCTGGGTGTGTGGCAGGGTGGTAGGTGAGGGCTCTTAGAAGCACCAGGGCTGCGTTTAAAGAGCTGAAAGAAGTCACAGTGGTCCCTGGAGCTCTTTTTCTCCCTGCTTTAGCTTCAGGAAAAGCAAGTGAGTGAATGGGGAAGGTCTCTCCCACCAATCTCACCATACACATCCCCCTCACCTCAGCATCCCAGCTTGTCTCTGAGCACTTGACAGACAGAGCTCACCGAGCTGGATTTGAGCATCCTAAATTTAGTTGATGCAGCAAAATGGTTCCTGCTGGGTTTAATTCACCTTCGTACTAAATTTCTGCAGTTTTATTTTCCTCTTCCCTCTCCTCTCAGGGGAGAAGCAATGACTTTCTTGGAGGTAGCTCATGAGTTTTCCAGACAGAAATTGTTTCCACTCCAGGGTTATTGGCAATACCCAAATATATGTGCAGGAATTGGTCAAAGCCAAGGAGCTTGATTTAGAGCTGCTGCTTCTAATGTCTCATAAAGCAGCACTCCAAAAGGTCAGCCTCTGTGCAACGAAGCAGCCAGTCCCACTAGCTAATGGCATAATCTATTAAAGAATTAATTTAATACATTTTCCCAGTCAAATATAACAACAGCAGGGAACATTAACTGTCTAACCTAATACTGAGTTTCAAATAGTGCTAGTAAACCTATTAACTAGGGCTGTTATCCAGAGTGACTGAGTCTTGACCTTGGTCTGCGTTTCTAAGTGGGCTTTGCCATTCCTCTTGGGATCAGCCTTAGAGTTACAAACCAGCAGCAGCTTCATTCAAGCACAAGGGCTCAGCTCCTTCTGAGGGTCTGTGCTTGTGGGCCAGCCCTGGTGTCCCTGCAGCAGCGTCCTCCCCTGGCTGTAGTGTGCTCTGAGGAGTGTTCACCATTTCCAGGTCATCCACAGCCCTCTGACTTTTGAATCTGTGTGGAGGTAACAGCAACCTTTGCTTTGCTGTAAACACTTCCAGTTGCTGTTGGTTCACCTTTAGCCCAACAGCTCTTGTTCCTGTGCTTTTTAGCATTTTCCTTCATGCTCTCCTGCTGTTTTCCTTTATATCACTGATGAAGGCTGCAGCACAGGCTGCTCCCTTAGCAGGTGCTTTGAGTTTCTCCTGAGCTGCCCAGCTGCTGGCAGAGCCTTTGCTGACAGCATTCACAGCATCACAGAATGGCTTGGGTTAAAAGGGGCCTTAAATATCACCCTGCTGCCATGGGCAGGGACACCTTATACCAGACCAGAGGAGGGGTGAGCTGGTGTATGAGAGCATGGGTGACTTCTCTCCACATGTGTATAAAGTGCAGACAAATACTTGGCATTGGCCTTTGATGTGATTCTCCCTCCCAGCAGGTAAGAAGTGGTTTTCTGTGACAGGTTTAATGAATTATTTTGAGGATCCAGGGGCCAGAGGGGTTTTTCTTCTTTGTTGTCCTGCAGCATGTCAAGTCTCTGTGGGTGTTCTTCTCCCAGCTTTGTGTTCCCACTGCAGTAACGTGGCTGGAGTTCATCCCAGAGAAAAATGGCTCTGAGATCTGGTTCTGGGTGTGCTGTGCACTCTCACAGCCCTCAGCTTCACTCAATCTTAGGCCTCCCCTCCTCTCTCCTGGTCCTTGGCATCTTGTTAATTAGCCCGAGCATCTGTTCTGAGCACAGCAGTGAACATTTCCCTGAACAGTTGTGAGCTGTCTTGTCAGCCTGTTATTTACGTGCTTGTTCAGGTCACACACTCCCCAGGGCAGGAGTGAGACCCTGGCCCATTTATCTTCCATGAGCTGAGAAAAATAAAGAAAACATTTACCTTCTGGCTGATGGTCCATTCATCTCCTGCTGAATCTTATGTCTTTCTCTGTCAGGTCTCCTTTCTCTTGAACTATTTTGAGTTCTCTAAGCACTAGTTTTCATCCTTTTTTGACTCTCTGTGTGCAGCTCCAGAGGCCTGAGCCAGCAAGCTTACTGTGTGTTGCTGGTCCTCGTGTGCACCAGGACTCTCTTCTTCCCTCCTTGTATGGGAAAATCACGAGCCTGATAAAGCCTGTCTGGCTCCAGGCTCCCTCTTCCCCTGCCTCCCCCATCCCATGTCCCTGCAGATTTACCAGCCCTGGGGATGTCTCTCTGTGCACAGTTCGTCCTCGGAGCCTGGCCACAAATCCAGCTCCTGTGCCCGGGGTGCTGCTCCCCAGAGAGGGCTGCCCCAGCAGATGCCAGGTGGGTGGTGGGGCAGGATTCCCCTACCCAGAGGGAGCAGAGTGTGGCCCTGTGCCACCCCTGCTCCCAGGACAGATCTTGGCACTGGGGATGCACCTTGTGCCGCTGAGGAGTTGGTGACACTGAAAGCCAAGAAAAATGTTAAGCCTTCTCTGCAATTAATGCCAACAATAAATCCCGCTGTTCCTGTTGTATCTCAAAATATCACCCTGAATGTTTGTGCAACAAACAGTGAACGTGGGGTAAAAAACCACTGAACTGGGGAAAATCCACCCTTGGAGAGGCCCTCCCTCCCAAGCCTGTCTCCCAGGATGCCCAGACACCTGACCCCTCCTCCCTTTTCACAGAGGTGACATTGTAAAGAGCTCAAGGGCAGGGTTTTCCGTGCTGATGGCTCAGCAGCTCCCTGTGTAGCAGCAGTAACCAGGTTTCTCAAAGAGCCAGGTCAGCACACAGGGAGGTGCAGTGCTCCATGGAAGAGTCGGGCCATTTAATGCCCTGTGTCCCTGTCACAGGGGGCTGAGCCACCCAGTGAACCTGTCGTGAGGACACGAGCTGGGGACACGTTCTCTTCAGCCCATGCATGGCGAGATGCTGAGGTGTGTGTGTGCTGCCTTTCTAATTCCTTGTCAGAATAAATAAATATTCCCGTGGGGCTGAGACCAGGTCTGAAAATAGCTAATGAGAGCTGAAATCCTAACCTGAAATTAACGTTCTGCCGGCTGAAGGGGATTTAAAAAGAATTTCTTTTTTTTTTTCTTTTTAATGTCTTTTAAAATGTAACTGGCTTGCAGGGGGGGCATCAGTGAGTCTTTGTGGCTGAGTCAGCTGTGTGAGAGCCTGTGGTCCCCAGCCCGCCCTGCAGGCAGGGCTCTGATCTACCATCACTTGTACCCAGTGTGCAGCCTCCTCTCAGCATCCTGAGAAACGAATTTGGGGAAGCAGGGAGCTGCATCATTACGTGGGTAATTGCCCCCCTCCAAGGATGTTTGGAAAAATGGAGGAGGTTTGTAATTGTGCCTGGCTTTGGCACGCAGCAGCTTCCCCGGAGGCAGAGTGGGTACCCTGGCACAGAGCTCCTGACGTGTGTCTCAGCAGCCGTGTCATGGGCTGGCAGATGCCTGCAGGACAAACGTAGGTGTCAAATGCTGGCCTCGAGCCTCCTCCTTACCATTTGCAGCGAGTTTTTCTACAACCTCTAAAACAGCTGCGTAAATCAGGGTGCAGCTGAGTAAATCTTGGTTTGTATCAGAGTGCCTCAGCGTCTGACGCTTTTGTGTTGCTTCACACGTGTCCAAGTGCAGTGACCAGCACCTGTAGCCACGCCATGGACCAGCCTCAGTACCTGGTGACTAGATTTGGAGGCTCTGTCCTCCCAACAGCTTTTGTTTCGCTGCAGTGACTGCGGCAGAAGCGTTGCTGATGTTTGAGGATGTTGCCCCTTTAGCCTTGCAGTGTTCAGGTCCTTTTTGTGACTCGTTGTGGAAGCAGATATGAACACCACAGAGGGGACGGGGTGGATGCTTCTGGTGTTGAGCAGTAGGAAATGGGACCTTCTGGTCGAAAAGGAGATGTGTTGCTCTCCATGTATGTGATAAGTAAATGGGGAATTGAGCCCCGAGGGGATTGAAGCTCACCCCCCTCATCTCACTTTTAACCACTGCTCTAGATGCATTATTTCCTCCCAGAAATGAGGATTGGGAAGAGTCAATCAGGGATCAAGAGGATCCCATAAGCTACTCCAGGAATCTGCTCCCTGAAGAGGTGACAGGCTGCATATGAGACTGAGATGGCAGAGATTTTACAATGAGTTACAGTTAAACAAACATTAACCAGTTGGTGACTACAGACACTATTGTGGTTTTTTTTGTGCAAGGAAACAGATTTTGAATGGATTCCATGCAACTAAACTGTGTGGAAATCAGCAAGTTTTGCAAGAGAAGAAGGCTTCTCTAGATGTCATTCATTGTAAAGGTGTATGAAATCTGGTTCTTTAGTTAATGGGTTGCTTTAAAACGCAAATTAACCACTTGCCAAAATAATTTTCTTTTGCAGCTTGAATTTCAGTGGAGTCCATCTGGCATCTGCTGGGCAGTTCAGTGACTTCCTGGGGAGCATGGGCCCTGCACAGTTTGTTGGGCGTCAGACCTTGGCCACCACCTCCATGGGTAAGGAATGCAAAGGTGTTGGGTGGCTTTAATTTAGTTTTGAACCGCTCCTACAAGCCACTAATAATGTGTCCAGCGTCTGCTGATCTACCACTGTCCTGCTCCATTTCTCTGTTAAATCAAGTGTGCTTGGCTGAAAGGTTTTGCTGACTGCAGCACATGTGGCATTAGCAGGAGAGCAGCAGCTTTGTGCTTTCCTCCCTCAGCTCTGAAAGACACAGATTAAGTAAAACACAACTAAAGTCCTGAAAATGCATCCTGTGCACCTTGGGGTTTTTCTTTCTCTCTAAGGCCCACCGTGCTCTGTAAGGATTTTGTTATTGTCCACCATAATTGCATTTTCCAAAGCAGCCTGCAATCCTAGGTGCTTTTGTTTGGGAGAGGTGAGAGTCTTGTTGCCACAAAGAGTAGGAGACTGAGCCCCCAAAGCCATATTAGAGGGCTGGCAGTCGAGTTTGCTTTTGAAAATGTGGGCTGGAATCACTGTAGAGCTGCTCCAGAGTAACACAGGAGATCAGGCACATAAAGTTTGTTGCAGCTTGTAGCAGGCAGGACATGAGGGTTGTTTGTAAACATTTTAATTGCCCAGGGATATATGTTTTGAAAGTCTTCTGTTTATTTTGACATTTTGGTTTAGGGGATGTGGAAATTGGCTTGCAAGAGCGAAATGGGCAGCTAGAAGTGGATATCATTCAGGCTCGAGGACTGACACCAAAACCCGGCTCCAAAACACTGCCAGGTAGTATGCTTTGATCTCCTAAAGTAATTCCCTGAGCCCCAGCCTCCCGTGATGCTTGTGAATAGGAGAAATTTTAATTTCACTGGGCTGTGGCAGGACTAAGCAATCTGTGCAGCATTTTAAAAAAGGCTGCTTGAGCAAATCTTTTCCCTGCTGTAAATGCCTTCTTCAGAAATACCTGAGACGTGGCACTCTGTCTTTTCTAAAGTGAGCATGAAGATTTGTTTTCCTATTTGACCGTGTTTATTTTTTCCAGCTGCTTACATCAAAGCTTACCTGCTGGAGAATGGCGTGTGCATCGCGAAAAAGAAGACAAAAGTGGCTCGCAAATCATTAGACCCTTTGTACAATCAGGTGTTACTGTTTGCTGAGAGCCCCCAGGGCAAAGTATTACAGGTAAGATGAGCAAATCTCAAGGCTGCCCATCTCTCTCTTCCACCTCTTAGGGAAGATAATAAGTCTGGCAAGGGACCTGGATAATTAACAGGGATGAGAAAAAGCCAATGTTTTCATTGAACCAAATGCACTCCATCTGAACGTAGCAAATGGAAAGGAAACCCTTTTTTTCCACACTCAAACTGATGATTATTTCATCCTCTGCCAATTACCATGAATGCCTACCAAGAAGAAGTTGATTTCTATTTTTTTAATTCTTTCCTCCCCCCCCCAGTTAGGAGATAGGTGGTACCTATAGCTGCTAAACAATTTGCAGCATGGGTTATCTTCTGTGTTTATACACATTCAGAACACTCTGCTTTGGCCATCACCCAGTCATATATCCTGCCCTTTTCTAACCTCTTTTCTGTTACTGCCATACATTTTCTATCATACTCATATTTTCAACTCTGCACCTCTGTTTCCAGAGCAAAGAGTGATTTGCATTGTTGATTCATATAAAAATCATTTCCATCTAATAAAGCCTGACTAAAATCCATTTGTAATACTTAATGTAATTCATCCATGAGTTTCTATCATTTGTCTCAACTGGCATATGAATTGCCAGATAAACTGCTGGACCCTTCTCATTAGTGACCTTTTCCTCATCTCCCTTGATTAGAAGCATTTTCCCCTGATGCAACGAGACTGCACATTTTTGACTGAACTGGGGTGGAACCTGGCTTGGTCTGCTCTTGCCTTGCCTGGGTTTCCTTACCTGCTGCCTTGCTGTCAGGAAAGGCAGTAAAATGAGAACACAAGAGAATAAAATGAGGAGCTTGGCTCTCTGCTGATTGCTGTGTCACCAAACCAACTTTGTGCAGTGGCTTGCTCCATCTCCTGCTGGCCTAGAGTGTGAACTTTTGTCTTTTAATTGACATTCGTTGTCTCCCCTACCTCGTTTTACAGAAATTTGTAATGTGGTGGGAAGGAAGTTGTGAGGATTAGCCAGAGATCACTACTCATTGTCATAACCCACCCTACTCATCCTCTCCTCTTCAGAACACGGACTCGCTCTGGAGTCAGTCGTCACCTTTGTCTTGAGCCACGTAGGGCCCCTTGCCCACGTGCAGACCTCCAGCATGCCTAATTCCATGACCCTCACTGCATCTGTTGTTCCACCCACTGGTCTCCATCATGTCGTAAGTGTGATTCAGCCTTCCCTGCTCGCCTGCCAGCTCTGTCATTAGCCCTTCCTCTGCGTCTGTGAGCCGATCTCGGCCGTCTGTTCTGCTTCCCCTCATGCCACCCCACGTGTCCCCTGTGCCACTGGTCCCATTGCCAGCGCTGGGCTCCTGCCCTTCCTCCAGGTGAGTGGCTGTGCCTCGTCTCTGTCTGCCCTGTGCCACAAGCTCCAAGTGCAGAACTTAAAACATGCTCTTTTCCTCAGACTGTTGGCTTTTGACCCAAGCTGTTGCCCACCTTTTTTTTTGTTGGTTTATTTTCCCACATAAGGAGCTCTTCCCGCCCTTTCCCCCCAGGCCACCTTTTGGTGTATCCAAGGCCTGTCATGTGCCAGGAACAGGTTTTACCTGCTAGTGTTGGACTGCAGCTCCAGGGATACTTTGTGCAGGTGCTGTCCCTGCCCAGCAGGTAGAATGGCAGAATGGTGTCTTATCCACATACACATTTACCTCTTTTCCATGGGGGAATAAGTATCTGATAACATTAGAATTTGTAAACATGTGCTTAAAATAATTAGTAATATCATCAGCCAGAGCTTCACGTTACCTGTTGGTAGAGTTAATTTTTCTGGTCTTCTTGGACTGTAGTAAAGCTCCAAGAAGTTGGATGAGTAGAAAGGATTGGTCAGACCTGTGCTTCCCAAGCAAGTGTGCAAGTTGAAGGATTAACTGTGCTCCCCCTTCTTGTTCCTAAGGTGATAGTCTGGGGAAACTATGGGCGCATGGAGCGCAAGCACTTCATGGGAGTCGCCAGGGTCCTCCTGGAAGAACTGGATTTGTCAACTTTAGCAATCGGCTGGTACAAGCTCTTCCCAACTTCCTCCATGGTAGATCCCACTACAGGCCCGCTCCTGCGTCAGTCCTCACAGCTTTCCCTGGAGAGCACAGTGGGACCCTGCTGTGACAGGTCTTAGTGAGTAAGGAAGGGGGAACTGCTTTTGTTTTTTAAACATGCTGTCAAAGGTTTTGTTTGCTGGAACTCTGACCTCAAGCGCAATGCATGTTCAATCAGTTCTTGTGGAGCTGGAAGAGGAGGATAAACCAGTGACCTTAGACAGAAGACGAGGGGGAGGGCACTGTGCCCTCTCCGTCCGAGGAGGAGGTGCCGTGGGGCATGAGTCCTAGTTGTCAAATTAGACATACACCTCTTGTTTCACTTCTCTCACTGTCATTCTTGGACCCTTGTTTCAGATCAATATTAACCCTGAAAAGTTGCAGCGTTGGAAAGAATTCGAGGGGGAGTAAGGAAGGAATTTTTCTTAACTGTGCATATTAGAAATTTCTAATATGGATTCTTTCACGAGAAAGTACCTGAAAAATTCAGAGGTCAACATCTGGCCTGAAAAGAGCAGGAGCAGAAAGTTTAGGAGGAAAGCATTAGGGTTTTTATAAGGTCTTTCTTTTCGAAAGGAAGGAAAAGAGAGAAACCTGCAACTCCTTCTTTAGAATCAGTTCCCTGTCACTGAGTCATGTTAGCTGTAACACTGTCGTAGCCGTGTTTTCAAACTGTGCCAAATTACCAGCAAGTGTCTTTACTGCATTACGTGTCTAACACTGCTGATGAAGCAAACTTGGTGGGAGAACAAGTAGCGCCTACTTAGACCAGACAGTTTAAACAGAGTTCGAGTTTAGCAGGATAATTAACTGCAGTTTTGCTCAGAAAAAAAACCCACCAGAAGTGGGAGCTGAACATCAGAGTTGCAGCTTGACATGTTTTGTATTGTCAGATACAACGTTCTGCAGTTTACTGACCCCCTTACCCTGTTGCTGTGCATCCTTCAGTCATGATGTCTTCTATCTCCTGCTTTTCCTCCATCTCCCTTGTACTGGTACATATCTGCTGGAGATGCTGCCCTTCCTGTTGTGCTGTGGACTGACCGGAAACAGGACTGTTTTGTTCAGCCATGGGAGAGGAGATTGGGGTTTCTGGGGGTGCAGAATAAAGAAACCTCAGTTTGTCATCTGACAAGAAGATGCTGGAGAGCACATAACCTTCCCTGTGGAGAGAGGGGAGCTTTAGGCAGTCTCAGTAGTACACAGACATTGTCAAGTGTCCTGCAAGAGGAGATGTGACCCCCGAAGTATAGAGAGGTAGTGAGTGAGGAATGTGACCACACGGTGGTCACAGTGTGTATATTCTGTTCATTAAAGTGCAACACTAACTGTAAACAAGTCTTGTAGATCCAGTCAAGCACATTCTCCGAGCTGCTGAGCTGTGGCAGCTGTTGCCAGCAGAGCCACGTGCTGGAGGAAGTGCACTAGATCCTTCCAACATTGAAATTATCCAAAATCACAGAGAATCTCCGAAGGTTTTCTGTTGATAGCTCTGTTTTGGCTAGGTTTTGTCTTAGTTCCTAATGAGGATTTGATGACTGTTGTCCCAGAATAAATAAGCTTTTGGAGATGTTTTGCTTTGTGATTTAAAAGTGAAGGTCCCATGTCACGTGTAGGAATGAGCAGATTCTTGAGCTGTCATAGAGAAATACTGAGCATTTATTTCTGCATGTGGACCTCAGCTTTGTTAGAATAAAAGCATGAGTGTTGAGTGGATGGTAAAAGCAGTTGCTTTTGGTCCTAGCTTGTCTATGGCATTTTAAATTATTTTGAGGTAAATTACATGATAGATGCAAAAATTATAGGCCTTACAATAATCTATAAAAAATTATATAATATAAAGGAGAGGGAAGGAGGACAAGGGACATAGAATGTCTAGTTTTTTGAGTCTTCAGTGGCAAAAGCCTCAACATTTCAGATAAATCTCCTTATTTCCTTGATCAAATATGTCTCGGGCCTCTCACTAATTATTTTTTCTAATTGTATTAGACAATTTCTATATATTAGCTGAAGAAAGTTTGTTGCATGCTGGTCAAACTATGTTGTGGCACTCTCTCTTATTTTTATTTTTTTAAAAAAAGCACATTTACTTGTAATTCAAGTCAGCATCTTTTCCTCTTGGTATGTAGTGAGTACTAGGCAATATTGTACAATATGTGTATGAACTAGAATAGATAAGGTAGATTTAGTGGTTTGTAGCACTGGATCTTTTCATAACTATGACTTTAAAAGGACTGTGGGGAGCTCCAGGTACATGCCAGACCTGGCAGCTGAGTAACAGGGCTTCTGTCTTAAGTTATGCCGAAACCTTTGTATGGGTACTTAGTTTGGACATTATCTACCAGTAAGAGCTAAGTTAATCCTGGGTTTCCTGCATCCAGGAAGATGAATGCAGCATTTTTGCAGTCTTTAATAGGGAGTAGGAGACTATACATGCCAAAAACATTCCCCCAGAAAACTTTGTTTAATGACTGTCTGTCAAAAAGCTCAGTTCCTGTTTCCCTGGCAGACACGACGTGTCTCTGTATCCTGCCCCTCCAAAAGCTCTGTGGGCTCAGTGATGATCAGTTTAGTTACCACAGGACCCCATAGCACTGAGGACTATCTTCCATCTGG
This sequence comes from Neopelma chrysocephalum, assembly GCF_003984885.1. Classification (NCBI taxonomy): domain Eukaryota; kingdom Metazoa; phylum Chordata; class Aves; order Passeriformes; family Pipridae; genus Neopelma; species Neopelma chrysocephalum. Next base: position 896,196 of record NW_020897756.1, on the reverse strand, counting down.
TTTTAATCACAGGAAAAGGTCACTGTCAGGATAAAACACAGAAGTTACAGTTCTGGTTGTGTTATTTTTGTTAATGTCTCCAGTTCTGTGATTCGGAGGCAGTTTAACACTCTGCTCTGTCCTGTTTTCTTCTGCATTTTTTACGTGGTTGACTGTGGTCCAGTGGCTCTCACTTTTGTTTTACTCACTTCCCAGTCCTGTTTCTCCCCAGTGAGTGAGCTGTTGCCATCCCTGGCTGCAACACACAGCACAGCCACGTGAACTGGCAAGTGCAGGTGACCTTCCCTCTTAAAGCAGACTCACAGGACCCTCCTGAGTGTGCTCACAGGATACAGAGTGAGGCCAGGAGAGTTGCATTGTACCCCAAAGTCTAAATTCTTGCTTCACTCATACCCGTGATTCCTGCACTGACCATGGCATATTGTAGTCAAAAAAAGAACTCTTCTAGTTATCCATCAATTTAAATACTCCCACTATAGCATCCAAGACAAGTCTCAGGCTTGGAATAGCTTATTTTTATAAAGCCTAATCCTTTTTTCCCCAAAATTTGCCTGGCCAGTTCCTGTCTGAGGTGATGTGCTGTGACAGTTGGGATTACCAGCATGGTTGTGTACAAAGCAGACATTTGCCAGAGTGATGAGCAACTGGAAACTCAACTTTGGTTCCCTTTGCAAGTCCTGGCTGAGCCTTTTCCTGTGCCTGAGTCCTGCTGTTAGTTCTAGTCAGAGACAGGGGAGAGAGGAAGAGCAGGAGACTTAAATAAAAGAAAAAAAGTATTTTTGGTCTGTGAGTGTGATGAGGGATGAGACTGAGCAGAGATAAATACCTGCCTAGCTCAAGGTTGTGCATGAACTACTATGTTGTAATGGTAATGGGAGGATTGCTGGCCAAAAAAACCATGGAGAGCCAATCCTTAACTGTTATCTGCATTACTATTCCCATGGAAAACAAATCTTGATGCTGAGAGCAGAATAATCTCCCCCCAGTGGGAATCCCCTGCACACAGGCAGAGCAGCCTCACATGTGGCTTTGTCCTCTTTGTGCTCTGAGCAAAAATTTGCAGCCATCACCGTGGCTGGTCCTGGTTTGTTCAGGAAAAAAAAAAAGGGTATTTTCCCAGTCTCTTGGTGTTTTTTTTCCCTTTGCCCCAACACAGCTGGGGTGGCACAGAGCCAGCACAAGGTCCTCAGTCTGCAGTTCAATCCATGGGTCCTCATCCTGCAGTCAGAGCCATGTGGGCACTTGTGTCCTTGGGCAGGGTAAGGGCCAGGTGACTTTATTGTTCAGTCGAGTGCATCCCCACTTCTTGGGCATGGATTGTTTCAAAGGACATTGCAGCATTATTTGCTTTGAATGAAAATATATATTTATTGTTCCTAGCTACCAGATCCTTTATCAATGTACTGTTCTAAATTTGCAGGTCTTCTGGAGTATGAATATCACAAGTTCCTGTAAAGGAGCTGTTTTTAAGATGTTGAGGCAGTTAACAGAATCTCAACCTAAGCATGTTTAGTAATGTTTAGACAGCAAGACAACTTTTTTATGAAACTCATTTTAAGTTAGTTTATTACATGCTGTTGGTAATATTTTAAAACAGGAAGAATATTTTTCTTTAAAGACAAAATGATATGTACGTTTTTTAACAGGTAACATAATTTAGTGTTTTCAAAAATGTTTGATGTTCTTGGTATGAAGTTTACTCATTCTTTTGATTTCTATGTTCCTTGTTATATTTTAACAACTTTTTTCCAAAAGAAAAGAGGCATATGTAAATAAACACCAGAAAAGAGTCCTATAAGAAATTCTGTTCAAACTGGCCATAAAATTATTAGTAAGTATTTGTTATCATTCATTAACTCTCAGCTACTTTGTTGAAAGAATCGATGTTGTATTTTCAAGATGAGAACTACTTAGCTAGTTTTGTCATAATCCTGTACTCTGTATAAAAATCTTTTTATAAAGAAAGTCTAATAGGCTACCAAGCAATAATATATTCCATTTGGTGTGCACAGATTGTGACTTGCAGGCTGTAGTACATATTGTTGATACAGTTTATAATTGTCTTCAATCTCAACGACATCACTTTCGAAAAAGATCCATATTAACTTTGACTGTAAAAAACAAAGACTGGGCTGTTGCCTTGTGAGATATATTCATCCTATAGACTTCTCTGTGAGTGTCTGTGCCCATCGACATGAGATCTCTCTTAGGTGAGGAATGAAAGAGCTGTAGGTGACTTCATACTACAGAGGTAAAAAATAGTTTCAGTATAAACTTCATGACTGTTTCAATCTCCTGGTTTTTCTTAGGCTATCTAGTATTTGTAACTCGACGAGAATGGTTCCCACTGCCACCGTAGCCCTGATAAAGCAAAAAAGCCTTTGCACTCTGGGGCCACATCAGTTCTGCCTGACAGCTGCCTATTTTCCTCGAGATACCAGGGGCAAGCTAAAGGGAGGCTTTTTTTAGAGCAGCAGATTGGGCTGCTCTTCTTTAAAGGCTTTGTGGGTTATTTTGTCCATTTCATAGGTGGTATTTGTCCATTTTGTTAGAAAATTCCACCCAAGGCAGAGCGATTGCACCTTCGCAGAGGATCACGGGGGACTGAGGGGTGAAACAGGCACAGGCTGTTCTGTGCCATTCTCCACAATTTTGCTAGTGCTGGGCTCACCTGAAGATTTTTCCAAAGTGGCAGGATCAGGATATTGGATTTTAAGTCAGCTCCATCATTGGTGCAGTGCATAGAATAAAACAGCTTCAGAATGGCATCCCAGTTCATTGCCTGTGGATTCCTTGCAGCATTTCCCATAGGACAGGTCTCTATGTTGTTCTCAAGACTGCCAGACTGCTGGCTGTGCAGGCAGCAAGTCCCAGTGGTGCTGGGAGCCTGGAGGAATGATGGAAGAATTCCTGGTTTTTGTGAAACGCTTTGAGGAGAGAGAGAGAGGTGTAAATGCAAAGCACCGTCAGTAGAGGAGTCCAGGGCATATTGAAACCTGGAGGGAGCATCTAAAATGAAATTGCAGCTACCAAATTTGAGCCAAACATTTAGAAAAGGGGATGATCAGTGAAAACCTTTTCATGTTTACTCCAGTGCACACCAGCCAAGGTGTGTGTCTGAGAACACGTTAATTCCCCAGGGAGTTTGCAAGTGATTAGGTGTTCTCAAAATATGGCTGACGAGTTTTCCACTCACACTGCCAGGCTCCTCTGCTCAGTGGCCACATCCCCGTGACCAAGCAGCCACACGTCCAGCCCCAGCTGCTCACCCACGACAGCAGCATCACAGTCATTCTTGGGGAACCTCAGGCTCTTCTCAAAGTGTAGACACCCTCTGCCCTCCCTCCCCCATGGTAGCTGCTCTTACTCTTGTGGAGGGGAGGAACCAGGGAGAGTTTCTTGTAGCATTTGGTTCTTTGCACTTAAGAGGCTGTAACAGAAGGACCCTGCACCAGCCCTTTCCAGAGCACCAGCAAACAGAGGCGACAACCCATCGACTTTCCCTTTATGACTTCCCAGGAGCTAAAACAGCACCCAAAGCTGTGTTGTTCAGCCCCGCTCAGCCAGGTCAGCAGACAGCCTTGGCATTTATGCTGGGCACCTCAGGTGGGCTCGAGACCCCCATGCTGGAGAGGGAAGGGCTGTGTCTGGCAGAGAGGCCGTGAGGGCACAGCTGTGAGCTCCACTCCCTGAGCAGGATGGGGGCAGAAGCAACCCGAGGGAAGGATCCAGGATGCTGAAGCCATCCCATAGGCTTTCCAGGAGCTGGTTTTTGTAGTTGCTTGGGCACCACATGTTGGGATAGGTGCTCCAGGTCCCACTAATAGCCAGCCTGGAGCTTGAAATCCCACAGCAGTTTTTGCTTTGTGGCTGCTGCTCCTTACCCAGTGCTGCACACTGGTCTCTGCTTTGGTGATTCCATCTCCTCGACCTGGAGCTGCTTTTGGCTTTGGAGCAAAGGGAAGCAAGGTTTGGAGAACGAGTCCAAGGCACGATCCCACAGCCTCACCACGCTGGGCTTGCCTTTCTCCTGCTCCCTGCAGGCTGTTCCCTGCACCAGGGAACAGCAAAGGGCATCCCGGGGATGCAGTGCCTCCCCCAAGACCCCCTCATGCAGCACTGCCATGGCCTGCCACCCACCAGGGATGCCCGTGTCCTGCCCACGTTTTGTGGCAGTCCCAGATTCAAACCACAGGGGGTCCTTCCTTTCCCATCCTTGGAAGGAGCAAGGGGTCTTCTGCAGGGGCTGCCCAGCGCAGGCAGGTGGGATGTGCCACACCGACAGCCAGGAGAGGACAGACCGGGATCTGCCCCTGTGCTTCCCAGGGAGAAGGGGAGCTCCCAGCTAGCTTTCCTCCAGGTTCCCTTTGCTTTCCCCAGCGCCCTCTGCTCCCTTCCCTCTCCATACGAGGCCTTATCCAGCCCGAGGGGACTGAGGCTGCCCAGGGCATCTCTTTTCACTGACACATCCCTCCCAGGCTGCCCGCCGGGAGCCCCGGGGCGGTGCAGCAGAGCTGGCCTCTGCTCGGGGATGGGGCCATCCCCAGCCCATCCACACCCTCACCTCCCCACTCCAGCGTGCAGGTGCTCTGCCTTGTTCCCCCCCCTGCCAGGGCCTGGCCAGTATAGGGAAATCTGCTTTCATGGGTTAACCCTTTTTACTTCATTAATCGCTTCACAAAACCCAATAGCTTTGCAGGGGCACTGCACTCCTCTTGCCTTTCCGTAGGAGCAGGGGCAGCTGATCTGCCTCTTTTTGGCCTCTGGTACCTCTCTCCAAAACTTATTGGAGGTTTTTAACATCGTGTGGTGAGATGTAATCTCCGTGGAGCCGGAGGGAACACAGGCAATGGAGCTGGGCAGCCTTTGCCCCGGGGGTGAGTGGCTTGCGAGGTGCGTGGGCTGCCTTGGGTGGAAGGTGGGACACGTCCTGTAGTCAGGAGAGGATTCTGCTATACTTTTTTCCTGTCTGTAGGTTTTATTCAGACAATATGTAATGATTGAGTGATTTACAATTCAGTGTTAAGCTAATGAAAACGTTGATAATGGTGATAATAAAACCTTTTTTTTTCCTATGGTGTGTTGGAGGTTTTTTTGTGGAGTGTCTGTGCCCTCTCTGTTGCCACCACCCTGGTCTTCAGCCTGATTTCAACTGGGCTTTCCCTTCTTCTTGTGGCTGTGGGGAATGAGAGCAACTCATCCTGGTGTGTCCCAGTTCTGTCCCAGGCTCCTTGCCAGTGCTCTTTGTGGAAGGGCCCTCACTCTAGCTCCCTCAATCAGCCCCAGCTTCAAACCTGCATTCCCCTGTGACACTTCCAGATGAAACTGGGCCATGGGCCTCCCCAGGCACAGAGCTCAGCTTGCTCCCAGCTGTACTCTGCTCACCACCCCAGTCCAAAGCCTTCTGCTCCTGCTGTTTTCTTCCCAAGATCCTTCATGCCCAGCCCTGGCTGTTCAAGGGTGATTTTTAAGCCCTGGAGGTGAAGACTGCTGGCAGAAAAAAGTGGGTGGTGAGAACAGGCAGCATTCCCTGGGGAGCTGCCACAAGCCCTTTTCCCATATGGGAGCAATGAGGGATCACAAGTCATAGTTCATGGAGAATTTTCTTAAAGGTTTTTCTTGTGCCTCCACATCCCTCTGCTGGTCATCGGGGCAGGACCAAGGGGCAGCTCCTCACCTGCCCCAGCTACAGCCCCTGGGGAGCAGTGGTGGAGGGAGGAGGGGGAGGGTTTCTTTAGCAGTGAGAGTGTCTGGGGGCACCTGGGGGTGAACAGCATCTCTCACCCTCAGACCATCACCAGCTTCCAAAGCAGGGCTCAGGTGGTCCCTGAGCAGCCAAGCTCCCCAGCAGTCTCTGGGGTTTGGGGCTTGGACACATCCCTCTGCTCCTCCTCGTGACAAATAACCAACCACCACCAGCTGGATTCATCTTTTATTAAGCTGCCACCCAGAACAAAAGGGGAGAGAGCAAAGCCTGCCCTGAGACCTTTCCAACACTGGCACTCTCCATGCCTTCACATCAAGAAAAGTGGATTTTCCTTCAGGAAAACCCCCTCAGAGGGTATTTTAGATAGAGCCAATAGTGACAATGTCCCTTTACTGGGGAAAAAAAAAGTGAGACAGGGCTCCTGCCGCTGTCAGAGCCTAGTCCTGCTTTCCTGCAGATGAGACAGGATGGACAAAGGCCACTAGCTGGAAAGAGCCTCCTAGGTGTGGGGGGCACGTGGGGATGGGATCAGCCCCCTCAGGTAATCCCAGCAGCAATAAACACAGACCCAGGGGCTCGTGGGGACTGTGAGGAGGTGAGGAGCTGGCACTCCTGCTGGGGCTTCCAGCTGGAGGAAAGGTGGGGAAGGGAGGGGTGATTTTAGCTAAAAAAAAAGTCTCCTCAAGGCCAAGCCCTTTTCAAGTGACTTTGTGTGGTTGAGGAAGGCTCTCCCTGGGGCTGTCCTTAGCACAGTGCGGGCTCAGCAAAGGAGGGCTGGGCAGGACTGCAGGAGTTCAGCTTCCCCTGTGAGTGGGACACAGCATCCCACCAGCCAGCTCAGGACCCACCAGTGGCAGTAAGGTGTAAGAGGTACGGTGTGCTGGTGGGCAAGTGGGTGAGTGCATGGGCCTCCAGCTTCCAGAAGCACTGAGCCAGCCTAAAGGCCTGGGAGATGCAACTCCATGAAGCCATCCCCATGTGCTGAGCCCATTCCCTCCTGCCCATCACCAGCTGCAAACCTACTGCATGGCACTGACTTACCTGCATCCAGTGTCAGGGGACAACTTAAAGGCCCCCAACCCTGCAGGGCTCACTCACATGGGCCCTGCTTCTGGTACTCTCAGCAAGTGCAACCCACCCCATGGAGCAGGAGCCATGTGCTGGCAGCAGCCACAGCCAAGGTTTGGCAGGGTGGGAAAGCAGCAAAGCACCCTTTGGGGAGCAGGGAGGTGGGAAAGCAAACCTACAGCTCGCCGGGCTTCACACCAGGGGGGCTCTTGCCAGACCCAAATGCCTGAACCTACTTGGGAGGAAAAAGCAAATAAAAACCGACAATGTCATTCAGTGCCTGCAAAAAAGGAGTACTTATTTCTCGACAGGGTTTAAAGGCTCCTGCTGGACCCTGCATGGGGCTGGCTGCCAGCTGAAGGGGGAGAGTAACAGAAGAAATGAGAGAGTAAGAAGAACCTGGCATCTCTGTTCTTAATTTTTCATCATGGTAAGACTCGAGCGCTGGGTGCAGCTTGGCACGCGCTCCTTAGATGGATTTCCTGCGCAGCCGGGGGTGCTGCCGGCAGCGAGGGCTGTTGGATGACAAAGTGCTCCCCGGGGAAGAGCCGGTCTGACCCCGCGTGCTCAGGGACACCTCGTCGATTTTGTAGGAGATGGAGTTGTAGTACACGGGGTTGGTGTGGCAGCTCAGAGTCTCGGGGTGGGAGGGCACGGGGCTGCCGCACACCTGGGGTCTGTAGCACAGGCACGTGCAGAAGGAGGGCACCGCGGCCGCCGAGTTGGCCGACTGGCGCCGCTGCCTCTCCGCGTCCTCCTGGACCAGCGGGATCAGGTTCATCTGGCTCGTCCTGTCCTCCGCGGGGAGAAAAATGGCGTTGCTGCTCCGGCTGTCCTCTTTTGGCTTGAGGTGGATGTTGTTCCGGGCTCTCCTCAGCGAGGCTCGCTCCTCGGCGTCCCGCCGCTCGTCCTCCGAGTTCATCGTCAGGAACCGCAGCACCACCAGGTTGAGGAAGGCGCCGATGACGGTCAGGCCCACCAGGATGTACATGAAGCTGAAAGCCACGTACGGGGGCTTCTTCTGCAGAGCCTCGTTCTTCTGCAGAGCCACAAAGTCTCCAAAGCCAATAGTGGTCAAGGTGATGAAGCAGTAGTAATAGGCATGAAAGAAAGTCCAGCCCTCGAAGTAAGAGAAGGCTGCGGCGCCGATGCACAGGGTGCCCATGCAGGACAGAAAGCCCACAAGGACCATGTTCTCCATGGAGACATGGGTTGTCCTCATGCCCAGACACTTCTTGATCTTCTTGAGCAGCAGCCGCACCACGGTGTTCATGCGCTCCCCCAGGCTCTGGAACATGACCAGCGTCAGGGGGATGCCCAGGATGGCGTAGAACATGCAGAAAACTTTGCCGGCATCCGTGCCCGGGGCAGCGTGTCCATAGCCTGGGAAGGAAAGAGGAAAAGTGGTGTCAAGCCCTCGCTGGGGTTTCCAGCAAGGCTGCCCTGGGACCAGAGGAGCAGTAGGAGAGTGGAGGCAGAGGCCATGAGGGGCCCTAAAGCTGGACTGGGGTCTAGAGCTGGACGAGCCTCCTGCAGCTCACAAACAATTCAGAGGCCATGCCAATGCAGTGCCGGGTGTGCAGGGTAACCTTAGGGAGGATGGGGGCTCTGCAGGATGCTGAGACAACAGTGCCAGGGTCACCCTGTGGGAGGGAACACACCCAGCCAGGACTGTCCACGACTGCCCTGCAGGGGCATCGACACCTCCCCTGGCACCTGCTCCTGCTCCCCCTGAGCACTCCGGTGTCACGGGAACCTTTGACTCTCGGCCATATGAGCACCCGCTGTGTGACCTTGTTGAACAGGAGTTATAGAGCCAGTCCCTGCAGAAGCTTATAAGTGTGGGAGGACTTCTGCAGAGCCACTCCAGATTTACTCCAGTGTCACCAAGACTCAGACCTAAATCACGGCCGGACTGTTGGGGAGGACGGGTTGTGCTGTTTTAGATGCAGGGAAGTGAGCATTTATGCCATTGAAACCCTGTCAGCCCTTGTCCCGGGGACAAGGAGCTCAAGGAGGACAAGGTTTGCCTTGAATGCCTTCTGAGATTTAATTTCCCCACCTTGGTCCAAGTTCCAGAGCTGTGACTCAAGGACACACACAATTACACTGTGAGGCATAATGAGGTATTCGCTGCAATCTTCCGGACTCCAGCGATTTTGTGCCCACCTCAATTACAGCAGCTTAACAGAAACCAGTGGCCCCTGCCCTCAGCAGATGAGTAACGAACTCGGTGCCAGGGAGTCACGTGGCGTGGGGAGTAACGGCATCCAAAGGCATCCAAAGGCATCCGAGCCTTTCTTCTGAGTTTCTTTTACAAGAAACTACCAGGGCCAGAAACTTCCCTTCTGAAGGTGCCTGCAGAACAACCCTGGCTCCTTCCCATGCTGCTGCCAGGGCCTTTCACAGACACCTACTTATATTTTCACTTTTTGCAGGAATTTGTGTGACTTTTGCGTGGAGAAGAAACCCTCTTGTTTATTTCTGTCTTTACTCTAAGCTGTGACTTGGCTTCACCTCTGTCCTTGCTGCCAGTGGGTTTCCAGGACTCTTGTGGAAGCTGACAGCATACAGTGATGGGATGACCAGAGGAGGATAACCATGTTATCCCAGGCTCTGGAACACACCTCTCCTGCTCCAGGAAACTCCTGCTTGGGACAGGGTTGAGGGGCTGAGGACAGCATCCTGCACCATGCTGCGCTCTGAGCTGCGAGCAGGCAGGAAGGCACCAGCTTCTAATTGCTCTGTCTGTTCACAAACCCACACAATCAAAAATTATGAACTTAATGCCTGCATGCCACATTTCACAGAATACAGAGCAGACAGGAGACTGCAGTGGCAAAAAACCCCTGTCAGATCCAAGCTTAATAACCAAGTGCAATTACCAGATCCCAGGCTACCAGATAATACAATGACAGCAATGAGGAGGTAAATATAATGATCCAGAAGAGCAGTAAGTGGAAAAACAGTTGTTATACCCTGAGAGACTGTTGAAAGAGCATTTGACTGATGCTTTCAAAATGACAAAGGGAATTAGAAAGAATAAACACAGCTACATTAACGTTAAAACTGAGATTTGGAGCACAGCCCAACACAAAGAGATCTGACATGCCAGTGTTTCAGAAATATGGCACCTGGGCTGCAATTATTTATCGCACGGGGCGTGTGAGAAGCGTAGCCATTGTTTGTCACAGCTGACAGGAAAATCATGTAAATGAAGCTATAACCTGTCAGGCAGTGATGGAGATTTTTGCTGAAGCCATTCACCCTTCCCTCCTGCTGGGGCCTCACCTGAACTGTGCCCTGAGCCCGCTGCTATTTGCTGGCCACGTGTTCCCAGCTGCACGGCCCCCATCCCATGGGAACACGTGGAGACCCCAGGCAGGGCCTGCAGGGTTCCTGCCCCTCTGCCACCTCTTGTCCTCTGGTAACACGGTGCAGTTGATCCCATCAGCCCTTGTCCTGGGGGATGATGCTTTCAGCTACCAGAGGTGTTTCAACCATCCCAAGCCCTTTGGTAAGGCTGAGTCCTGTCCTGCAGATGAGGAGGTGGCTGCTGGCTGTGGCAGGACAGGATTTGGCCTCAGAATTCCTGCCTCCAAAACACATCTGCTGATTGAAATCCCAGCACAAGCAAAGCACAGGATCCCAGCCTGTCTACCCCCCTGGGATGCTCAGGGTGCATGGATTAATCAAAATGGATTAATTAAACAGTGCTAAACTCCCATGTGGCTAATATCACCTAGAATTAAGGGAACCCTCAAACAATTTAGTTTCATTCTCTTGCAAAATTGAAGGCACTGGGCTCCAGTGTAGGTGAGTGTGTCTGTGTGGGAGTTTAATGTGATTCAATCATTCCCCTCCAAGCTGACACCCATCTCTCTGCAGGTTCCCGCGCAGGCAGAGCGAGGGGCAGTGGCTGGTGGCTCTCTTGGCTCCCTGAAGCAGGTCTCACACAGCCAAACCTCTGGAGTTTTGAGCTGGCAAAGAAGCCAACAGTTCTCGCCCAGCTCTTCGCTCGGCTCACTGGCTACAGCCCTGAGCAGGGGACAGACGTGGCCCCCACCTCTGCCCTCCCACATCGCTGCCAGCTTGGGCAGCTGCCTGCCCCGAAGGTTCCTGCAGAAGCTCCACGAGGTGCTGCCTCCCTGGGACACCATCGTTTCTCGTGGCCCCAGTCACAGCAGCATCCCCGGCATCTGGGTGGCCCCAGCCTGCCCATGCCTTGCCTTCCCCAGCGCTGGGCACTGAGGGTCTCACAGGGTCAGCTCGGGGGTGGCCTAAAGAGATGCAAGCCTTGAGAGGAGCAGACCTGCCTCTGCCATGTGGGCATCCCCCAGGCTGTCCTGGAGCTCCCAGGGGTGCTGGAGGTGTGGAGATGGAGGAGGATGGGGTGCAGGGAGGTGGCGATGGAGGGATACGGGATGCAGGGGCGTGGGGATAGAGGAAGATGGGAGATAGGGATGGAGGGACACGGGGTATCGGGAGGTGGGGATGGAGGGACGCGGCGTGCAGTGGGTTGGGGAAGGAGGGATGCCGCGGGCGCCGGCCGGGCTGCCCGCACTCACCGATGGTTGTGATGACCGTGATGGCGAAGTAGAAGGAGCCGGCGAACTTCCACTGGCGGCCGGCGCGGTGCGGCTCGGCCTGCAGCACCAGCCGCTCCAGCTCCCGGTAGTCGTCGGCGGAGAAGCGGTACTTCCTCCGCAGCTCCCCGCGCTTCTGCTCCAGCAGCCGCTTGCGGCCGCTCTCCGCCTCCGACTCCAGCGCATCGAAGACGGCGGCGCCCACCAGCAGGTAGGAGAAGATGCAGAGGATGAGCGCGGCCGTGCGCAGGTTCTGCCGCTTCATGGCGAGGGGCGGCCGCCGCGCTCAGCCCGGGCTCCGCATGGCCCCGCCGCCGCCCCCCGCCCGCCCCCCCGCGCACCCCCCGCGCACCCCCCGCGCACCCCCCGCGACCGCCCCCCGCGCTCCGCACACCGCACACGGCACACCGCACACCGCGCACCGCACACCGCGCACCGCACACCGCGCACCGCACACCGCGCACCGCACACCGCGCACGGATCCCCCGCACCGACCGCGGGCACCGCGCAGCGCCTCCGGAGTGCCGCGGGCACCGCCTCCTGCGCGCTCCCCGCACCGGCTCCGTAGGCAGCGGCTGCTTCGGTCACCGGCTCGCACTCACACCAAGGCTGGCTCTGCTGTCTCCCAAGTCTCCCGTGCCTGGCACCCTGGGCTGCAGGTGAGCCCTGGCGAGGCCGCGGTTCGTCCCGTGCCGGTGGCGCCGGTGACAGCCCCGTTGCCCCCAAAGTTGCCCCTGGCTGCGTGCGCCCAGGCTGGAGGAGGTTCTCATGCCAGCACCCTCGCTGCCTGCCCTGGTGGCAGAAAGGGCCTTTAGGGCTGTGTGGCTGTCCCGAAGTACCCTGCGGTGCCATCCCCGTGCAGGCAGCCCCCGCTCCTGATGCTCTGCCCAGCTGTGGGCAGGGAGTGCTGCTTCACACCAAGGGCACTGAGGAACAGTTACCTGTGTTTCCTGTGTTACCCCCGTTATCTGTCTGTGTCACCCATATTGTCTGTGTTGCCTGTGTTACCCATGTTATCTGTGTCACCTTTATTATCTATCTGTGTTATCAGTGTTGTCTATCTGTGTTGTCTTGTGTTATCTACCTGAGTTATCTATTTTGTGTTCTCTGTCTGCATTATCTGCCCCATCTCTGCTTTTCTCAGCAGGTCACCAGAGCAGACAGTCTGGCTTCTCGTGTCCAGTGCTGTCTTAAGAGGGCAGAAAGGAACAAAATAACCAGGTTCAGGGTTTCTGCTGCTTTCTTTTGCACATGTATGAGAGGCTGCAGGCACAGGGGTCGTGGGGCCTGTCAGCCCTGTGCTGGTAAGGAGGGCAGCGAGTGCAGCCTCCTCACACTGATGGGCTGTGGACAGCCCAGGTCAGCTCCGAGGAGTGGGGAAATTAGCTGGGGTAGGAAACAGAGCCCGCAGAGTGAAGACCCTGTTTCTCATTCCTGGTTTCCACAGCTTTTATGTAACTCTTATACTTCACTTTTAAAAATAGAAAGATACTTCTGAGTTGTGTGTTGCAGGAGATGGTATCTTGTTCAAGAAATAAACTGTCTTTCTTTTGGCTGGGAATAAAACAAGTAAAAAAACCAATGAGGCTTACATCCCTCTTCATCCATCTTGCTTCTCTCTGTGGAGAGGACAAGATGCTTTGGGCTTTCTTTGCAACAGTGGAGGTTTGCATTGGACGTAAGAAAAACTTTTTAACTATGAGGACAGTAAAACACTGGAACAGACTGCTGGGGGAGATTGTGGCACCCTGTCACTGGAGGAGTTTAAAAATAAGATAAGCAGATGTCTGGGTGCCTGCTGAAAATGCTCTGGGTACAGCAGATGCTCTCCTGAGGCAGGGGATGACTCAATGCCCTCTTAGAGCCCCTTCCAGCCCTGTCCTCAGCATTTCCATGGCCAGCACGAGGGACACAGTGGCCTTTCCTACTGTAATTGTGAACTCTTTTTCACCCTGGCCACTTGCCACTTCCCTCCTCCTTGCCGAGCCTCCATGCCAGCACCATTAGTGAAAGTTGTTATTGGAGAGAAAATAGCCTCCCCCATCCATCCATCCAGCAGCAGCACAGGCTGTCGGTTTGCTGCTCGACATCACAGCGCTCACAGCCCCCTAAATCATGTGGCACAGCCTCTGCTGAAGGAATGTGTCTGGTTTGTGTTCCCTGTGGTGTGTTTGCAGCCCTGCTAACGGGGCCTGGGATGCTGTCAGACCTCCCGACCCAGAGACGTGTGGGGGCTGCCTGCTCGAGCAGATACACTTCACCTGCTGCTGGGAATTTTTTCCACTGGTCAGCAATGACATCCTACCTTGGAGATGGGACCCAGGGCTGCTAATTGAGCTCTTGTTGGTTCCATTGCAGAGGAAGGAATTTTTAAGGTAATGGCATCACTGGGTGCCTGTCACACAGCCCAGAAGAAATCCTCACCTTGCAGTGTCTTGTGGCCCAGCTCTTCCTTCAGCATGGCCCTTCCCTGCTGCTCTGGGAGTTACAGACGTTGGGATGTCACTGATTTCTCCTTTCAGGCTTTGCTTTGACCTCGTGCAGGTCACAAGGCCCTGTGGAATAAATGCTTCTCAGCAGGAACAAGGGCAGCAGGATCCATCTCCTAATGAGAAATCCCCCAGTAACAAACCAGGACTGTGCTCAGGGTGGGGCTGGAGGCTTCATAATTCAGGCTGGATTCAGCCTGCTCTGCCTCTCACTGCTCACACGCTGCTTTCTCCTGCCTGCAGCGAGCACGGGGCATGAGAGACACCAAACTGTGCCAGATGGCTGTCGTGCAGGGCCATCCTGTCCTGCCCCTCCTGAGGCACAGGAAAGTTTCACACTTTCCCACTGCCAAACCCTCCAGTTCAACCTTTGTCTTCCCCCCCTGACTTCGCTGCGCTCGAGGAAGGTCAAGCCGGAGCCACAGGCTCAGGGCAGGCAAGATAATGTACTTTATCATTGATTTTCAGTGAGAAGTTGCATTATGAGATTAAATGTCTCGTTTTTATTGCGTGGGGAGGCAGAGGGAAAGCGGGAGCTCTGAAAATAAAACCAAAGTTGAAGTGCTGTGTTTCTGTTGTGAGGTGCTTGGGACTGGGAGTAAAGTTGCCTTTTTTTCAGTCCTTTGGAGGTGAACTTCGAGAAGCTACTTCCTCTGAGGTTGGTAAACAAAGTCAAACTTCATCTGTGTTTAAACCAGTGCCTAATTAATGTGTCTAATTGGCCCACATCTACTAATTCCAGGCTGGCAGGGAGTTTATTGAAAAGCTTTTCTAGTTCTAATGGATTGAAATAATCAAAGCTGCTTAACAGTCTCAGATGAAAGGCACTAACCAGGGACCAGCATGTGGGTCTGTCTGAGTCAGTCCCATGTCCCATCAGGCATCAGCCCCCTCCTGGGTTTTGGCCACAAGGTGCTCCAGCTCTCTGAGGGCTTGGGGACCATCCTGGTGTTCTCTGCTTCTTTTGGCTATTTTTAAACACCAAATTGATGCTTTTGTTTGCCTTAGTAAAAGCATCAGCTATTCTGGGTTTAATGCCATTTAATACCGAGATCATAGATAGCCTGGCGATGCCACGGGGTATTTTTAAAGCAATGGATTACTTAATTTCTGAAAAGTATTAGGTATCAACGTGTGAATGACAACCAGCTGCAGCTGCCCAGATGGTGTCCTTACACCACAACAGGCTGCAGGGGCTGCTGGGCTGACCCCAGCCAGGCAGCACTATGAGCTGAGTCCCTGATGGGGTCCAGGCTGGATGTAGCTGTGTTTACTTCTGCCCCATGACTCCATAAATCATCCTGTAAATTATCCTCCTGCTCACCAGAGCTGCCTTGTCTGTGTCCTCTGGCCATGCTCAGGGTTACTGCAGGCTCAGTAACCTCCTGCTTTCTCTCTGCTCTGAGAGTTCCCACTGCCTCCCTCCCGGGGTCTTTGGAGCTCAGATGGCTGCGGGCACTTTGCTCTGCACTGTGATCTGGAAGCTCAGCAAGGGAGTCAATGAAGTGTTGAATATAAACTGGTTGCAAATGTAGATCATCTCCACATGGTCTCCATGGATGTGGCCTCCTGGTTTCAAACCCCAGGGCAGGTGGACACAGCTCCACATATGACTGTCTTCAACCACCTTGCCCAGTGCCAGCCATGCTATACCTTGCCATGCTGCCTCCTGATACCCCACAGCTCATTAGTAAGCCTTTCCCAAATACCCTTCCTACCCAAAATGGGTCCTGCAAAGGGCTGCACAGCCCCATCCTCTCCATCCTGCTCCCCCAGCAGCCTGATCTCCCAGTGGTTGCACACAAAGCAGACTTGGGCTGGAAATGCTGACAGTGCTCTTGACAGTTTATGGTCACAGACTCTATTTTCAGCCTAATAAGTTTTTTATGTGCTTGGAAAACTGTCAGTTGAACATCAGCCAGGTAAAAAGTACCTGCCATAAAGTGCCTGGACCACAACCAAACTAGAAAGGTGCTGCTCTGCTTTGGCAAGTTCTTGATCTCAGACATTTTACTTGGTTCATTTATTTGGTTTGAGGATCTTGGCTCTAATTATAAAATAATAAGATAAAAGAATAATGCCTGTATTTAAAAATTTGTGGAAATATTTGCTGAGAGCCTGTTAAATCAGAGTGAGCAAGTTTGGATTGGGGTTTGGGGGTGGGAGGCTCTGTGGTGCTGCTGCTGCTGCTGGGGTGGGCTGGTCCCTGCCAGGAGACCCTGGATCCCAGTGATGAAGGAGAGAGGCTTTGGGAGCGTGTCTGGAGGAGGGTCCTGCTTCTGGGGAAGGTGAATGTGGAGATAAGCTGCCACTGCAGACTCACCACAGAAACGTGGGCATATCCTTGGGCACAGGGAGAGCAGGGCCTGATCCCGAGCCTGCCTCTGCTGCCACCATGGACATCACGATGCTATAAATGACTTCCCTGCCTCACAGCCTGTGGGACTGCCAGGAAGGTCAGGGGTGGGGGGACAAAGGGTCTGGGAACAAATTGCAAGTATGTGAGGCTCTGTCAGAGGGTTCCCCGGTGACAGCTTTGCCCCTCTCATACCAGGCAGGCCATGCCACGGCAGTCCTGCACTGGGGGCACTGGCACGGCCCTGAGCTGCTGCAGGGATGCTGTGGGACACCCCTGGGGAGTGATGGGCTCTGGCAATGCTGTGGGACACCCCTGGGGAGTGATGGGCTCTGGCAATGCTGTGTGGCACATCACAGCCCATGTGGCACCCAGGGAGCACCGTGTGTGGCTCCAGTGCCAAGGGGATCTGCCTGCATGGTGGGGGCAATAACCAGGTCCCTGCATCCCATGGCACCCTCCTTGCCCAGGTGCCACTGCAGGGCACTGCAGGCTGGTGGGGCAGGAGGCAGCACCATCCAGGAAGGAATGGCAGTGGGTCCCATCGCTCCATGGAGCTGAGCCCTGCCCTGGGTGGGATCTGGCTGTCCTGGGGCTCTGCTTCCCAGGCAGACAGTTTACAGCAAATGGCTCCTCTCGGTGATAAAAATAACCCGGTAGGAAACAAACTGGCCCCAGCACTTCAACTGGGGAAAACGCATTTATTAGTAAAACTCAAGATGTCCTTTCCTGTTCCGCCTCTCAAGCTCAGGGAACCAGCACTGAGAGGTTGACTGAGCTTCCCAGCCAGGCGCCAACTTATTTCAATGCAGGGCTTGATTCCTCCAAGATGCATTTTTCTTCCCCTGCTAGAGATGCTCCACGGCTGGTGCCTGACTCCACTGGCCAGAACGGCTCTGGCTTTGGGGCCACAAGCGATTTCCCAGCTGATAGAGCTGTAAATGCCCTGTGAAATGTTCCCAGCTGCCCATGCCTGAGAGCACAGCAGGTTCCCAGTGGGGAATGAACAGAATGAAACGAAAATATTTGTCTTCTCCTGCAGTGTAAGCACTGCATTGGGGACTTATTTCTTCCTCCACCTTAAAACCGCAGATTTTACTAAGTCTTGTTTATATGCAGAGGGTTTCCAGTTGCTTCTCTCCAGGCTTTTCTCTGGAAGGACTAACTGGGGAGATGAGACGCATCCTCTCTGAACTGCAAATGCAAAAATGTCCCTGTGTATGCCCGGCCCAGCTGCTTGTCCCCTGCTCCAGCCCTGGCCCTTTCCTCCCAGCCACGCTCAGGGGCTGTGTGGTGTCCCTGGGGTTACAGCAAACAGCAGCACAGGAATCACAGCTGTTCCAGGCATTGGGAGGCAGATCTGCCATGAATCAGTTAGAGGGAATCTAATTAACAGTAGGCTTTTCTGGAGGCAGGCAAGCCACCTGAGCTAAATGGAAAAATAAATCAAAGACTTCTCTGGGTTCTGAAATATTTAGTTGACTTTTAGGTCCTTTGAGAGTCTCTTGGGGTGGGAGCTGAGTAGTGACAGGCGGTGATGCTCATCCAGGTACCCCCAAGACACCTCCACTCAGGCCAGGCAAAGATTCAAGGCGTGAGTCTGGGGGTTCAAGCCTGGGAACTGCATGCCAACAGTCCCCTTCATGGAGGCAGATGAGAGCTGTGAGCTTCCCCCAGCCTGGGATTTGGAGGTGCTGATGTGACTGCAAGCCCAGCGCTCATCCTATGCTGTGGCTTTGGGATATGATGTGTCCCTCACTCCCAGGCTGAGTCTGCAGGTTTATCCATGAGACACCCTCTGCTCCTCACCCAAGTGACACTGGAAAGGAAAATAAACCCTCCTCCTGCCTTCTGTGCTGCTGGGTTTACTCCCACTGGGGCTGACCAGAGCTGCTGGCAGTAAATTTTGGGATGGGGAGTTATGGAACTGCCCTGGGGAAGCTGCAGCATCCCGTGATGGGTATTGCAGACCCGTGGGGTTCTTGGGCAGCCCCAGGCTCCTGGATGAGCAGCATCCCGTGGGAGCCCTGCATCCCCATCTCCCCTGGACTCTCAGCATGGCACTGTGTGGCCTTCCCACCACTGCACACTTTTTTAAAGGGATATTTTTGCCTCCAAAACCAAGTAACACTTAATTCAGTGAGAGTATCTGGCTCTTGGCATCACCACCAGTGAACCTGCCACTGAGCTTTCCTCTATGGCAGCACCTTCCCATTGCCAGGACACCTCCTCACTGCTGTGCCTGGACTGGAGATGGTGGTGCTGCAGGGTGGGCTTTGCTGGCAAGAGCACACTGGGAGCTGTGGTGTGTGGTTGTGTGGTTATCCCCAGCCCTGCTGAGCAGCACCTCCTCATCAGAGCAAAGGCAGCCAGGACAGAGTTAATCTGCCTCCTGTCCTTGGGTGTCCTCTGCACAGCATGGAGGCAGCCTCTCTGAGGAGAAGCTGTGGTGCCCCTGGGAAGCCTGGGAGCTCTCTGATGCTCCTTGGGGTAAACTTTTTGCCCATGAGCCCAAACAAGCAGAATAATTTCATGCTGGCTGCGCTGTGCCTTGGCACGAAGGGCTCCTCAGGGAGCCATGGATCGGACCTGAGTGTCTCCTGTTCGTGGCAGAGCGGAGGTGTTGGGCGAAATTCAAACGACAGTCTCCTCCCAGGATGCTGGGGAGGCAGCGCAGGCACAGGGCAGCTCCCGGGGGTTTCTCACTGCCCCGCTCCTCTGCCGGCACCTGCCTCAGCAGCGACCAGCACCGATGGCAGGGGGCAGGGAGGGCTTGCTGCCGAGGGGTATTTAAAGGGATGGCGTGAAAACCGGCACAACTCCTTTAAGGCTGGGCTCAGCACGTCCTGCCGGCCGAGGCCCTGCCCGCGGGGTGCAGCCGCAGTCGCTGTGCAGCGCTCATACCAATGCGCGTTCCGGCGGGAGCGGCGCAGCCGCTGCCGGGAGCTGGCAGCGCATCCCTCGCTCAGCCCGCCCGCTCCGCGGGTCCCGCGCGGCACGGCATCACCTATTTATAACTGCACGCACTGCAGGAGTGGTATCAGACTGATGGCTTCACACAGTCACGCTAAGCGTTGCTCTGTTTCTGTGATTTGCTCTTCTCCACAAGCTGTTGGTCTCCTGGATGCCAAAACACTCTGCATAGTGTAGACAAAGACTCTCACTTTTCATTTTTATTAAAATCTTCACCAACAGCACCCAGTCCTTGGTATATTTACTAGTTTTTCCCAGGCCACCTTGAGTAATTGCATCTACTATTCCTTCCCAGTCTGATCGATATCCTCGGTAAATAACATAACCTGTCAGGCCTGTTATTGCTGCACACAAAGGTAGTTTAGCAATGAAATTGTTTTGCTGAAGAAATAAATACTTCTCACTGAATCTGAGGATGCTGTGACCTTTCATTAGTGACCTGAGTGACTCATCCCTTTTTGTGTGCACACTGCAGCCTCCCACCATGCCATAAGAGGTGTTCCACAAAGTCCCACTGCCCGGAGTAACGGGGAGCTGAATCCTGTGGGAGCCTCCTGCTCACGCTGCTTCTCCTTCAGCTTCACACCTCGCCTGTGCCTGGGGGTTCTCACATTATGGCAATGCCCTGTTTGCCCAACAGGGACCCTGTGCACCATCTCAGTTCCACAGCAAAGTCCCCGGCACCCCCAGCCCTTGTCTGCAGCAGCTCCTGCTCTCCCTGGCTGTGGAAATCTCTGGCACAAAGGTATAAGCCCCTGTTCTCAGCACAGGGCAGCCAACCCACACTTGTTTGGCACTCAGGGCTTCACTGGCCATACCAACACCCCTGAACTGAGTGGGGGAGCTTGGTCAGAGCCAGGTTTTAGCCAACCTGTGCAAAACGAAACAAAGAATTAATAAGAGTTGAGTTCCATGCATTTAACTGCTGCTGATGGTGATATTTTCTTCTTGTAGAGTGTTTTGCATGCCAAGAAAAATAGTTCTGCATTTTGGAGGAAAAAAGTAGTTGTACATCTGTGCATCTGTACGTGTGCCTGTTATTTCTGCCTGACTGGCTTCCCTGGGTTGTCAGCTCAAAAGTTCTCTGTAACATAACAAGTCTTGACTGTGTTTGCAATAAATCCTCAACCAAGAGGGGTTTATTTAATGAAGCAAGAAATGCTGCCAAATTTCCATGCTTGATCCTGATTCCATTAATGTCAGCAGGAGAATTCCCACCATATTTGAGTTATTGGTTGGGTCTAATCTGCGTAAAGGAGTTAAAAATCTGCTTTCGGTTTCCTGTTGCAGATAAGATCATTGCTCCACAGTGCTGTGGCAGAGAGGCTGTGGGAAAAGCAGACAGCAAAACAATCCTCTCATCTGTTTTTAGGCACCTTCAAACCTGACAACACATAGCCAAGGGAGGGGAAGAAGGACGTTCAGCTCATCATAAGCCAGGAGCCCAAAAGCGGTGATGGTTCAGGATGTAACCATGGCACAGCAACTCCAGTGGCACTGGGCCCCTCCTGCCAGCAGCAAATGCTTGTGTGTGGCCCTTCCAATGGCTGGCAGAGCTGCTGGGAGAAGGGGAAGGGGGATTAAGACAGCTCCCCACCTTCCCTGTCCCTTTACCCACTCCCTAATATGTGCTGTGTCCTCCCCTTCCCATGCCATAAGTGGGGACCGGGACAGACTGGGAGCTGGTTGCTCCAGGGACAATTCCAGCCCTCTGGTCCCAGGGGATAAAGAGCCCTGGGGAGGTTTTGGGAGGTCAGCAGTGCCCACACATTTTGAGCAGGTCCCCTGAATGTCCCACAGAGAGCAGCAGCTGCTCTTTGCGAGGGAAGGAGCCTCCCTGGCAGCGAGGGTGGGAAGAAGGACTGGAGGAAGAAAAACTGGAAGAAGGAGGGCTTGAGGAAGGAGGGCTGAAGGACTGAGGGCTGCTTTGTTGTCCCATCACCAGCTGTGAAGAAGCTCATGTGCTAATGGTCGAGCCTTAATTGCGCACACAGCCAATGAAGGGAAGGAGCTCATTACCCCACACCCAGTTCACAAGGAGAAACAGCATTGTCTGAGAATGAAGGAGACTGCAAAGCAAGAGATTAAAAAAAAAACAATCCAACCCCAAATATCTGAGACATCAGCCCAACACACAGATCCCTACTGGCTTTTGCTGATTTGACAGATGCAAGATATAGAAAAATGAGCAGATTTATGGCTGCAAATGTCCCTGGGACTCAGAGATGCTTCTCAGGATACAGATCTTTAAATCATCATTAACTGTGATGTGAGGGGGCACTGGAGAAGGTGGATCTGGGCACAGAGATGCTGAGGGCAAGAGCAGAGTTTTCTGGCACTTCCTACACAGCCCTCCCTCCCCAGGGTGTGGTGATGCTTTTTTTCAATCAATCAAAAGTGGGTACACTGACAGGGTGCTGCAGCTCCCATGGGCTGTGGGAGCCAAAGCTGGTTCTGTGGGGAGCTGTAGCACCTTGGATAGGATCCATGTGTGAAGATGGAAGAGGAGCTGGACAGCTTTCAGAGGCGTGGGTATTTTTTCAGCAAAGGAGGAGAAGAGTTCAGAGCTCTGGAGAAGCCCAAATCTGGGGAGCATGTGCAAGGAGCAGGGACCAGATCTGATCCTAATGTCCCAATCCTCCCTGGAGGATTGAGAAAAAGAAGAGATTGGGAGAAGAAGATCTCATTAGCAAATTCAAGCTTTGTCTTTGGGTTTCATCTGGAGAAAGTGGGAGCTGGAGGTTTCAGGACTCTGCTGGACTTCTGAGTGGTGCTGAGCAGACTCCGGGCACCGACCTCAGTGATGCCTGTCCCAGATCATTCTGCTGGCTGCCTGCAGTCTCCCAGCAGCTCCCTGTCTGCAGAGAACTGGGAAGCTCATCATCGCTCCCCGAACAGGCAGGTCCCTGCTCCAGCCCCCCGCCCCCCCGGTTCCCTAATTCCCATAAAGCTTTAAAAGAAGCCAGACAACTCATAGCTGAAAGCAGGAGGTGTTTATTTGCACTTTAGACATATAAACTGCTGAAATCCGGCCGCGCTCCCCGCACGCCGCGGCGAAGGTGGGTCTGTGCGAGGCACCGACAGACAGAAATGTCAAAGGGCAAATCGGGTGTCAGTGTGTGGGGACTGCTCCCAGGAAGGGGCCACCCTCTGCAGGTCAGCACCTTCTCAGAACGAGCTGATTTAAACTCGCAAACCACTTCCTTCAGCCGAGCCGCAAGGGCTGTTGTCGCAAATCACTTTGTTTCTCTGAGGGAACCGAAACGTTTGAGCTGTTCGTGGTGGGTAAACGCCCGGAATGAAAAACACTCCCCGCCCCGAGGCAGAGATTCCCCCAGCCCCACCTGATGACAGAGCGACTGCCCTCGCCACCGAATCCTGCAGCGCTGCTTCTCTGTTTCTGCACGTCTCGTTTTTACGGGACAAACCTCATCCCCTCGCAAGGCTGGATGCAAGATGCAAGCACCCACCCGAAGGTTTGCAAACCCTCCTGGGATTTGCCTGCTGTAAGCAGCGGTTCAAGCCATCGCAGTCGTTTGCCTTCCAAAATAAAATCCCAACCAACAGCCTCCAAAAACTTTAAAATGCCTGTTTGTTGGTGTCTGCTATAAGCTCTTCCAAAAGAGAGTGACTAATGCTAAAAATCCTTTTACTTCTGCAAAGGAGGTGGGCAGTAGAGGATCCCACAGATCCTGAAGCAGCTCAGTCACCCAGGAACAATTAGCCCAGGAACTGGCACAGCTTAGTCATGTATTTAAAACCTGACTTTTTAATGGATATTTCCATTTCTAAAGCACCTCCCCCCTGCAAAAAACCACGCTCTCAGCTGCCCTGCGATGTAGTGTCCTCTCCTCAGGCGAAAGAGGGAGGGAATCCTTTCTCAAACACATCCAGTGGGGGAGAGGGGCTGCAGCAGGGGGACAAGGCATCATTTCCCCCCCCCCCATCCCTCACTCATCGAGGAGCTTGGTGAGTGTCCAGGAAGGAGGGGGATTTAACCAGCTTAGACTGCTGCATTGGATGCTGGAGAGAAATATTTCCAGACTGGAGCAAACGTGATGTTCATCTCTTTCCATCTCCAGGTGTACTGTAGGCAAAATGGTCGGGTTGAGTAGCTTTGCTCTTAAAACCTGGTCTCAGTTTGCTCTCCAATGCCGACAGTCCTGTCCATCCCTTGTGTGAGATGGGAGCCCATGATACTGCAGTCACTGCCTCTGCAAAAGAGGCGTCAGTGTGGGGGCTGCTCCCAGGAAGGGGCCAAGCACAAGCTGAAGTGGTGCATCCTTTGTGTAGGGGGGTGGCATTGGGTACCTCAGAGCGCATCAGAAGCCTCCTCCTTACAAAGGATTGTGCCCCCCTTCCTCTGATCTGCCTGGCAAGAGGTGTTCCTGGTGAAGGTGATCCCCAGCTGCTGTCTGGCTCTTTGTCGGATGCTCCTTATCCGTGACATGCAGTCTTTGCCCGTGATCACGTAGAGCAGGGGGTTGAGGGCACTGTTGAGGCTGGCCAGGCCCCGGGTTACCTGGTAGGAAACGTAGATGTTCTTTGAAGCCTGTGTGCAGAACCCTTGCAGCTGCCAGACACGAGACAACAGATTGAGGTTCCTGAAGATGTGGTAGGGGAGGAAGCAGATGGAGAAGAGAACCATCACGAGAACCACCAGTCTGATGCTTCTCCTCCTGAGCTCGAGGTCCATGGTGTCGTTCCTGCAGAGCACAAACACCACGTGGCAGTAGCACCCGAGGATGATGAGGAAGGGGATGATGAACCCGGTCACGGTGACAGCCAAGGTGTACGGCAAGTAAACGTGCAGCTCGTTGTGCCCCGTCGTGTCGTGGCACCGCGTCCCCGTGCCGTCAGTCTTGCTGAAGGCAAGATCAGGAGCTACCTGGGCAATGACCCACGCCCAGACCGCCACGCTGAGCCACATCGAAGAGGCGGCCCCCTGGCACCTGCCCCGTGCCTTCAGCGGGTGCACGATGCCCAGGTAGCGGTGGATGCTGATGCAGGTGAGGAAGCCGATGCTGGCGTAGAGGTTGAGGTGGAAGAGGCTGCGGGTGGTCTGGCACCAGCCCTGCCCGAAGAGCCACACTCTGCCTCGCAGGTAGTAGCTGACGAGGAAGGGCAGGGTGCTGACGTACAGCAGGTCTGCCAGCCCCAGGTTGCCCACCAGCAGGCTGAGGGGCTGGCGGGCGCCCTGCCGGTGCCCCCTGCAGAAGTGCCACAGCCCCATCCCGTTCCCTGCCAGCCCCAGTGGGATCACTGTCAGGTACACGGCGGGCAGGAAGCGCTGGGCGAAGGCGGCATCCACAGGGCACGGAGCCCCGCTGGCATTGCCGGGCCACGTGGCAGCAGCCATGGGGAGCTGCGGCAGCCCTGCCCGGCGGGGCAGGCGGTGGCAGGGCTCGGAGGAGCCGGTGCCCACGGCAGGGTTGGCTCCAGCGGCGCCGTGCCCAGAGCCAGCCCTGGCAGCACCGTGTGCTCTGGCACAGGCTGCGGCTGCCCTCACCTCCCCGCTCCTGCTGAACCCGGACTGGCCTTTGGGGTGCTGGGCTTTTCCCCGGAGCACGGGGAGGATGTGGTGAGGGCGGCCCCAGCACAGAGCCTGGGTGGCTTGTGGCTTCCGCCACTCCTTCGGCACCTCCCACCAGCCCACTTCAGATATTTTGAGCCGGGCGCCAGGGACATCACAGCCCCCTGGCTATTTTGGGTGCTGTGTGTGCCTGAAGGGAGCGGGAGACAGGGAGCAGGGAGGCAGGAGAGGGGCTCTGCTGCGGAGATGTCTGATGAGGGGGGCCAAGGCTTTCAGCCTCTTCCTGTTCTCTCGCACTTGGGGTGAGGAGAAACGTCCCAGTTTTGCAGACCGGGGGGCTGGAAGCCTGCCCCCCATGAGCTGCCCTCACTTCATTCCTGGCAGCCTTTCTCCTGGCCCCAACGCTCAGAAATACCAGCTGCAGGGTTAAGGCAGAGACTGGCAGCATTCCACGGGGCTCATGCTGCCATTCCCACTCGGGCAGAGGCGGTGGCACTGGCAGTGCCAGCAGGCAGAGGTGTGGCAGGCTGCCGGCCCCCAGCATAGGCAGCAGTGAGCCCCATCCCTGCTGAAGAGCCGTCTCTGCACTACAGCTGGTCCTGCTGCCTATTTCTATATCCCTCCCCAAATACAAACCCCCTTTTTCCCCCGCCTCCTTCGAGTGGTTTAGACCCACACGGGGAGGACATGCAAGATGGGCTGTGACCTTCCTCTCCTGCCTTCCCTGTCGCAGGGGACGTCACACAGAAGACACCCAGATACTGTGAAATTGGGGTAAGAGCTAAAACCAGCGACCCCAAAGCAGACCCCAAGGAAAGGCAGCCTCAACTGCACTGCTGAGCAGCTGCTGCATAAACAGGGCCAGAAATAACTTTATCTCCAAGCATGGGAATCGAGAGGGCAATAATCAGCAGGGTTTACCCTGGCAAGCCATACAAAAACAACCTTGGGAAAACAACTTCAGGTGAGAAGGGCCGGGCCCAGGAAGGGCGACGTCCACCTGCTTTCCGGGAGCTGGATCAAAGCAGGGGGTGGGAGGAGGCTGATAGCTCCACTGCCAGTGGGAGGAGGAGGATGGGTCCTGCCGAGCCATCCTGGCTGTCTGTCCCTCCTTGGGAGCAGCCGAACATCTCCAGTGCACCATCCTTGGACACCGGAGTTCAGGGACAGGGTGGGGAAGCCCAAGACACAGATGGGGGGGTGGTAGCTGCTTTTTGGGAGTATCAGTGTATTTGTCGACTTCAAAAAAGTGCTTGCTGGAGCAGATAAGTGATGGGAAATGCTGTCTGTTATTTCCTGCCTTTGTAATAAAATCTCAGCACTACAGGCATGATGGAGTGGCAGATTACAGAAGCTGTTTCCATGGGTGAGGATACAACTTGTCTGAGGTTTGCAGAGCCTCTGGTGGGTCTGTGCTCCTGGAGTGGCAGCAGCAGAGAAGAGGGTCCATGGGGGTGCATCCCCAGGGAAGCAGTTCTCCAACCTGCCCAGCTCCCGCCCCCTTCACCTCAGTGCACTTCAGCTGCTCCTGCAGCCTGGGGTGGCACTTGTAGGGCAGCTTTATGGAAGCGTGGAAGGGCAGCACGAGGAGAGGAACAGACTGGGAGTGGTTCCCTTTGTCTCAGAGCATCGACCATTGGGGAACCTGAGGCAGAGACAGCAGCTGGCTGGGAGGACTGCTGAGATCATGGGAAGGGTGGTGAGCTGCTCTCAGCAGTGAAGGCAAAACCTGCCCTGTCCCCACAATGAAGGCTTGGAGCTGGGTGGCTGCTGCTGTGGGAAGAGAGGAGCAGGGCAGAGCATGGGGGCACTGCCCATGTCTGGCTGTGGTCCCATGCCCTCCACATCTCCTGTGCCCTCCTGTTGGGGGCACGTGCACAGTGACATGGCTCTTCTCTCTTGCCTACTTCCTGTGCTGTTTAGGTGTTCACTTGGCCTGTGGTTTCACTCGCAATGCAGGTGCTACTTCCAGCTCTGCCCAAGCATCCCACATCAGGATACTCCCCTCCTGCCCCTGGCTCTGGCATGTGACAGTGTTGCTGCTGTCAGGGTGAAAATTCAGGGCCCAGACAGCTCCTGCAAACAGATAACCTGAGTGATGGGCTCCCAGGAAAATTGAGAAAAGGCCTAGTTTTTTTAATTGAGCGCTGCACTCTTGTGCTCAGTTTCTGAAAATGTTTTGCTTTAATGAGGGGCTCATCCAGCCCTTTCTCAGCCTTCTCCATGCATTTAAAAATCATCACTCATGAGAATGACTTGGAAAAGAAATTCTGATGCACGTTGTTTGCTCATGTTGGTAGCACAGTTTCCCTTCAGCTGCTGCGTGTGCTTGTGCCTAAATGAGCCGTGATCTGCTGCTCACCACTGGCTCGGAAGTGTGGTTGGCAAATCTGTGCTGTGTCTGTGTGCAGATGTGCCCTTAGGCCTTAAGGATAAGGGTGAATTTTCTTCTGATTTTGGGATTTTTATCTTTGCAGGTTACCAAAATCACCTGTGGATCCCCCACCCGAGCAGGCAACGACAGGACCCTGCGTCAGAGACTGTCATAAACGTGAGCCTCAAATAGCTGTGTTTCCAGGGTAGCAGGGCTTTAGAGGGAATGGCAAATATTGTGAGACTGGCAATCAGATTGCAAGAGTTGCTTTCCCTGTGTTCTTAGGGAAAAATAACTCTGATTTATTTGGAATCGTTAATTCATTATTTAGATGTTTTCTGCTTAGTGAATCGGGGAGAAGTGATATTCTGCAAGGAAAAATAAAGGAGAAAATTATAGCAGAGGTGCACTGAGTCATTTGTTTCAGATGAGAATTACAGGTTGCTTCTTAAAAAATGACCTTTTGATTTTGACCATCACCCAGAGGTGGCTGGGCAGGATCTGGGAGGGGGTTACAGCCCTGGCAGCCCTCCCTGCCAACAGCTCACCCAGCCTTGGTGGCCGAGTCCCAACAAGCTCAAACAAGAACTGGCTTAAAAACTGGATTTTCAGTACACACAACGTGTTTTATCCATGTCAATCGAGGAACATGGTAGTTTTAAAGTCTACATGAGCCTTGTGTCATCATTTTTTTGGCAGAGCCATCACAGAACTAAAAAAGCCAACCAAAGCTGTTTGCTCTGCGATTTGCTGCCTGATGGAGGTTCACCATATCCCCTGTATCAAACAGAATTAATTATTTGGATTCAGGCCGAGCACCAGATGATCACAGTAAATAATTCTCTTTGTAAGCAACATTTTATTGCACAAGCAGTGAGGTTACTTCTTGTTTCTTTCCCCCCTCACCCCCTAAGAAGTGACTGAAAGGCATCCTTGACTTCAGTTTTATTTTCAGCCCTTGCAGAGCCCAGGGGAGTGGGTGAGCAGCTGCCTTGGCCCTGCTGCCTTTCCTGCTGCTAGTGAGGAAGCTTTTCCCTGGGCTGGAGAGGAGAGCTCCCTCTGCCCTTCAGCCTTTTGCCCCTGCACCTCCAAATCTGCCGCAGTATCTGCCCTGGGTCGGGAGGAGCTGGTGGCACTGGTGGCACGATGCTGGGGAAATCCCAGTCTGGGGGGAGCAGAGGAGGACCTGGCAGGAGGGGGGAATGAGTCACGGGGGGGTTTGGGCACTGATTTGTAGGAGGCTGAGGAGAGGCATGGCCTGGGCTGTGCCTGGGGCTGCAGACCCAGCAGCAGGGCAGCCAGTGCTGTCCTGCACATCCCAACACTGCCCGGAGACCTGGGCAGGGCTGTGGGCAGGGCTGCTCCCGACGGCAGAGCTGATGGAGCTGATGGAGCTGATGGCTGGGTAAAAAGCAAAGGGTCATGACTGAATCCAGGATATGATATACTCTAATAATGTGTTCAGTGTTTGATTCACAATGTTTTTTCCTTTTTCTTTTCTCACTCTAAGCAGCCTGAATTGAGGTGCTTCCAGGCTGCCCCATCCTGTGCCACTTTCCAGCTGGCCACGAGCAGCAGGGCTGGGCTCACCCAGACAAGCTCCACACCTTGATCAGCACACCTTTATTTTTAGTTCCAGAAATACACGTCTAAAAAGTCCGTGTCTCACCTGGACATGTCACCTGCACCACTGCTCCTTGCAGCTGCCCCTCTCTCCCTGCGGGGTGGAACGTTCCCTCTGCACGCTGGTGCGAGGCCGTTAGAGGGCATTTGGGTTTCATTTTCCGTCGCCCACAAGGGTTACTGCCGAGGGAAAGCACAGCCAGAACCGCCGGCAGCTCTCCTGCGCCGCTGGAGCGGCTCCAGCCCGTCGGGAGGCGGCTCCGACTCATCTTTGCGATTTTGTTTTCTCTTTCTCCCGCTTTTCCTTTGGCCCGGGCTCACAGGGAATGTGCTTGGATGGCAGGCGGTATGTCTGGTGCCGCGGGACGGTGTCTCCGTCTGAGCTCCTCGCTCGCCGCAGCCCTGCCAAAACCGCCAGCGCCTGGGAGAGGAGGGGGCCAGGAGGAGCGGGAAGGCTCGTGTTTGTTCTGGAGGGGATGCAGGGAAGGTGAATTAGAGCTGCCAACAGGAGGACCCTGCCCGTGCCCCGGGAGGAGCCGCTGTTCGCGGGGCGGGTATCGTGGGCTGGCTGAGCTCCCGCGCGGTGGAGCAGCTCAGCCTGGCACGGCAGTGACTTGTGGGTGCAGCCTGATGTACCTGCTCCCTCCCTGGGGGGCCAGAGCATGAGAGTTCCCTCCAGAGATTTGGGCTTCCAGGTGCTGGAGATGGCTTCTCTTGCAGTCCCCGCAGAGCAGAGCTGTGTGATGGGGTGGAGGAGCAGCATCACCTCTCCAGAAGCTCCACTGATCCAGGAAAGGACCAATTCCTGGCTTCTTTGGTGGGTTCATGCTTGGGGCAGGGTTTCCCCATTTCCCATTTCATTCAGCCTAAGAAACTCGGGAATGCTGCCCACTAATCCTGCCTGGGGCAGCAGGGTGCACAGAGGAGGCAGGTGCTGAGTGAGAGGGGGATCTTGTTCTCTATTTCCAGCCTCCTTTGCAGCCAAAGTCCATCGGTTCTTCTCTAGTTTCTCGATGGAAACTTCTCTAGTTTCTCCATCTTCACCAAAACCACAATGCCATAGGTTTGTGCCAGACTCTTTGCCGGGATGAGGCGTTGGCTCCGGGATGAAACCAGGGTGGGCACAGCTACAAACGACCTCCTCTTCCCCTCTGGAAAGGCATAGTGAAGAATGATGGGGAGATAGAGCAGGATGTGGCATGTTCTCTACGTCTGGGGAGCAGGGGCATGTGGCAGCAAGGCTGTGTTGCACCATGTTCACACTGGGGCTGTGCCAGGCTAATAAAGGGGTGGCAGAACCACCTCTTAGGTGTGCCCAGGGAGCCAGGCAGGAGCTGCAAGCACATCTCTGGCCATAGGGGCAGGCCAGGCTCCCCTGTGTGGGTTCCAGAGTGCTCCTGGATTCAGACACCTAGAGACGCCAAAATTCAGGTCTGCACCTGCCATCAGGTGTTTTCCAAGCTGAGTTTCAGGAGGTGGTTGATCTGTCCCTGAGACACTCTCAGCTCAAGGCTGAGGAGGGGTGATGGGGTGCCTGCACTTAAGTTGGGGTCTCGTGGTTCGTGTTGGCTGGCTCTTCCCTTTGTCTGTCGAACCCGTTGCCCAGAGGCACCAGCTCCACCCTCACTTACCGCCGGGAATGCCGCGGGCAGGGCGGGGCAGGGTCTGACC
The DNA here is from genome assembly GCF_003984885.1 of Neopelma chrysocephalum. Lineage (NCBI taxonomy): Eukaryota > Metazoa > Chordata > Aves > Passeriformes > Pipridae > Neopelma > Neopelma chrysocephalum. The sequence goes on along the minus strand of NW_020897756.1, from coordinate 865,816 downwards.
ACGCAGAGCCGCCTCTGGGTCTCCAGCCGGCAGTAGCGGTTCTGGTTGGAGACGCGGGTGGCAAAGCCCACGCCACAGGTGGCCGAGCAGGCGCTCCACTCTGTGCTCCACTCCTGGCAGGGGTATGGCAGCGCTGGGGACACTGCCCCGGGCGCTGAAAGAAAAGAGAGGAGGGGATAAAGGGTGGTTGGAGCCAGGCTCTGTGCGGATGCCCTGCGGTGCTGCGGGCAGAGCCCCGCGTGGCAGAGGAGTGTGAGGTGATGTTTCAGAGCCTGGGGTGAAGGGGCCATCCCCAGAGACCTGCCCGGGCATCCCCTCCCTGGAGGTGCCCTGCATCTTACCTGCCCTGGCATCCCGGAGGAGGTGCTGGTCCTGGGCTCCACAGATCCACTCAGGGCAGCACTTCCCTGGGATCTCCACACGCCGTGGGAAGGGGCAGTCCGGGGTGGGCAGCCGCACGTCCTCCTGGCACAGCGGGATGCAGGTGAAACCCCCGTCCAGGCAGCGGCACTGGAGTTTGCAGCTGGGCTGGAAAACTTCTCCATCTCGATAGACCCGGCCGTTCACCTCACAGCCCTCCTCGTCATCCTCGACTGAAGTGACAGACGGGGAGCCCGTCAGGGACAGAGTGACAGAGGGACTGCTGGGGTAACTGTGGGGCTGGCACGAAGGGACTGACGTGGGGGGGACGCAGAAGTGACTGAGGGGTATGTGGAGCAGACGTGGGTGTGCAGCAGCATGTTCATCACCAAACCTCCTCCCCTTCCCTACCTCCCCTTCTCATCTCTCTGTTTTTTCAAAGGAACAGCTCACTGGCTGGTGGGAACCCCCCTGCCCTTTGGCTCTGACCCTGCCTTCAGGGTTTTCAGGCTAGACAAAGTTTCTCTGAGATTTCTTTGCAGGACCCCCAGGCTCCAATCCTGGCTGGGTGACTGCAGCATCCCTAGGACCCCCATGCCCATCCTCACTCAAACCACCCCAAATCCTCAGTCAGAAAACAGCACAAGAACTGGCAGCAGCTGCAGCACAGCCCCTGGCCAAGCTATGTGTAAGTTCCTCAGAAAAGCTGCTTTCCTAGTCTAAACCACTTCCCTGAAAGTGCTGTGGGATGCCTGCAGCCAGCTGAGGCCATGGGTGGAACTGGGGTATGGGGGCATCCCCGGCGGGAAGGGGCTTCCCTGTGCTCACAGTTGCAGGTGCCTCCTGTCCTGGCCGGTGCTGTGCTGTAGTCACAGACGAGGCCCTGGCTCTGGTCGCAGACGTGGAGGAAGTCACAGGGCTCCCCCAGGCGCCGGGCACAGATCTTGCAGCAGCCACAGCCATCCAGAACCAGGGGAGACCCGCGGGGGCAGCGGGGTGGCACCCAGGGGCAGTAGCATGGTCTCCGGCACAGCTGGGCACACACCTGTGGGGCAAAGCCATTGCTGATTCCATAGGGCTTGGTTTGGGCTGTCAGGGAAATCACTGGGACAGACAGGTAACCTCTCAATCACGAGGGCAGATTTTCAGTGGAGGGAGGCTCTGCAAATCCATGGGAATATGGTGAAGCAGCCTGGAAAGCTGCTGTCCCCTTTGAAGGGTACCTATGGAAAACCAAGGATGCTCAGCACTCTGCAAGATTGGGTCTTAAATGTACCACTGCTCTGAATACACAGGAGGAGGATGGAGCTAAAAGGTGAAGATCCCTTGCAGTGGTGGTTGTTTAATGAGCTCAGCAGCCCCAAGCAGCCCAGTGTGAGGGAGGGAAAGCAGCTCACCCCATGGCTGCCCCTAAGGCAGTGGGTGTGCCCAGCTGGAGACAGGGCTTTGCAGGGACTGCATGCACATGAGGAGGGCTCAGCACCCCACTCCAAACAGTCTTTAACAGCTCTCATTCATGCCGAGAAACAGGATGTCACGTTGGCAGTGGGGATCTGACGCCAGGCAGACATCACTGCGTTCCTCCCTGGTCCAGCTACAGCCTCTGCCTGTCCCTGGCTGCAGGATCCTCACCCAGCCTGGCCCACTGGGCGAGGAGCCTGGAGATAGGCACGTTTCTGTTTTCCCTCCTGGCTAGACTGAGTAATCACTTTGGCAGGACTGTGCACTGCAGTCCTTTGCCTGCTCAGCCAGTTGTCTGCCAGGGATGTGCCCACAGCAGTTCACCTGGGCAGGGGGGTGTTTATCCCGTCGGCTCATCCTGCTTGCACAACCACCCTGGCACACCTTGCTTTTGCAGGCAGCACCTGTGCTCCCAACCTGTCATATCTGGCAGAGCTGTTGCATACTGAGCTTGCAGCCGGGAGAGCTGGCTCTGCAGTTTGGAAGTGAATTCCTTGCCAGTCCTGGCCTGGCAGTGCCTGTGAGCCCTCTGGCAGCTCCAAGCCCCCCCAGCAGCCCTGCTGCTCGGCACCATGCACGTGCTGCTGGGTGCAGGGCCAGCACATGCAGTGCAGCAGCAAACATGCAACCAAACCATTCACCCCTGCGCTGGTCCAGGTGTGTCTGCTGAGAGCGCGATGGGTTCAGCAACACCCTGTGGGTTTTAGATACCATTTTCCTTTCTTTTTCAGTTTCTCCCAGTGACATCAGGTCTGACATGACCAGTCAGACAGAGAAGGTAGGTACTGGTGTGCTGTTTCCCATTTGCAGCCGTTCAGATGTTTTTTATGGGGCTGTAGAAGTGTCAGTGCCAGCAAGCGGAGATTAAAGATATCCAAAATGGGCTGGGTCTTGTTCTAGTTCTGTCAATGAGCAGCATTATTAATGTGGCAGAAACCAGAGAGAGACTTGTGGCAGGGACCAAGGGAATATCTGTGGTGGCCAGGTTTGGGCTGGCAGCACGAGGGCCTTTAGTGATTCTCACAAGCACCTGGGGCCAGAATAATTTCTCTGTCACAGCTTACCCAGGCAGCCAAAGGCATTTTTCATCTTTCAGGAGGTTGCTATTACAAATCGATGTTTTAGAAAGATTAGCCAAGCCATTAATGCATTTCCCTCTGCTCCTTGTAATTTACTTGTCTTTAGATGACAATGTGGCTCCTATCAGAGATCTGAACTTTCTGGGAAAGGAGTCAAATAGGCACAACGTTGCCACGACATCCCTGCTCGCAGAAGGTCTGCGTGGGGATTCAAGCAGCAGCTCTGATTAACTTGGAGCTGAGATGCCCCGAACTTTTCAACATTCCTGTTCTCTGCACAGGCAAATATTTTCACACAGAGTCCAAGAGGAAAAAAAAAATAATAAACCCACTACAACAACCCAAATTCTGTCAGAGGCATTGGCTTGGCGTGAGCGTCCTGAGAAGCAGGGAAAGCTGAGTAATGCCAGGGCTGCTTGGCCCCTGCCTCGGGAGCCTGGGCGGGGATGGAGGAGCCTGCAGGAGCCACTACTGCCGAGCTGCTGCTCGCTGACTGTACATAGCACAGCCCAGAGAGCGGCAGGGACAGCGAGCAAACAGCACATTGCTGTCATTCCTGTGTGCTCCAGGGACTCACACAGCGGAGCCTTTGGCCCATGAACGTTCACACCCTGCTGCTGAATCTCAAATCTCTCTCCCAAGCAGAGCTGTGCCCCCGTGGGACTGCATCCACACAGCCTGGCCAGCATTAGCCAGCGGGCTCGTGGTGACACCCCAGTCCTCCCTGCGAGACCCGGGTGCTCCACGGGTAAGGCTAAAGCTGCCCCAGTGCCCCGTCTCCCTTACCTTGGAGAGGATGCAGAGGAGGGAGAGGAAGAGGAGCTGCTTCTCCAGCTGGAGCCTCATGCTGCTCTCCCCTCTGCCACTTCAGCACATCACCCCCCAGGCAGTTTGGAGGCAGCGGTGTGTTCGCAGGTTTTAAAGCCCGGAGTAGGTCCTGCTGGTGTTTATACTCTCCCTGCTCTGATGTCACTCACAGGCTCCAATATAAACATGAATAGGTTTGGACAAGCCTCAAGATTTTCTTTTTTTTTTTTTTTTCCCTTTCTTTTTCTTTCCAGCCCACATTCCAGCTGCCATTTCCACTCTCCTCAAGGTGAGAATGTGCTTCCACCGAGACAGTGAGCGAAGGGAAGGCACACTGTGCTGTCCCTGGGGAGCAGGGGAGAGGGGCTGGGGAACCAGGCTGGTGGGGTGATCCATCTACTGCTGCTGGCCATGACTGGGAGGGAAGATTTATGCCTCGTCCTAATACTGATCAAGGTCTGCCCAAGCAGAGCCAGAATCTTCCTCCTGGGATTTGGAGGGATTGACAGGGCTGTCCCTGTGCTGCCCTCAGACAATGCCACGGCCATGCAGGAGCAGGGCACCCACCCCTATATTTTGTGCTGAACTCAGTGCATGGCAGGCTGTGGGAGAGGGGTGAGATGACGAAAAGAGCTGGAAAGGGATTTGCTGTGGTGGTTGTGATGTGCTGCCACATCATCCCTGTCCTCAGTGGGGCTGCAGCCACCTGGGAAGGCTGCTGGGTGGGAGGGTTGGATGTACCTTGTGTTGCATTGTCCAGGGTATGTGATGCAGGGAAAGCTGCAGTCTGGCTCTGCTGATTACAAGCCTTGTAAATCCAAATTGAGCCTCTGAATTATTATGATCATCTTAAGTAGTTGTGAGAATTAAAAGTCCAAGTTTGGGGAAAAGAAGTAGGTGCTCAGTTGTTGTCTCCCAATGCTTTCTCAGTCTGCCCTGGGCAAGTTTTCCTCTTGGCTGCTGTGTCTGGGGACATGAGGCTGGCTCTTGGGAAAGAAAAACCTAAGCATTTCAAGACCTCCAGGAATCAGAGCCCCTTCTCCATGTTTCTGTTCCCCAGATCTTATCAGGAGATATAAGAGGGGACTTTGTGAGCTCAAAGCTCAGAGGAAAGGCCTGAGTGTAAGGATGCCCTGCAGCTCTCCCTGGCTCCTCTCCTGCACCCGCCTCTTTTCCCTTCCTGTTGCTTTTGTGAAACAGGTTCTCAGTCACCTGAGCAGCAATCCCGACCTCGGCTCTGCACTTGCCAGACCCTGGAAGCCGGGGCATGGATCAGGGAGGGCAGAGCCCGGCAGGGAGGAGCACAGACAGAGCTCTCCCATTACTACCCCAATTCCCCGCTTTGGTTTTGCTTCGTTAGCTGCAGTCAGGCTGTTAACGAGCTCATGGCAGCCTGAGGGAACACCAAGCCTCCTTCCAAAGGCTGCTGTCACTTCCCCCAGCGCTGGAGCCTCCACACATTGGAGCCCCAGTTCCCTGCATCACCCAAGCCATGCCCGGAGGTCTGACCTGCACTGGCAGCCCTGCCTGTGGCAGAGGAGGCACGAGGATGGCACATCGCTCTGAACTCACTAGCAGGGGGGTCAGTCCCCGCTGACAGGTGCTCACAGCCCCACAGGTTTGATACTGAAGGCTGGATCTCATCTCGTGCTGCTGCTTTCTGCTCCAGGGCCGGTGCCTTCCTGCTGGCTGCAGCTCGGACAGACATCCCAGCGTGGCCCAGGAGCAGCCAGAGCACTGAGCCAGCCTTGCTGCAGGGGGACAGGCAGCTCAGTTAGTTATTCCAGGCTTGTGTTTATTAGGGACTCCTGATTAATGGGCAGGAGTTCATTTCCCAGTTAGAAATCAGGTGACAGCGCTGGAGACAGAAATAAAAACCTCTCGTTGCCCACAGTGAGTGACTCTGTGAGCAGCCAACAGAGCCCTGTGTGAGGTCTCAGGGGGCAGCAGGGCACCCGTGGGGGAGGCTGAGGCTCAGGGCTGCTCAGAGGAACCCACTGGCGATTACAACCCTGACAGCTGATGTATCCTGGGTGCAGGTTTGGCTCCTTGGGGTGGGGATCCCTTCTCCACCTTCTCCCTCAGCTCTGGACAAGAGGGGACATGGCTTCCCCCCCACACCTGATGTCACTGAGGTTTAGGTGCAGTAAGGTGACATCTCTGCGATGCTGTGACATCACCAGGAAGCTGTCAGAGCTCAGGCAGTGACAGAGAGCCCAAGTCAAGCCTGAGTCAAGTCAGAATCAAGCAACCAGATGGGGCCAAACCCACCATCCCGTGCCTGGCCAGCTGCCCACGCTTCCAATGGCATTGGCAATCCTTGGTGGTACCTTGCTGGGTTTTGGAGGTGCCCAGTGGAGCCAGCTGGAGGGGTATCCACAAAGTCTGCCACGATCTGCCTTCCCAAAGAGGCTTTTCCATGGGTGACATGGGCTTGAGCATCCCTGCTCCGGTCTCTCTGTGTCCCACATGCCTGCCCAGGTCACTGTGCTGGTGCTGCAGGGGCTGCAGGCAGAGCCTGGCACAGGAATACAGCCCCTGCTCAGATTTTGATTTGCAAAGCTGCACCAGAACAGCACATTAGCAGTCCATGTTATAAATACCCTCTGGAGCACATACTCCATATGTGTTCTGTACCATACGTGTGATTTCAGAGCTGGTAATTAAGTCCATATGTTTTGCTCCACAGTTTCCATGGTATTATTGTCAGGTTTTTTTGGGGGATTGTAATTTTTTTTTTTTTGTGGTCAGTTGTGCAAGAAAATAGTTGATACAGGGATCTGAATACATCTCCTTTGAGTTAGCCGCTGGCAAGCTCTGCTGTTTCTATAGAAATGAAGGAACTGCCCCAGTGAATTTACATTTTAGAGAGCTGAGTTTTTTCATATGTTTGCCATTCAACGTGCCATCATGAATAACAGGGCAAAGCTCTCATTTTTGCACACCTTGCTCAGCTGAAACTGCATCCATCTGGGATGAGTATCCCAAACCATATTCTTGTTCCATCCCTTTCCTTTGCTCAAGGCTCCTCTTCTTTACTCTATTTTGTGTGTGGAACCCCCTCCCTAGAGCTGTCTGAACTCAGACTGCTGTCTGCATGTCCATCTCCCACTGGGGCTGTCCTGGGTCCTGGCTGGGTCTGTTTACCCTCACATCAGCAGTGAAATCATGGGTCTGGGGTGAGCCCAGCTCCACACCTTGGTGGGGAGGACATTTCCTTTGCTTCTGGGCACTCCTGCCTCAACTCCCCGCTGCAGAGGAGCAGGGCTGTCCGTGGAGCATGGACATCACCGGTGGCAAAGCTGGACAGACATCCAGCTTGGCAAAGCCAAGAGCCCTGAGCTGAAAGGGAGGTGCCTCAGGTCTCCCTCGGCTGTTGGACACTTTAGGGTGGCTGCTGGATGTTTTTCATGAGACTTCTGGAAACACCATGGCTTTGGGGAATTTTGAAATATCTCTGCTTTTGGCAGGATGGGAAGGTTGTTTCCTACCCAGAATGAATCTGGCTCCAGTTTCAAACAGCAAGAGCCGAGAGAGGTGGTGATGGCTATTTCCAGCTCTGTCTGGGCATTTTTATTCCCTCTGGTTCTCACACCTTAACTGGACAGCAGAGCCAGGCTGGAAGGACCAGCCACCCTGAGGGACAAGGGACAGGCCAGGCAGTCTTTTACCTTGAGGTCACTGCTCCCACCCCAGAGCCGGGATGGAGAGACTGAAAGTATTTACCATCTGGTGCCTGTCCAAGTGACTTGCAGGAAAAGAATTCAGGGCTGCTGTCCAGTTTCTGATGGCCAGGCAACTGCACCAGAAACCTCAGCTTCATCTGGGACCAGCTGACCCCTCCGAGGTCCCAGCCACGGTGGCCAGGCCAGCGAGGCAGGAGCTGGGCATTGCCCTGGCCAAAGGAGAAAGGGGAATGGTGCCTGGTTCTGGGCATTCTGCACCACTCCCCAGGCACTTTTAAGTGGGTTTCATTAGAAAGAAACACTGACAAATGGGACTTAGGGCTGGTTTTGGTCTCAAAGTCCGACGTTGCCAAGAGGCAGGAGCTGAGCGGTTACATGAGGAGCAAATGGAGCATCCCAGCAAAGGAAAGGCTCGACTTGGCCAAAACTACAGAGAGAGCTCATCCTTCAGACTGAGGGGCTTCTCATTAGCACAGCCCAGCCTTGCACCAGCTGTTGTGAAAGGACAGCACTTTTACTTAAGAGGCATATTAAACCCATCAAACCCTGGGCAGTACTTCTGTGGGATTTTTTTTTTCTCTGCAGTCCAGACAAGAGCAATTCATAACTGTCCCCCTAAGTTAAACATTCAGATAACTCAAGGAATAAGACTTTTGTAAAACAAAGCATGGAAACTTCAGCCAGATGAGGTTTTCCATTATTATTTGGAAAACAGTGTCAGAAATCATCACGTATCAAACATTAGGATCCTCTGGGAGTTTATTTTTGGTATCAAACATCATCAAACATAAACTCCTTTTAAAAAATCTCACTAGAAGTTTTATTGTTCAGACAAGATATAATCCCCACATCCTGACCTTGTGTGGTTAGTGAAAGACCCTTGGTATTTTTCATGGACCTGCACAGCTAACTCATGTTTCCTGATGAAATGGCTCATTCTTTTTGACTATCTCTGTTTTTCTTGTGGTTTCAGGCTAAAATAGACGATGTTTTCCCTTCTTGTCTTGCTCAAGGGTGCTGTGTGTTCTCAAGAAGCTGCCATGTCCTTTGCAGCCCCGAAGAAGCTGCAAATTGAGGCACACACTGAGGTACAGCCAGTGATGGTTTTAGGTCTCTCCAAACTCACCTTGTCACTGTGCCAGCTCTGCTTTAGAAGGGAGGATGTTCAGTGATGTCTGTGTTTCCTTCCAGCCCCGTTCTCTGTGACTCTGGTAAGACTTTGGAGGACGCAAGTGCTGCACCCATGAGACAGCTGCTGTTGTGCCTGGGAAGTGTGTGGTGCTGAAAGAGGTTTGGGTGACACAGGTTGTGTCTGTTCCCAAACATCACAGCCCTTCACATCCCCAGGGCTGCTCTTGGCTCACCGTCAGCAGGAGCAGCTCGGGGTGCTGGTGGATCCAGGATGCTGGGACTGTGTGGAAGGAAGGGAGGGTAATGACCAGTGTTGGGACAGGACAGTGCTGGGGAGGGGACAGTGACCTGGGGCAAAGACAGCCCTCCTTGCTGGCACATCAACAAGGCATGCTCTGCAAAGCCCTGGGTGTGGCTGGGACCTTCCCAAAGGCAGCTCACTGGGCACTGCTTGGCATCCTGGGCTGGAAGGAGCCTGGCTTGTGCAGGGAAGGGGCTTCCAGTGTAGACACTGGGCACATTGGGAGGCTGGGCTGGGGAGAACTGAATGGCTGCCAGTTCACACCCAGCACTTCAAAAACCCAAATGTCTGGTCACCACCCAAAACCAGCTGGCAAGGGGACCTGCTGTTTCTCCCCAGGGCTCATGCCAAAGGCTTTGCAGGTGAGTCTTGCTTCCTACGTCCACCCCAGGGAATAAAGCAAGGGTTGGGCTTGCTCTCCATCTCCTGAGCAAGACTGGAAAGGCTGAGACCAGTGATGCCTCTGTGTGCAGAGGGGTGCCAGGCCCCCAGCCCTTCCCCATGCCCCCTCCTGAAGCCAGAGGCATCTGGAGACATTTCCCAAGCATGAACTTCACCTCCTCTTGTCCACAGCCCCAGTCAAGTCAATAAAGACACGACTGAAACCTTTAGAGTGTGTGTGTGTGTGTGGGATCCAGTTGAGAAAAACAAGCCTCTCAGTCTCACCATGGTTATGAAAGCAACGATGTCGCCTGGAAAGTATGTACCAGGGAGCAGAGAGCTGCCTGTGTCCAGGGGTGAGTGGAGGAGATGGGCACCAGCTCAAATATGACTCAAAATCAGGGGGAAATTATTTCTGATGAACGTAATTACTTCGGCTCCAGCCCTGATCAATATGAGGAGCTAAAATGCTCATAAACCGGCCGAGAATGTGAACTATGCAGAATGATTTGTAAAAGGTGTTTGGCTGGGCATGCTCTCCCCCAGCTGTCGGGCTGCCCAGGGACAGGGTGACCTGGTGCCATGGGAGGTGGGAGAGCAGTGACTTGCTAGCTGCAAGCTGGTGAGCCCCAAAATGAGAATCCCCCCTGAAGGAACAGGGAGGGGGCTGCCTCATGCAGGTCCTGAGTCTAATTAAAAGCAACCAGCCTGCTTGGCTGGGCTTCTGTGCTCTGGCCACAAAGCAAGAGACCAGACTGGCCCTTTACAGGCTTATGCTGGCCCCCACAAGGGTGGGGAGGTTTCAGAGGGCTGGCACCCAGCACAGCCCAGGCAGGGGCTCTGCGTGGAGGGGGCAGTGGAGAACCGCAGGAGCACAGGGACAGAGTTGGAGGGAACAGTGTCCTCAGACCTCATACTGTCTGAGCCTGAGCTGTGTCAAGTGTGGTGTCAATTTGCACAGGAAAAACGCTCCTTTTCCAAGGGCATGGCTGTGTCTTGGGAAACTGCACCAACAGAAGCAGATCAGGAGGAGGAAGCCTGAGTGATCCCTGGAGATCAAGGCCAGGTTGGAGATGGTAGGAATTTTCCTCCTGAAAAAGCAAGTATAGGCATGGGGGAAGGTGTCCTGGGGCATGGGGGTCTCCCATGAATGGGTAGTTTCCCTGACATGGTGAAGAAAGGGAAGGAGAAGGACTGTTAGTCTCATTTTTGTCCTGCTCTTCCCTGGGGAGACTGGAGAATCCCACTGTGAATGCCTCCCACCACCCAGGCTTTTTCTCAGGACACATCCCCAGAAACCGTAATGGCAGAGAGGTAGAAATAGGAAAAGAAGGTGAAGGGAGCCCCTGGGCTGGGAGCTACCTGTGCCCTGGCAGGAGGAGATGGGGTGCTGAGGGCTTCACCTTCACACTTGAGCTGCTCTGCAGGCTCCGAGCTGCCGCTGCCCATCAAACAAACCGATGTCTCCAGCTTCAGTGGTGACAGTTCCAGCTTCAGTGGTGACAGTTCCAGCTTTACCTGGCAGGGAGGCTGCAAGTTACAGCCTGATGCTGCTATTGCTACATCACTCCCACAACACACTTGATTAACAATTGCAGGAAAACTCACTGATTCTTATTGAATGGGACTCTGTTGGCTTTCAGCCACGCAAGCCCTGCCTGCGTGAGGTCCCTGCACCTACAGCCCTCCCAGCCATGGAAAGGGAGACTGTTCTGGAAGTTTTTCCTTTTCTGACTATATTATTCCTGATTTTCTTGAAAAGAGGAAAAAAAAAAGCAAGAAGAGCCTGTCTGTGACTCGTGACTCACTGGGATGTGTCAGGCTCTGGATCAGCATCTGCTCATTGTGAGCTGGTCCCTGTCACTGTGGTTTGCCTTTGCCACTTGCATAACCAGTCCAGTTCTGTTTCTGGCACAGAGATTGGCACCTCCTTGGCTCTCACCACACCAGCAGGAATGGCTCCATCAAGGAGCCCATTATGGCAGCCAGGCTGCTCCTCTGCCTGCCCTGCTGGCCTAGGCTGTGGGAGATGTTTAGAGGTGCTGTGATGATTTGGCTGCTGTGCATGCTGTCCATGCTGTTTTCCCAACATTAACTCCATCTCCTTCCTGGGGCAGGGAGCTCCCCAGGCCACATGGAGAAGTCCTGGGCTGCGATTTTTCTGGAAACCACATCTAGCACAGCGTGGTTGGGGTTAGGAGAGCCCTTTCCCTGGCATTTGGCTGCACTCTCCACTGCCAGAAGCTGACCGCACTCAAACCCTGCTTTCCTCTGCATCCCGTGGTCCTGCTGAGCTGTGGTCTGCTGCCTGTGCAGGCAAGGCCACTCCGCTGGCCTGCCACCCAGAAATCATGCTCTGGATCATCTGTGTGGGGATTAAACACAAACACTTCGCAAACCGCAGTCCTTGAGCACGAGGCAACGAGCCGAGGGCTGTCAGAGACAAAGGGAAGATCTGCCCAGCCAGGCTGGCACGTGCCAGTGGAGAAGGGACAAGTGCTCTGAGTCCAGGGGACACCAGCCACCCTCTATGTACCACAGTTCACCAGTCCCATGTGTGATCCCTGGCATAGGTGGTGCTGGGCATGAAAGCCCTGGAGCAACTTCTGCTGCAGAGCAGTGCCTGGTCCAGCAGGCTGGCTCTGCTCAGCCCAGGGTCCCTGCAGCAGGGCAGAGCTGCACCTCCAGCCTTGGCTGCTGCAGCCTCTCTCCCTAAACCTGACCTGACGGTGCTGCTGTGCCTTCCCCTGCATTACACTCACCTTGTGCCTCCTTTGATGGCACCAAAGGTGCTACAAGTCATGGAGAGGCAGCTTGAAGGTCCTGCGGTGTCATGAAGCTTCTGCTCAGACCTGGCCACATCCTCCACAGCCTGGTTGTCCTCCCTGTCACCACACAGGACCACGGGCACCTGCTTCGAGCCAACTTTCCTCTCCCAGGACTTGTCTGCAGGGTGAGAGCCCAGCCCTGCTCCTCCTGCCTCCAAGCCCTGGCCCCTGGAAACATCTGAAAGGAAATAGCTGAAGGTATTGAAAGGGGAGGCAGGAAACGCTCTGAATATTTTTTTTCTAAATATAATGACACTAATGTTGCTTGCAGTGTTAAAAATAGAAGTCAAGAGAACCTGCCTTTTTCCTGTTTGCTTTCAGCTCTCACTTTCCTGCCTGTCTCTGCATTCTGGGGATCTGCGTGAAAATAAACCCAAGAAAGATCTCAGCAGTGTGCAAAGCAAAGCCAGATGGGTTTGGCCTCGGCTCCAGTTTCCCCAGGCGGGACCACGCTCTTCTGTGTAGTGTGGGGAGCTCGAGGTTGTGCACTCGCCACCCCCAGCCACTGTCCCCAAGGGCTTCCTATGGCTGCAGTGGGACCACACATTGACCCCCCTGCTGCGGAACTGACCACTCTGGCTGGGAGGGTGGCCACCCTCCTGCACCCCCTGTCCTGGCTCAGGTCAGTCTCCTGCCTTTCCCAAGTGGATCAGTGCAATGAGTGTGCTCCGAGCAGCGCTGCTGCTCTTCCTCCCATGGCTGACAGTGCTGTGCTCTGTTGGATCTGCCAGCAGAAGCCCTGGGAAAAATCCCCCTGTTCCCACCTATCCTGCTGGAGATGCTTCTCCAGATGCCTGTGGCACATCCCTCCAGCTCACACTGCATGTGCCCATTCCCAGATCTCCCTCCCAGCCTCCTTCGATGCACTGGGAGGATTTTGCCGCCAATCTCCCACCAGCTCATTACAGGGCAGTGGCCATCACTGAATTCCGAGGCTGATGGATTCAAACTCACTTTGGCAGCAAGGAGCCAGAGCAGGGCTCCCAGAGCCTGAGGGATGAGGTGTGGGAGCCAGATCCCAGCCCTACATGGGGAAAAGAAAAATGCTGGAGAACAGCCAAGTGGCCAGGGAGAGACTGTCGGGGCAGCGGTGCCGTACCCCGGGTCAGCACAGCCCAGCCTGCTGCAGGTGTTCACATGAAGAGCTCAGTGCTCATTTTTCAGCAGAGCAACCCAGGGTGTGCGTGTCTTGGATGGAGGCTGCTGCCTGATTTATTACAGACCCAGCTCGAGGTGCTTGGGAGAGCGAGCCCTGGCAGAGGATGAGAGGCAGGCGTGTGCACGGGTGGATTGCAGCGCACAGAACGCTGCCTTGTAGTAAGACTGCCTGGAATGCACCGAAGCCGGGAGCTGGAGGATGAATGAGTCCTCTGGCCTGGTTTGCATTCCTCTGCCCTCCCCGGTTCCTTTCTTGAGCTGGTGAAGGGGGTGGGCGGGCAGCCCTGGGCTCTTGGTCTGTCTTGGAAAGCCACAAGGCAGCCAAGAGCTGGCTGGGAGTGCTGCTGGCACTGTCCTGGCCACATGGAGCGTGCTGGCAGTGCCAGGGGACCGGCTCCACTATGTCCCAGGTGCCACCCTCTGTGCAGCATCCCTCAAAAGGCTGATTTTTGCAAGGAGTGTTTTTTCAGAGGGTGACAATCCACCGGGTTGACCTCAGGTTGTTCTGAGTTAGCTGGAAATCAGGTGTTTAAATGTCACTGGACTATCATGAGTCACTGTCTGGGCCACTTTGGTATCACAGAGACAATTCTCCTATGTGTCACTGAAAAGTCCACACTTGAACCTGGCACGATGTGATTTTAAAAATGCCTCCACATGTTTCCTTCTCCTTTTCTAGCTGCTTTTCTGGCCCTGGCATAGCCCTGGCCCCCGGTAGCCCACAATACTTCTGCAGCTCTTCAGCTGCTCATTCCCAGCCAGGTGTGTCTGGCCCTCCCAGTCTCTGCTGTCAGAGAGTGTTTAGGTCTTTCAGCAGTATCCAAGGGGACCATTGGTTCACAGAGTGTGACAATGATGGCCTTCACTGGGGGCTTCCTGACTGTGCTTTTGGGGATCATTTGGGCACCAAACCTGAGGTGGGAATTGGATCTTGACCCCACCTGGTGCAACCTGTCATGGTGTTAACTGGGGCTGAGCCAGAACCATTGACAGAGGGTGGACACACAGCCATGGGGACTGACAGACCATCCCCGTGAGCTCCTGCTCTGCTTAATGCCTTGTGTCTGACAATCTCTCTGTAATGCACAGTGGGGTAATTGCCCTGGATTTACAGATGAAAGCTGAACTGCAGGGACTTCACAGGTCCTGATGCTGGCCTGCAAGGTGTCCCACCCACAACCCATGTCTTTGGTGTGAACAGGGAACGGGACAAAGCACTGATGTCCAAGGAGGAGAAAACAGCCCTCGGAAAGGAGTTTAGCCATAACTTGTGTGTTTAGGTGCTCACCCTCTTCACCTGGCCATGCCGAGCAGATGCACTGAAGATCTTCAGGGTGGAGGGCAGTGAATCTCCTTAGGGGATCACTGGCAGTAGTTGATTTTCCCGCGGGGCTTGTGCTGCCCTGCTGAACCGGGACCCTTCGTCCAGCATCGCCGGGGGACCGAGGGGCTGGAGCCGCGGGCGGGGCTGGCGGTGGCGATGCCGCGGCCCCGCAGGTCCGATCCCGCATTCCCGATCCCGCATTCCCGGCCCCGATCCCGCATTCCCGGCAGCGCACGGGCTCTGCCTCCCTCTCGTGGCCGCTGTGCTCGGGTTCGCCGGGCGTTGAGGGGCTTCACGCCTCGCCCCGGGCTCCCCGGCTGCCCTGCCTGCACCCCCGCCCTGCACCCCGTCATGCCTCCCTGTGCCCCTTCCCTGGACACGGGGGATAAACCTCCCCGGGTTTATCCCGACACGGAGCTGCGGTTGTGAGCGGGACCCACCGGTTCTATCTCTGCTCCAGGCTGCTCCTGGACAGTCACCTTTTGCTTTTAAGCAAAGCCTTTCTGCTGCCACTGGGGCAAAACTCTTCAGAGCCAGCCTTGCATTACGCCTGGGGAATGGCTGGAAACGAAGCCAACCTCACTAGACACAGCTGCCTAAAAACTGAAACTGTTTTATTCCCAATAATCTGTTTTCAATTTCTTCTGCAGCCCTTGAAGCCAAGAACTGAACAAAACAAGAGCTCCAGGAGATCCTATAGAATATTAATTGGGTCAGGGCCCTGGATTAGATAAATTAAAGCATCTCCAGATGCTCCAGAAGTTTCCAGCTTGACACAGTGAAGATCAGTTTCTCTTCAAACATTTTTTGCTGGAGCAGTGGCCATGACCAGTTTGCCCTGGGGCTTATGGCCACCTTTACTGGGACAGCAGCCAGGCAGCCCCCCGGGAATGCCCCAATAGCACCAGCTCTGCCAGGAACCAGCACTGGAGAGATGGGTGGGAGCACCTGGCAATTCCCTTCTCCCTCTTCTTCTTCTCCCCTTCACCTGCCTTTCTCTGTCTACCTGCAATATCCCCAAGTGTTGATACTTCTGCTGGTGCTCTGTGAGCCCTGTTTGAGGAGTGAACATGTCCTGGGACCAGAACAACACGTGTGAGTATTGTGACCCTCAGTTTGGGAGCAGCCAGACCCTCACTGGCATCTCAAGGGGTGTGATCTGGACATCCCGAGAGAGCAACCTTGAGCTGGGACCAGTCACTGCTCTGGTCTCCAGATCCTAAATCAGGGCATGAAAATAAGTCCTCTATCAAAGCCACCTACAGGAAGGGTGGAGCAGTATCAAGGATGGACCAACGCCAGGACCAAACCCTGCTGTCTGCCAGAGTTAAGGGCTCCACATGACCAGGGTGGGAGAAGGGTGGGGACAATCCCCCAGCTTTGCTTTGCAGGATGTGACACTGCAAGTGTCAGAGCCCTGAGAACACCTTAATAGCCCTGACCAGCCTCGCCTGCCCCACACCCATGGGCCCAGAAGGTGTATTTAAGCTCAGCCCCAGGCCCTGGGCTCTTGCTATGCTGGGGGAGTGCCTGCTCCAGTACAGGCACGGTGGTACCTGGCTGTGGGTCCTTTGGTTCTGACCTTCACCTGCTGGTTGTCTTCCTGGCTTGGTGTCAGCCCTGCCCCATTGCTATGGACCTGCTGGTGCTCCTGGCCCTGGTCCCAGCCCTGGTGGTCAGACTGACTTCCTGGCTTGACCTGGACTTGCCTTATGATCTGCACTCATGGTTGGCCCCAGCTGTGGCCTTATCTGGCCCAACACCTGTGTTTGAGCACAGATACAAAGGTCTGATCTGGACTGGGGTGCAGATGAAGGTATGGGACAACAGTGTTTAGTCTTTGCCCTACTCCTGCTGAGGGGACCAGGGACCCCCTTCAGCTCTGGCACTGCTGTGCCTCAACCTGAGCAGGATGGTTTGCTCAGAGCCTGTACCAGTGGAACAACCCAGAGTTCAATCCCTAGTGTGGTGGGGTTTTGGAGGATGGAATGCCCTCCTTCCCCCAGTGCTGAGGGGCCCCACAGGGGGGCTGACCAGCCCTGCTCCCACTCCTCTTCCCCCAGTCCCACCCAAAATGACTGTGTGATGAAGGGTTGAGAGTTCAGCTAAAACTCCTGAAGAAGTGTAAAGCTGATCCTGTGGATCCCTGGGCTGGGGGGAAACCCACAATCCAACAAACCAGGTTACAGAAGGTGTTGCCTGGGCACCCTGTGGGGAGGTGAGAAGTCACATTGGGAAGCTCCCAAATTCCCCTGGGCAGGGGAGCTGTGCTGTGGGCTGTGGAGATTTGGATTTTCCTGCAGAGACAGCAGCATAGGCTGAGGCTGTAATATTAAAAAGAGTCTGAGGGGGGCAATGTTATGCTGATTATTTCTGTTTCCTGCTGCTCAGCCCCATCTGAATTATCTCCGAGAAGGTCAGATTTGGCAAAAGCCTTTTTCCTTTTTGCCATTGCAGTGAAGATGGGATGCAAGGTGCTGAGCTGTGGCACCACAGCCCTTCTGAGAAAGGCTGTCCTCAGCTCCTCTCTGTCCTTTAGTGGCCCGGGTCGCAGTGTCTGGTCGTGTGCTGATAATCTAATTACCTGCTTATGCTGGGGGCTGGAGAACAGCTCAGCTCCCCACAGTGCAACACGTGCTGCTGAAGCCTGGGCATGCAGAGTCTCCTTGGGTTGGAGAAGCTTGTTCCTGCTGGTCACAGCTGCCACATTGCAGACAGCACCCTGGTCAGAGGTTTCCTTTGGGGTCCTTGTTACTCTGCTCAGTGGCTGCAACTTTGAGGCAGTACTTGGCCATGGAATATGGGGTGACACCTGACCCAGCTCCTTCACTGGATGTGGCTGTGAGTTGTCTGTGAGGATGAAGACCTGCTCCCAACACAGCTCTGGATAACGGGGGGAAGGGCTGGGGAGGCACCGTGGGTTTGGGGCTGAGAAGCTTTGCATACGTGTAAAACTGCACAAGCCCTGGCTCCCCGGGCCCTGCCTTGCCCAGATACAATCAGAGGTGTCAGCCCGTGTGTCTCTTGGTCCTCATTCAAAAAGTGGACTTGAATAGAGAGGTGTTAACTGGCCCAGCTGGGCTTGTGCTCAGCCTGGGAGCTGCATCTGTGTTGCAGGGAGGGCATCCTGCTCCACTTGGAATTCCCTCGAGAGAAGTGCTGCAGGAAGGGGTGTGGGGGGGACATGTTCTGGATGGGGAATGTGTTCTGGATGGGGCCTGGCATGCTTCCCTCCACTCCTCCCCAGCAGGTCCCAGTGCAATGGGCTGTGCTGTGGACTCAGGGTGCTCAGGGCCAGACTCAGAAGGGCTATTCCACCTGTGTGGGAGAGGGCAGGAAGGTCAGAGTGGGGCACTGGGGTCATGTTCCAGCCACAGTGTGGACACAGCAGTGCTGTTCCTGCGGAGGTTTTGATCTGCAGCCGAGCTGTGCCTTTTGAGATGGTGCTTAAAAACTCTAGGAGGGGCATGTTGTGCCAGGCTGGGGTGAACCTGGGTGCAACTCTTGTCTCTGTTGGTGTGTGGTGTTTACTGGGTACAACTCTTGTCTCTGTTGGTGTGTGGTGTTTTTACAAGGAGGGCAGCAACCTGGACAAACAGGGTGGCAGAGCTGCACTACTGAGTCAACTGCCCTGTTACACCCAGCCTGGGACAGGGATGTGTTTATTTAAGGAACGACATAAGAGGAATGTGTTCCCACCTCCTTATTAATGGAAATCAATAAGGGACCTGCCTGGGACCTGCCCCAGCACGGCACGGGGATCCACTGGGACATGCTGGAGCATGCCTGGCTCACCTGCTGCTCTCATCTCTGAGTTTCCCTTTGTGAAAATCGGGCTCAGGGCAGGGAGGGACTGGCATGTACTTGGGCTGGAGTCCCCCAGTGTGCAGGGAGCAGGAGGGTCCCCTGTCATGCATGATGGAGGTCTGGGCACTGACCCAGGCAGGAGGGGGGACCTCTTATCATCCCAATCAACTGCTGTTGGGAAGGTGGCTCCAACCTTGCAAGTAGCAGCAGGCTCAGTAATTCCCTAGCAACAAAACCTTTCCCCAGTGCCTGAGGCATCATCAGTTGTGGTGAAGGTGGTGGGTGCACTTGGCCAGGGACACAGCCTTGAACCCATCCACCCACCCTTATCTCCTGGTCTCCTCAGGTTGATCTTGGCACATAATGATGTTGGCCTGTCCCAGGCAGAAGTCACATCCTGGTGAGGTTTCTGTCTTAGCTGCCGTGGCTGATTCAGATTTCTCTCAGCTCCTCTTGACAGGGCCACATCTTTCCACAGGATGGAATTGGCTCCTTCTCTTTACCCACGAGAGAAATCAAAGGGCAGCCAGAGTCCAAGGGCTCAGGAGGAGCTGAGCAAGGCAAGGTGAACCCTGCTTCCGTTTGTGGTCTTGAACTTCAACACTGGATTTTAACAGTGAAACAAGCTGACAAGGCAGGGGGGGTGGAGGGCAGGGTGGTGCTCCAGCTGCCCTGTGCTGCAGGGACTGTGTGCTCCTGTCACCTTGGGCACTTGCACCCTGTGACCCAAAGAGCTGGGTGAGAGTGGGGCTGCCTTTATCTTTAGATATCCCACAGCTTCCAGAGTGGGTCTTGGAGGCATTTCCTAGTCTGAAATGCTGCCAGATCCAGACCTCTGCTCTTTCCCACAGCCCAAAGCAGTGACACTGTGTTTCTCTACTTTATCACTTTCAAAGATGTGCTGTACTGATGTTCTGTGGGCTCTGGAGCAGCCCAATTTCCCTACAGCTCATATCAGACAGCCTTCCTGGTCCAGGAGATGTTCAGAATAGGCTGAAATACACAAGTGTGGCCTGATGCAGGGTGAAAATTGGCCCTCCATGTTACAGCCCTAATCGGGTTAGGGGATCAGCACGGCAGGCTTGCAGCAGCCCACGTGGCTTTCCCAGTGGCTGCATCCTGGGATGTGCCCATGCTGGGCATGTCATCAGCTGGGGGTGCATTTCTGTGCCGCTCAAAAATGCCCCAAAATGGGAAAATGCAACCTGTTTACAGGGTAGCCTCATCTGTGCCCTGGGGTATGTCTCAGGGGGGTTCTGCTGTGGAGGTTCTTTCTGTTTTCAGGCTGGTGTTGTTTTAGTGGTGTGAAGGTTGTGGTTTCCTCACAAGCAGTGCCAGGCAGGAGCCCCCCAGAGGGGTCTGCCCAGTGACATCCCTTGGGTGTACCCAGGTAATCATCGGCCCTCCAAGGAGCTTCTCAGTGGGCCCTCTGTGTTTGTCCTGATGCTCTTGGGCCTGCAGTCACACAAATATCCTTAGGAAAAGCCTGTCACCTGCTCCCTGCTGGTGGAGAGCTGGGAGAAAGTCTATCTGGGACCGGGATGTGATGCAGGACCTGCTTCAGCTTTTGGAGGCCAGTGTTGGGTCTGTTTCCAGCTTCTTTGAGAGCAGAGGGGAAATGAAGTCCCTCTGGGGAGCGGGGTGGATCCTCAGCAGGGTTTTTGCCCTTCCCGTTGGCCACAGGATCCCGTGATCCCCAGCAGGAACCAAATGGGTCACAGCTGAGTTCCCACCAGTGACTCCAGTGGTGGCTTGCCCCGGGGCAGAGGTTTTCCCTGCCCTGCAGAGAAGCTGCAGAAATTAAAAGAGAATTGCTGAGTTAAGTTAGGGCTTTGTCTCAAAAACAAAACTTTTGCAGAAGCAATGGATGTTCGGGCTGAGAATGTCTCCTCCTGCAAAAACCACCATTTTAGCAGTATGTCACATTTATACATGTCACTGGCATTTATACTATCTTACTGGTAGAATTAATTAATCTAAACACTTTTTCCTCCTTTAGCCACTTAGAATGGGCTGTCATGTGACACTCTTTGGTATCTGGTAAAACAAAACAAAACAACAGAAAACCCCCACCCCAACCAAAATAGAAAAGGGCGTTTTTTAAGATCTAAGCCCAACATAAGCACACTTTTTAGTATTTTTGGAAAGCTGTTTGCAAGTGTCAGCAACCCTGACACACAGCTGGTATTAACTTGTGGGGGCAAGAGAAAGGGAACAGGTTTAAATATAGCTCCTGGGAAATAAGCATTGGAATAGCTTCCAAGATCAGTTTTACCCCTACTTTACTGCCTGGAATTTTCCCAGAAATACAAAAGATAAACAATCAGAGACCAGAGCCATGGCAGGCTGTGCAGATGAGCAGTTGCTTTCCCCCAGGATGGTCCCAGAGCAAACCAATGTGCTTGGCCAGACAGGTCCCTGTTTGTGCCCCTCTGGTTTCCCAGGTGGGAATTCACCATTAAATAACAGATTTGTTCTTCTTGAGCCTCCTGGCTGCAGGGAGATGTGGTGTTCTCAAAGGGAAACATTGATTTAACACCAAGAGCACAGCAGCTATCGCAACCACCCGATTAAGCCAGTGGTAAAGATGGATAAAGTGGATCAGGGTCAGGTCAATTAAAATCAGCCCAATCCGTATTTCTAAGGCTCGGCAACACACTTGTGTGCAATGAATGCACTGTGCTGACACTCCTGGAAAGAGCTGAGTCTGCAGCACACATGTATTTGCTAAGCAGGAAAAAAAAACAACATCAAAAAACCCCTTACAGAACCATTCCCAGTCGATGGGGCCAGTTCAGCCCCATTTGGCTCTTTCTGACCTTTGCTATCAACGCTCCTCCCAGCAGATAATTACCCACATGCTATTTTTTTTTTTACCCTGTAATTTCCTCTAATCTCAAATAAATGCTCTAATTGACCTCTGTCCTCCCAGTGTACATGACACATTGAGCAGGGCTGTGCCCACAAAAGACTATTAGAAAGCACTGTCTGTTCACACTGGGGCCATTCCTGTTGTGGATGCTTTGAACCAGAAGTCAGGCCTCAAATATGTGATGCTGTGAATCATTATCCAGGCAAAATAGATATTTTTCAGGTGGCTGCTAAAGAAAGCCACCTATGATGTGGAAGTGAAATGGTCCATGTGAGGCAGAGCTCACCTTGCCCAGAAGCAGTTTCACAAACAGTTACTAATTTGCACACTGGACCATTTTGTTTCTGCCCAGACCCTCTGTGCACACCCAGGAGGCTTTTAACCAAATCCAGCGCTTTCAAAGTAGCTTGGAATGTTTTCCCCTTTTGGAAATCACAAGTTTTAGTGCAGAGAATACCTGCTGCTTATTCCTGCTGCTCCATCCCACAGGCTCCCGGAAGCCCTGAGCGGTGCTTGGCAGCTAACGCTTACTTTCCCCTGCCAGTCACTATTTTCTAAAGAATATTTTTGCCACTTAGCTGTGGTTAATGGGCTTTGTCTGTCCCGTATGGATGCAGTCAGGGCATCCCTGAAAGGTGCTACTTAATAAAAGAGAACATGTTGATGAACCTTCCTCCCCAGCCAAGCCCTGGGCTTTTCCCACGGGCTCTGCTGCAGTGCACATACCCAAATGACCTTGGGATTTCAGCTGAAAAACTACTGTTTTCTCAATGCCTACTTGGCTTTGGGGCAGAAATTCCATCACTGCTCTCATGGCAAAGGCTGGTGACAAGGGAGGCTGGTGACATTCCCCCGTGGAGCAGTGAGCCTGTAGCGTGTCCTACATTCACTAAGCAGTGCCAGCACCAGGTTGCAGCCCCTGCTTTCAGGGCTGTTTGCTCCCCTGGGCTGTTTGATGTCACCTGGCTGGGGTGGCAGTGTGACAGCACAGGGCTGGAGGAGCCCCCAGCCTTCCCCATCCCCAAAAGCAGGGCTCTGGTGTAGCTAATCCCCTGCTCCCAGCTTCCACAAACAATGTCCCTCTGGAGCAAACACAGCTGGGAAGGAGAAGAGGGAACTTTGTTTTGCAGCCATTTGTGGTAGTGTTCACGCCTACAACCCCAAGTGCTTTCTCTGCTTATGCACCAGAGCAAGTAATAATAGTATTTTTCATTGATACAGTGATTTTCATCTCTAGGACTCTCTGTGGTCTGGGGATGGCCTCACCTGGGCAGGTGAACTCCAGTCATACAGAACAAAACTGTGCTCCTTGTCTCTGCAGAGATTTTGGAAATATCACCTGTCTGCTCAGCACCTTCCAGGAATCTTCGGTCTCATCTCACCCAGGGCTGCAGAAGGGTCCAAGGGATGTTCCTTAAGGGTCAGTCTAGGAAGTGGTTCCACCTGATGGACTCGCCTTTAGCTAGATGGGGACTTCAGGAGTGGAGTGACTGAAAGCTCTGCTCTCTCCAGTATCAGAGAAGCCCTGCTCAGCAGTGAGGAGCAGGCAGGACTTCTCTGGAACTCCCCTTTTCTGGAGATATTCAAAACCAACCTGGACACAACCCTATGTAACCTGCTCCAGGTGAACCTGCTTTAGCAGGGGGGCTGGACTAAATGATCTCCAGAGGTTCCTTCCCAACCATTCTGTAATTCTGTGGCTTTCTGGCTCACTGTCCTCAGTGACTGGGCTGCCAGATGCATCACCTATGGGAGAGCAGGGCAGGAGGCAGAGGAGCAGTGTAAGACATGGCCAGGTCACTAAAAATAAGAAATGAAAAGCTGAGTGTGAGTTTGCAGGAACTGAAAGCAGGTGTAGGATGGACTGAGAGCCGTGGGACAAAACAACTGAGTCACAGAGCAGCAGGTCTGAGAGCAGGAAAGGTTAAAACAAATATTGTTGAATTGGGTTAAGGCTGCAATCAAAGCTGGAGGTTGCATTCCGGTCCTACACACTGAGCTGTCGTTCTCTCCTGTTCTAATTTCTGTCAGTGTTATTGTTGGAGGAGCAGCTCCGCTCGGGCTCTCAGCTCCTGAAGGAAACATGAGTGGGACTTCAGGAAGGGTGGGTTTTGATTAAACATTGGAGAGAAATTACGGTCTTAAGCTCCGCCAGGGGAGGAAGAAAATTTTTTTACAGAGAGAGCAATCAGACATCGGAATGGGCTGCCCAGGGAGGTGGCGGATTCACCCTCCCTGGAGGTTTTTTAAGATGAGACTGGATGTGGCACGGAAGAGTTGGACTCAATGACCCCGGAGACCTTTTCCAAGCTGGCTGATGCTGTGATTCTACGATTCTATGAATTCTGCCCTGCGAGCGCGGCGAGGCACCGGGGCTGCCCAAAAGATGCGGCCGTGCCCCCCACCACCCCTGGGAAGCGTCCGTGCCCAGGCTGGACGGGGCTTGGAGCAACCCGGGTCCCTAAACCAGGGCAGGGGGGTGTGTGGAAGGGGATGATCTTTAAGGGTCCGATGCCATCGCTCCGTGCTCTGCGGGGCGGGGCCGGCGGGGGCCGGGCGAGCGCTGCCGGCGGGGCGGGAGCGGCGGCGGGCGCAGAACGGCGGCGGCAGCGGGAGAGGCAGGAGCATGGAGCGGGCACCGGGAGTCTTCGGAGGACCCAAGGTGAGCTGTAGGCAGGGCTGGGAACGGGCATGGACCGGGAGCAGCGGGGTTGGGAGCGGGGTGAACGCTCCAGGGCGCGGCGGCTCAGCCCCCCCCGGGGCACAGCACCTCTGCCCACGGGGCACGGACGTGCCCCGTGGGCAGAGGTGCTGTGTCCCGGGGGGGGGCTGAGATGCCGTGCTCCTGGGGTGCTGCAGCCGCGTGGGAATTGGGGCACGGCCGGGACGCGGCGGCTGATGGGCGGGGATTTGCCCGGCGGTGTCACCCGGCGGTCCGCGGGTCCCCCCCCGGCAACATCCCTGGAGCGGTGCGCGGGTGTCCAGGGCTCCATCCCGGGATGTGCGGGTGGGCTGGGATAAGCCCTGAAGAATCGCGGGACGTGCCGAGGTGGAAGGGACCCAAAAAAAGGGTTGTTGAGCCCAACTGCTGGCCCTGCGCAGGACCATCCCCCGGAGAGTCACACCCTGTGCCCCAGAGGGTCATCAGAACGCTCCCTGAGCTCTGGCAGCTTTGGGGCTGTGCCCACTGCCCTGGGGGAGCCTGGTCAGTGCCCAACCAGCCTCTGGGGGAAGAACCTTTTCCTGAGATCCAACCTGACCCTGCCCTGACACAGCTCCAGGCCATTCCCTGGGGTCCTGTCCCTGGTCCCCCCAGAGCAGAGCTCAGGGACTGCCCCTCCTCTGCCCCTCCCGAGGAAGTTGTAACTGCAGTGAGGTCTCCCCTCAGTCTCTTCTTCTCCAGCTGAACACACCAAGTGCCCCCCCAACCCCTGCCGTGCTCTACTAAACTAAATGTTTTCTCTTGGCTTTTTTATTTTGTTCCGGGGTTTGTTTTGTGGGTAGTTTTGTTTTGGGAGTTTTGTGTTTGTGTTTTGTTTTGGTTTTTTTTTTTTGATTTTTGTTTTTTTTTTTGTCTCTTAAACATTTAGTTCAGTTTTTCCTCAGGTGCCCGTGACACGACCTTGGTGGCTGCTGTCAGAGGGTGCTCCAGTCTTTCACTCTTGCCATGCCTTGTATAGGTGCATCTCAAGTAGGATCATGTGGTAATGTTTGCTATTCAGATTAGAAAACAGTTGAGGAGGAAGAAGATGAAACAGCTGTGGTTAGCAGTAGTCCTGTATCTGATGGTAGATCACTGCAAGTGCTGCAGGGTGGTTCTGCTTTCAGGCTGTGGTCCCAGTGAGCTGCTGTACAGGGAGCAGGTCTCCTCTGCTTGGCTGCCATGTTGGGCTCTTGGTGGGAAGTGAGGGGTCAGGACAGAGGAGACCAAGAAAAGTGATGTGAGGCTTGTGGTGGTCCTGCTCTGGGAGAACCTGAGCAGTGGCAACTGTGTGTGGCTTCCCCAAAGAAGATTGTCTCTGAGAACCCCAAAGGGTTGGGTTTTTCTGCTGCTGTTTGCATCCCCTACCACTCCCAAACCATTTATCTCTCCGTTTGAGTTTGAGTTCATACCAGGAAAGTCTTGCATAGTTGGAAAGGTCTGTGTGCACAGGTCTGATTCATGTTTTGTTCCATCACAGTGCTTCCCTCTCATTGAAGTTGATTCATGCAGTAGCAGGCAAACCTTGATACCAAAATCCAGGGAGTGCTGACAGCTGCTAATGGTTAAAGCCTTTTTAAGGCTGCTTCAGTTTTGGGAGATGGTGACCTTTCGTCAGGTCCACTGAGAACAAAGGCTGTTGGTTCACAGGCTGTTTTAAACTTTCAGACGAGAGAAGCAACTTCAGTTCTTCTTTCACTTGTGATTCTTCCTGCTTTTCCAGTGCGTGGGAGAGTGGAATGCCAAAGAGAAAGACCTAGGAAAATCTGCAGGGTTTGACTGCTAAGATCAGGCTTCTGTTGCCCGGCTGCTGGCAATTATGAGACTGGTTTTCCTGAGTCAGGCAGTCCCTTTCAGTCCTGTGAACCTGCTAAGTCAGGCTTGGGGAAAAAAAATGGGCCTGAAGTCAGTTAATGAGCCCTATTCATTCCCCTGGACCCTCTGCCATTGGGAACGATCAGTTTTGTGTTTTAGAGATGTTTCTGGTGACTGGAGCGGCTTCGAGCCCCGGCTGAACCTGGGGTCAGGGCTGCCTCTGTGTTTTTCAGGAGCTCTCTGACTCCCAGTGGCTGAGGTGGATGAACAGGGAGCTTCCGGGGCTGCTGGGGGGCAACTTTGAACCCTGCTTATCACAGGCCATAAAAGAGCAGAAAAGACTGACGTTCCTTTGACACCAACCATCAGGCTCCCCCCGTTCTGCTGCACAACCAGAGCAGAGACCCTGTCCTTGCTCACTGCTGGCTCCTCTCCCTGCAGGCCAGCCCCAGCTCGAGTGCTTCAGGACCCATGGCTCTCTTCTCCTGCAGCTCCCGTGTGCTTTGAGCTGTGTTGTGGGGAGAAGGATGGGAACAGGAGTTCCTGGGGTCAGGCCCACTCCCTCCCAGTGGCTGGTGTAGCTCTGCTGCTGGATGCTGGTTTGGAACATGAGCCTCGGGTCACACTGGGCAGGTGTTCCTGTGAGACACACTGTGCGTGTCATGGTGTTTTGGGGCCTGTCCCTATCCGAAGGGAGGCAGTTGTCTCCAACACAACCTTCGTACCTAGGAGCTGGGAGAGGTGGGCAGAGCTGGCTGGAACTCTGTGTGTCCCGTCAGCACTGAGGAGATGGCACTAAAGGTGCTCACACTGGCTGTGCCCAGGGAGTTTGGGTGGGCGCCTTGCCCTGCTCCTTGTAACACTGCAGCCTCTGCTGAGCTGATAGTACAGGGATTTGCCTTGGGAGCAAAACTTCAAAGCTAAAAATTAAAAAAAAAAAAATTAAATTTACAAAAGTGATCCTTATTGTGGGGACTGCAAATGCACAGTCGTGTATTCAGGGTGATGTTTACTTTGGCCAAACCACTTCTTGAGTACAGCCTGAGCCCTGACTCTTGGCACGGGTCAGAGCCTGGTGCTGCTGAGGCTGCATTGAGCTCAGCCATACCTTACACATCCTTCAGTAATGGGATACAGGGACGCTCTTGGATAAACTTCCTGCATCCACTTGTCAGATGTGATGGCAGTGAGGGGTTGGCTTGGTGCTGCACAGAGTGCAAGGGCTCTGTTTATTGCTCCAGCCAGGGGTGGGTGTGAGATCCATGGTGGGTTGGCGAGGACGTGGCCCTGTCACCCCATGGGATGTCACCTGTGATGACACACAGCCACCATCACCTGTTAATGTCACACGATTCTTGTACCGAGGTCAGTGAAGGTTGAGTGGTTGGTGCTGGGAGGATGGTACCAAAGGCTTCCCAGCACAGGAGCAACCTCCTTCCTCAGCCACCAAACCTGTGTATCATGTCAGTGCTTGTCTGGAAAGCTTGGATGTGCTTTGCAGCAGAGCAGTGTCCTGTGGGTCTTGCAAGTCTCCCATGTTTCTCTTTCAAAGACTCAAGCCTTAAAGCATGTGGCAGATTCATCTCCCAGGTGCATTTGTGGGTGTTGCCAGGTTTGAGGGCAAAACTGTGCCCCTTCAACTTCACATCCATCTTGAGCCACTTGCACCTCTTTCTCCTAAATGAGTGTTTGTGGTGAGTTTAGGATGAGGATAACTTTGCTCCTGACAGCACACTTCCATAAAACCAGTGTTTGGGAAACACAGTTCATTCTTTTTTGCAGTGATTGGCATTTGTCTTATCTCTTGTTCAATTTTGCTCTTCATTAACATTTGCCTGCCACGCTTATCTAATAATTGACAAATTACAGCTATAATTGCCCTGTTTTTCAGCTATTGAGATTAATAGAATGAATTTAAATTATCAGCTTTTAATGCCCTGATAAGTAATCCTGGGCAAAATCACAGTTAAGGGTTTTAAAATGATGCCACTTTACCAGCTGCAGTTGGTGTTACTTTTACTGTGGTGTTAGGACTGACTTTGGTCATTGTATGTATTTTAAGAAAGACTCTAGAACTACCTCGTACAGAAAATCCTTCAAGTGCCTTAGCTTGGATGGCTCTTTTTATGCCATATAATGGGCAAACTGAGCAGTTAACTGCTCTGCCATGGTCTGCTGAGCAAACTCTAATAGAGAAATTGTATTGGGTTTACTGTGGCTGAAAATACTTTGAATGTTTGGTTAACTTTTTCCTCCTAATTTCACTAAATTGAAAATAATCAGACTTGATCTTGGAATGGAACATACTTGTTTGAGTACCTAATTTTGTGTTTGAATTTATATTTGAAGCTTATTAAGTCTCAAAGAAAACATTACAATATTGCCAGAGAAGTCACGCCAGAGCCCTTAAAACTTCTCCTTTTTAAAATCTGAACCAACTTGCTGATATCTGCACCAGCGAGTCACGTGCCCTGGTTGAGCTGAAACTTTTTTTGCATAAAAATGGAAAGCGCTGGGTTTGCTCTGATGGCCTTGCTGGGGGCTGTCTGTGCTGAGGACGCACAATTTACAGCCAGTTACATCTTTTGAACTCGCCCCTCTGGCTTTCAACAACTCTTTAGTGAAACTAAAGGTTTTATTGAATTGCCCTCTGGGTTTTCCGTGCGCTGGCAGGAGATCAGTGCAGGTGCAGGAGGACACGAGTGTGGCTGCACAGAGTTGGTCCTGAGGGTCCTCACTGCAACTGGGGGAAGAGCAAAGCTCCTGCCCCAGGAAAGCGTTGGAGAGCTCTGCTGCTTTCTTGTTCTTCTTCAGAACAAGTGTTGCCACATCCTGTGAGAAGGGAAGGCATCGACTTGGTCGAGTGGGTGACAACCCTGCCCACGGCAGGGGAGTTGGAGTTGTATGATTTTTAAGTTCCTTTCCAACCCAAACCTTTCTCTGATTTTATGATCAGCGCTCCTGGAATGGTCGGAGGCTCCTCTGCAGTGCTGGTGCAGCGCTGGTCCTGGACCAGTGTTGAGGTCCCCATTTAATTTGTGTGCACAAGCTTCTGCTCCAAATAAACCGGAGGGTTTGGGGTGAGAGACCACGTGCCCGTGGAGCTCTGTGTGCCAAGGAGCAGAGCCCTGGAAAAGGCACTGGGCTCCTGCATCCATCATTATTTCTGCTTGCTCAGGCATCATCTCCTGGAGCCACAGTTCAGAGAAAACCCTTTCATCTCTCTCTGGGTGCTTTCCTTGGCTTCAGGCAAGGTCATGTCACCCACTTGTGTCTGGAAAAGTCTTGTGCTTTGTTTACCCAAAACAAACACTCAGGAAGAGAGCTGAAATGTAATCTGCAGCGAGCAGCCTCCCACGGACCTGGAAGCCTGGGGGTTTGCCAGCAAGGCGCCCAGGGGAGATGAGCAGCTGGGTTGTGCCTCTGCTGATTGCATCCTTATCTAGAGCCTTTTAGGCCCACCTTTCCATCTTCTCTTGAGTGTCCTTTGGCCATCTAAATAGCATAGATTGCTTCTCAGCTGCAGAAAACTACGCCCTGAAGCACTGATCTTGGGGAATCCCAAAACTTTTCGGGTTGAACAGCATCAAGCTGCCTTAGTTTAGGTCCCTCCAGACCCAAAGAAGTGCTGGCAGGGGAGGAAGAGCCTGTTGCTGGTGTTGGAGAGGAACCTTGCTGCTTTACAAGTGTCTCACCTGCAGAAGTGGCAGGAGGAGGTGACTTGCATGGACAAAGGACACCACAGAATCTGGATTCTTGTTGACAGGAATGTCACATTGGGATGTTCCTGCAGGAAACACTTGAGAAGTGTTTGGAGCGAGAAGACTTCAATAAGTTCAGGTTGCTTGGTTTTTAAATCCAGTGTGAGCAAGTTTCAAGCCTGTAAGTTTTATCCATCAGAAAGGGCTGTCACAAGGGCTGCTGGATATCTCAAGGAGTGGAGCTTGCCTGGTTTTGCAATAGGAGTTGGAGCTCAAGAGTGGAAAGCATGCCAGGCGTCCACATCTGGCCATGCAGATCACGTCCGTGGTGTGTTATTTTATCTGCTGCTTTGCAGGACATTTAGTCCTCATAAGCAGGATTGTGTAACTCGAGATGGGGGGAAAAAGCAGGTTTTTCCCTTTTTCAGGCTTCCTCCCTCTAGATTCAGATCACATCTTAAGCGTAGGAGAAGTGACAGGGATATCTTTTAACAGCCTGCTAACAGTGGTGTCTGTGGGCATGTTCATGACCCCCTGGGCCAGCTGATTGCACCAGTGCCAGCCCTGTGCCAGGAGCTCACGTCACCTGCTCTTGGGCACTCCCAAGGATCCAAAAGGATCCAGGGGAGGTGGACAGTCCTGCCTTGCCCTGCTGGCTTACTCGTTTTTCCTCCCAGCTCCTCGTAGTTATTGTTTGATACATACCCTGGTGCCAGAGGGTTTGTGGGTTTTAATTAGTAACCCTGGGTGGTTTAATTATCCATGCAAATATCCAGTCCTCTTCTGAATCCTACTAAATTCTTACCCTGCAGCAAACATGTACACAGTAGAATGTGCACGATGTTACAACTAACAACTTTGGGTATCAAGTTGCTGCTCTACAGTTTGATTAAAAAATAAAATTAAAGATGCATTTTGTAGGCTATGCCGTTACTTAAAAGAAAACAATTCTGGAAAGATGAATATCTAGCTGAAACATTTTACAGCTAATATTTTCCTTCCCAGTTTGACTTCCAAATTACATCTGTCATGTTCCTCCAAAAGCCCCAGCTGGCTAATGGAAAAAACTTACTTTTGTTTTTTTGGGGCTCTTTCTCCAAAATCCAGTGTTTCAGCAGTAATCGGGAAACAGGGTTTCAGAGTGAAAAGACTTGAGTTACTGTCCCATTTTTAATGAGTAAAAATTTAAGTGTTTTATTTTGAGACCAGCTTGGTAGCTCTGTGGGACAACTTGTTATTATTTTTACAGCACCTTGTACCATGGGACTGACCCCTTGTGTAGGATTAGAGATCCTGTAAGCTCTGATAATACCAAGTAATTAACAACCCATCAGGAGCTGATTCTTGGAAGTGAAATCAAAGTTTTTGTAATGACTCTTAGCAAATTAATTGGTGTTTGGCTGACTGTGACTTCAAGGAGGAGTAAGCTGGAAAGCAAAGGTGTTTGGGGTTTGCTTTTTTCACTCTTTCCAAACTCTGAACCATGCAAGCTAAATAAGGATAGGGCAGTTCCTGAAAATTACTGGAAACAGAATAATTTTCTAAAGACTCATTAAACGTGTGAGCTGCAGCAGCTATAAGAAAATACTTAGTACTTAGATGTTGAAAAATAAACTTTATAATGATTATATTTTAAAAATGTTTCTGTGCTTCCTTGTAATGATTTTGTCCCTGTATTGGCTGCATTTATACCCATGTGAGTGCCAGCTACTTATCTCTGAACTTTTGCTGTAGCTCTAAGAATACCTGACCCATTTTTCTTATTGCAGGTTGAGCTTCACGTCCACCTGGATGGAGCCATTAGACCAGAGACAATCTTGTACTTTGGCAGGTGAGCTGTGGGGTGAGGAAAGCTCTGGGAGCTGCAGTTCCAAAGCATCAGCCCTTTTGCTTGTCCAGGTCTGCGACAGAAGAGCTCCTGCAGGCAGCAAACCTGGCTTGTGCTGGTGCTGTCTCTGCCCAGATGGGTCCTCTGGCTGCACAGTGTGGTGACACTGAGCACATCCCAAAGGGCAGTGGGGCTGCACAGGTAGCAGGAGCATGAGCAAGGTGGTCACGGGTTTGTGAGCCGGGCAAGCCAAGAGGAGCCACCACAAGGAAAGCCCCGAAGGTGTCTCATAAACAGCTGCCTGCCTTTGAAGTGTGGCTGGAACACGGCAGAGCAGCTGTATTCTGATTCCTTTTTCCATATTCCTAATTGCAAAAGCAAGTCAAATGACAGCAGGTGGGAGCATTGTCTTGGTGGTGGTGGTGCTGTTCCACGGTTTGGGAGGAAAAACCCACCTTGCCCTGCTGCCTTTGAACCCCGGGCTGTGCGCCTGGTGTCAGCAGTCAGGGAGTCACGCTGGCATGTGGGTGACCCCGGGAAGCACTTGGCAGTGACTTAGAGAGAGGTTGTTTCCTTGACAGAGCCCACATGCATCTTCTCCCTTCAGCGTGGACGGTGTGGGAAGCACTGGGTGAATGATTAACTGGTGCGAGGACCTGGCTCCACGCTTGCAGGAAAAATAAACAAGATTTCTTCCAGCTGTCACTGATACCCTCAGATCAAGAAGGTTGTGAGTTTAAGGATTTCAGGGAATGGCTCTCAGGCACCACTCTGGTACTTTTGGGAGGAAATCAGTTCTGAGGAGCAAGAGAAGTGGTTCTGGCATCCTGTGAGCCCAGCAGGGTCCAAGGCAGTGCAGTCCTAGGGGGAATATTCTTTCTACAGTAGCTTTTTCTGCAGGGCATGGCCATACCTTTTGCAATGTAGTCTGAGCAAGGAATGTGGATCAGAGCTGCCCATCCCATTCACTGCAGGATGTTGGCCCTGAGCTGAGTCAGGGTTCCTGCTGGTGGGCTGCAGGGCTGGAATACAGGTCCAAATGGACAGATGAGTCGGTGGTGACTCCCTGAGGCTCTGCTGGGTCCCTCTGCCAGCAAAGAGAAAATGCCAGTGTAGTCCCTGAGGAGGGCTGCGGGAGCCCTGAAGCCCAGGAGGCCCTGGCTGTCTGGGGATCCTGTGCCAGGATCCTTGCTTAGGGCAGAAACCTTCATTGCCTGAGTGTGTGCCGAGTTCCCTCTTATTTTTAAACAGCCCTGGCATCCCCCAGAGCTGCCAGCCCTCGGGTGGAGCAAGGCTGTGCTATTCGTGAGCTCTGAAACTTGCACTCACACACAAAAAAAGCTTTGGGGCAGTGCAGGAGGCTGTAGGGGACTGACTGCCTTAATAACCTCACCCTGGGCACAGAAGGCTGCTTGTGGTCTATTTTTAAAGGTAAATAGCTGGAAATAAATTTGCCAGGTGGCGGCATAATATAACCCCGAGCTGCTGGGATGCACAAGGTCCCTTGGGCAGTGCACTGCTGAACTGGGCCATTTTTAGAAACTTTGTCTCCAATTCTGTCACGTCTGGGCCAGGGTTTGCATCCCCCCTGCCCAGCCAGAGGGTTTAGAGCCATGGCAGATCCCTCCTGGGACTGGGTGTCCCCAGGAAAGCTGCCCTGTCCGAGGTGGGACGGTGTGTGTGGTGCTGCCCGTGGCTGGAGGTGGCTCTGGGCAGGACACTGAGGTGCTGGTGGGCACGAACACATTCCCTGGAGCAGCTTTGCCTCAGGAAGGATCCCACCTACCAGCAGGGTTGGATGGGGCGGCAGCAGCTCCCAGAGCCACACTGGCATGATTCACCAGACCTCCTCATCCAGAGGCCTGACTCCAGGGCAGATCATCCCAAAGCACTGCTGCTGCTGCCTGTGCAGAGGCAATCCTTCGGGAAGCACAGGAAAATGTCAGGGAAGCGGCTTTGCTGTAGGAAACTTTCCCTGGGCAGGTGGAGGGAGGTGCGTGCCGGTTCCTAGGGCAGACACTGATGTGTCAGTGCCATGGAAAGGGCAAGGCAGGGAGGAAAACCAATGCCCTGGCAACGATAAATGTTCCCTGCTGAGTGCCAGCAACTTAATCTGTGCAGATTGCATGTGAGGGCTGAGCGTGGGGCTGGTTTCCTTCCTGGCCGAGGGGGGAAGGAGCAGTGTTTACTGAGCCCAGGAGCAGGGTCCTTTGGACTGTGTCCCTGCATGGCTCCCTGGAATGGTTGCTGGCACGGGGACAATAAAGCTGTCTGTGGTGTTTTGTCTCTATTAGCAGAGATCCACCAATTAGCTGTAATTCATTGTGGCAGAAAAGAGGATTAAAAACAAATGTCTAGTTATTATTCCAAAATTATGTTGGCTCGTGCAGGGTACCAGAGTGTTGGGGGTGGCAAAGCCTGCCCAGGAAGCCTTCAGCACCCTTGGCTGGCACCCTGGCTGTCGCCCCACTGCACTGGGGACACCTTCCCCCACACAGTACTCCAGCTGCTCCAGGGAAAAATGGCCTCTCCCCTCTTGGAAGTACTTAAATGGGCTTTAGCATCACTATCCCTTTGGTGAGAGCAGTTGTTGCCATTTGCTCCTGCATGGAAGGTGTCCCTGTCAGAGAAGATGCCACCACAATGCTGAGCTCAGGAACGAGCTCACTCACAGGAACTGAAACCCTGAGCCACGACACTTGTGCCTGCAGGATCCCAGGCCTTGGAGCATCCCCCTGATTTCTCAGACCTTTGAGCCTGCATAAGTGGATATTGACTTTTCTAAAGAATTTTGGCAATTCCTAAGACTAGGAGGTGCCAAGAAATAATCCAGAGCCCCTTTAGATGAACTCCTTCTTAAGCTTAAAATGTGCCCTGGCTGTGTTCCTGCAGGGTCAGTCTGGGCTTGTATTTCGGTTTGTTTGTGCTTTGCCTGTGTTTTGGATTGCCTTCCTCCCCACTGAGATTCAGGGCAGCATCCACGAGGAGATTTTGGAAGGACAGCATGTGCTGTGTCTCTCTGTGAAGGAGCAGTGGTCGATGCTGCCAGCTCGGGATGTGATCGCTGTGTGAGATGGATTGATCAAGAATGTGTTGCCTTCCCTGTCAGTAACACGTGCCTTCATTTCCAGAAAAAGAGGGATCCCTCTCCCTGGCAACACTGTTGAGGAGCTCCTGAAGTACATCAGCTATGACACACCGCTGACACTTCCCCAATTTCTGGAGAAATTTAATTACTACATGCCCGCTATTGCGTAAGTACCCTGCTTTTTGCTTCTCCCCCCTCAACCCGTGGCAGCATCCCTTGGCTCAGCCTTGGAGGTTCCCTGTGTGCCCTGAGGGTGAGCAGTCCCAGTGATGGGTGGCAGTGCTGTCCCTGCAGGGGTGACCGTGAGGCAGTGAGGAGAATCGCCTACGAGTTCGTGGAGACAAAGGCAAAGGAAGGAATCGCCTACGTGGAGGTCCGGTACAGCCCTCACCTCCTGGCCAACTCTGGCGTGGATCCCATCCCCTGGGGACAAGCTGAGTGAGTGATCCTGCTGTGCCAGGGAGCTGCTGGGTGGCCAGTTGGGCATGGAGAAGGCATGGCCCACTCCAGACAGCGGCTGTGTGTCCAAAGCCTGCTGTAACCAAAGCTCCTTTCTCCCCCCATGCAGTGAGCACCAGCATGCTTCCACCTCTCCTTCCCACCTGTAGGGTTTTTCATCTTAAATACCTCTGTGTGCTGCTGTGTTTTAACGTCCCTTGCTCTGGGCACTGGATTCTGCATGTGCAGGGCAGCTGTGCTCAGCCTTCTGGCTGGAGCTGTTCTCTGTGCGAGGCAAAGCAGCCTTCACGTGTGTACTGCCTGCAAAATGGGAATTTGAGCTGGCAGAGATGGTGGGTGGCATTGGAGGGGGCTGGTGATCCGATCCCTTCCTTGCATGTCATCCCCTCTGTGATGTGTGCCTCTTATTAAATCAGTGCTGGGCTCTGTGGCCCCTCCAAAGTGTGCTGTGGTGGGCATTGAGCCCCATGCTTGCCCTGCCTGGCTGCAGGCAGTTGTGTGCCCTAATGAGATGCTGTGGCAAAGAGGGGGTTCCTCTGGGTAGGGTTTGCCCCTGGTTCCCTGAGGCATTTCTAGATCTTACTGTCATCTTCGCGTGCTTTTGTGGTAAATGTGGGCATGGCATGGGTGTAAAAGGTGCTCATAAGTTCTGGGTGGTCTCATCGGGTGCTTCTGGATGTTGAGGCGAGTGGAGCCCCGGGCAGACTGTCTCCTGCCTGCCTCCCTGGCTGGCGTCTGCCCTCTTGCTGATGGCTTTTCTTCCCTGCAGGGGAGACCTCACTCCAGATGAAGTCGTTCAGCTCGTAAATCAGGGACTACAGGATGGAGAAAGGGATTTCCACATCAAAGCCAGGTCTATTCTATGCTGCATGCGCCATATGCCAAGTAATGTATTGCAGCTCCCCTGCTGCCCTGCTCCCCTTCCCTGGCGCGTGGCGGGGGGTGATGTCCCCTGGGTTTGGGTCCCTGCACAAATGTGGGGAAAGCCCCTGGTCCCTGGGTCTGATGCAGGACCAGACAGTGCTGAGGGGGAGTTCTTCCTTGGTGGGGGTCCTCTGCTCCCTTCACTGGGGGGAAAAGGTCTGCTGGATGGGAAAGTGGGGGTCTGTGGGTGTAACCAGTATGTGAAATGTCTTGCTCATCTGTCCTCTGCTCCCTGCCCTGGGGAGCTGTGATCTCTCTCCCTGCCCAAAGGCCAGAGCACCCCTTGGGCCAGTCAAAGCCATTGGCACAGGGAGCACTTTCATCTACTGTGCTGTCTGGTGGGTCTGAGAGCAAATGGTCGTGGAAGGAGGACTGAGATCTCACACTTCCCTGCTCATGGTCCTGCTGCTACAGCAGCATGTGCTCCTTCCTTAGCCTGGATCACGGGGCAGCCAGAGAATCCACTGGCTGCAGTCAGTCTCTGCTGGCTTAAGATGAAAACACAAGTCAAATATACTTAAGACAAATACATAAATTTTTTTTTTTTAAAAATCAGCAGCTCTGAACTTGGTCAGTAACAGGTGCTGTGACCCAGAATAGGAAGGAAACCCGGTTTCCAGCATTTGAATGGGCTGCTGAGTTCTGTGAGGACCTTCCTCCAGGGAAGAATGCAGTCAGAGAGAGGCTGTGTGACAGCAGCTGTTTTATGTGAAGACTTTTCTCTGAGTATCTTCATATCTCACAGCAGTTTCATATAGGCTTAATAGGGTAGATGGTGGAAAGATATTTCCTAATGAGCATGTGGTTAATTTGTGTCTAGAAATGTGAAAAATTACATTCTTGGGAACGGGAGATTGGAGAGCGGGTTTTTTTTCCTGCCTGCACAGCCAACCACAAACAATACTTTGAAAACTTGACCCTGTCGTTTCTGGTTTCTAGGGAGAAAACATTTTTCTTTGTAGAAACTGGAAAGCTGTAAGGCACAGTCACACTGATCTGCAGTGTGCCAGCACTGCAGGAGGTGGCAGGAGCATCCGACTGCACATGCAGCTGCACTGCAGGAGGGATTGCTTGTGCAGGCAACAGAGCTGGCATTCTCATACCTGTATCCCAGGGCACCAGCTCTGTTACCCAGAGCCAGGAATGTGCTTCGTAAAGAGTCTTTAGTGCTACGTTCAGGATATGCTGCATATCACCTGTGATATTAATCACAATGAACTGTTGAGAGAAAGGCAGAGATGCCAGCCAGAACTAGCTTGTATTAAACTTGTTAATAAAATAGTGGCTCTAACCCAGTGAGTTGGGAGCTGATGAAAACAAAAAGAAGATGAGATTGCACACATCATCTTATGTGCTCGTATGGTTTGGGGACTGTATGTACACAGCAGGTGCCTGTTAATTATTAACACTACTGTTTATCTCTGTTTCTTGGCCCTTCTGCTAAGGTTAAGTGCTATGTGAGCTGGTAGATGCATGTCCTTTAGCAGAGGTTATCTATCCTGATCAGAGAGAGCTCTGAAGTAATTGTCAGCCACTTGTTACTCTCTTTCTCACTGATGTCAAATAGATAAAAGTTCAGCTCCTTCCCACCAGGAGTAGAATCCATCGTCTTGCCCCGGGGAAGTTGAGGATGCCCTATAACAGGGCATCTATTATACAGGGCCCCCCAGAGATCTCTCTCAGCCCAAACTCCTCCTTAACACGACACATCCAACAGATGCCCAGCCTGGGATGGGGTGAAAGCTCAGGAGTGAGTTGAGGGAGTTCTCCAAAGCACCCTGTTATAGCCTCAGGGCAGTGCAGTTCATCTTACCTCGGGCCAACTGCAGCAGTCAACCACTGTTTGGAGGGGATTTTTTTATTATTTTTTTTCCCCTTGCTCAAAGTGAACAGAAGAACACGATAAGAGCAGTTTTATAGCTGGTGAGTGCATTTGGTTTCCCTTTCCTTGATGACAGACTGATCAGTTGACAGCTTTTATTTGCCTGAAGACGACAGGCTTTTCTAGGAGTTTCTTTTTGGAGCATCAAAAATGTTAGGAAAGACCAAAGAAAACAGCTCTAGCCTTCTAGTCATAGGACCAGGATTTGTTCATTAAAATGATTCCTCCTAAATGCTGGTGCTGTCTCTTCCAGGCTGGTCTCCAGAGGTGGTGGAGCTGTGCAAGAAGTATCGAAACGACTCTGTGGTGGCCATTGACCTGGCTGGGGATGAGACCCTGAAGGTGGAGAATAACTCTGAGCATAAGAAGGCTTATGAGGTTTGTGGAATTAAGCTTCTTAAAAGAAATCACAAGAAAAATACATATTGTGTGAAGGGACAAGCAGCACGTTTTCCCAACTGCAGACGGCTGGGATAACTTAGAAATGCGTTGCAGCTATTAAAAACATTCAGATAAATAGCAAAAGTGTTTGTTTATATTTCCTAAATGATTAATGGCAGGCATCACTGCTTAAACATGGCCTTGGAGCTGGGCTTGGAACGCTACCCTGTAGCACTGAGTGTGACACAAGTGACGTGGAGCCCAGATCATCCCCCACCCCGCTGCTGTCAGCCCCTGGGGCTCAGTGGAACCATGGCCAAGGGTGGAAGAGACTGGCCTTTCCAGTCTGCCAGAAATCACCCGGGGAGCTGAGAGGAAGCTGCACATTTGAAGGGCTTTTATCTGATCATCTCAAATGCAAACACTGTAATAGCTTCAGGAGCCTGATCCCAGACTCTTACTAGACCTCAGCCTTTGCAAAGGTTCTAAGGGAAAGTCTTGTTCCTCTTTGCTGGTGGGAATTTGGGGTTGTTAGTCCCCTCCATCAGTGGGGGAGGAGGTTGTGCACCACCACTGGCAAAAAAGACAGTGGTTTGTAAGCAGTGCTCAGGTCTGAAAGCACGTGGGGGTTCCTGGGGTCTTCACCCCATCAGTGGGAGCTGATACAAAGCCTGCCTGCACTGCTGTGCTGGGTGAACAGAGTGATTATAAACCAAGATGCAGGCACAGGGTTTGGTCTCTTTTCCCAGGCAGCTCTCAGCAAGACAAGAGGGCATTGTCTTAAGCTGTGCCAGGGGAGGTTTAGGTTAGATATTAGAAAGAATTTCTTTACAGAGAGGATAATCAGACATTGGAATGGGCTGCCCAGGGAAGTGGTGGATTCTCCGTCCCTGGAGGTTTTTAAGAAGAGACTGGATGTGGCATCAGTGCCATGGTCTGGGAACCACAGTGGTAGTGGATCAAGGGTTGGACTTGATGATCTCAGAGGTCCCTTCCAATCCATCTGATTCTATGATTCTATGAACAGATGGGCAGGTGTGTCTTATCCTCCCTGCTGTGCCAGCAGTGCCCAGGTCCAGCCTTCTCCATCCGAAGGGTGCATCTTGTCTCTGTGCCAGGGGCTCGCTCAGGCTCTGAGATGCTGAAGCAAACCCCACTCCCATCTGTGTTAAGTAACTGAAAAAACCCTCCTGAGTGCAGAGCCCTGAAGGACTGTCTGTGAGGAGCGGCTGCTGCGGGATGGGGCTTGCAGCCTGCCTGCTGCTGCCAGATGGGTGGCCCTTCTCCAGCAAGCCAGGAGCCAGGCTTCCCTCGAGGCTGCATGGCTTCCCAAAGCCCAGCTGGCCTCTGGGCCACCCTGGCAAAGGATTTTTCGGGTTGGTCATGGAGCTGCACCGAAAGCTGCGCCCGCAGGGTCCTCTCGGCTGGGCTGCCTCCAGCCCAGCCCCTTACAGGAGGGAGGTGCTCAGTGTCAGAGCTTTTCTTCATCTCTGCCCTGAGGGGGGCTTCTAAATTCCCCCACCTGGCTGCAGCTGGCCAAAAAGGTAGAAGTTCCACAGGCTGGAACTGCTGCAAGGTTCGTGCAGAGGGACAGGTGGGTGGAGGAAGGAGAGCTTGGAGCTTGCTGCTGTCTGGAGAAGAGGCAGTGATGAGCTCACCCAAAAAAGCCCTTGAGGAGCCTGGCTGGGCTCCAGCAGAAGGTACCAGGGTTTCTCAGTGTCTCTGTTTGTGGCTCTTCTCTTGCAGCCCTTGGAGTGCAGAGCCTGTGGGCTCTTGGCACAGAGCCCTGTTGCTTGCTGTGCCACCCCAGGGGTTTGCTGGGACAGGAACATGTTCTCCCTTGTTTTGCAGGAAGCTGAGAGATGTGGGATTCACCGCACTGTCCACGCTGGGGAGGCCGGCCCTGCTGCCATGGTCAAGGAGGTACGAGGAGTTCCCAAGTCAGGGCAGGGAGAGGGGCAGGGCTGGGAAGGGCCCTGCATCCCCTGCCCCAGGGAGAGAGGTGTGCCAGCCCTCTCTGTAGCCACAGCACAGCAAACACTGGGGACGTGGCAGGGGCTGGAAAGGGCCATCCCAGAGCAGGGTCAGTGGTGGGGGCTGTCCCTGTGGTGGGACAGGGGTCTCAGGGCAGGCAGGAGCCGAGCTGGTGCTCGGAGGCTGTGAGTGGTTCTCCTGTGCTCCTTTTAGGCAGTTTATGTCCTGAAGGCCGAGCGTGTTGGCCATGGATACCATGTCCTGGAGGACCCTGAGCTCTACAAGGAGCTGCTGAGAATAAAGATGCATTTTGAGGTAAGGATGTGTGGTGGGAGCGTGACAGCTGCTGTCTGAGCGGAAAACCAGCCCTTGTTTGGGCTGTGCTACAGCCAGGGGCACAACCTGACACCCGAGTGCTGACCACACGTGTGGTAACATTGCACTGAACTCAGATGCCCAAAGCTCCACAGCAGAAACAGTGGGGACACCTGTCTGTTTGCTGGAACCTGTTGCAAGGAGCAGCAGTGCACACAGCAGCTTGTGGGAGGCTCGTAGCAGAAAGAATGGATTCTGGTGTGGCCGAGGATAAATTCTGGAGGGATTATTCAGTAATTTATATACCTCAGGTCTACAGGCTCCTCCTTCCACAAATCAGGCTGCTGTACCAGAGCAAGTCTGGTTAGAGGGTGGAAATGCCTGAGAGTTACTGTGCATGTGCAGATTTCCTTGGCTTTTCCCCAGAATGGTCATATCCAGCTAATAGTTGGAATATTTGTGTATATACTTAATGGCAGTGGTTTCCTAACTGTGGTTGGCACATCACTCATGACTGACTGACCATGGGAAACATCCCACTGGCTCCTGCTGCTGTCATGTGGGTTGTGGGCTCTTTGCATCTGTGTCCTGGGACCTGCACTGGTCCATCAGAGTAGCACTGAGGGGCAGCTGTGAACAAAGCTCCAAGTCTGTATCTGGCTTTACCAGTGTGCTGAGCTATCTGTGTCCACAGCTGGGGTTCAGATCTGCGTGCTTGATTCTGCTTTTCATGCTTAACTCCCCCAAACAGGTCTGCCCTTGGTCCAGTTATCTCATTGGTGCGTGTTCTCCGGACTTCACCAAACACCCCGTAATACAGTAAGACTTCTCAATTATATGCAATCTTAAATAACCAGGATTTGGGTTGCTTTACTGCTTTACAAAGCTAAGGCCCATCTAATTATGTAGGACAATGTGGCACATCCTTGTCCTTTGGCACGGGGGGAGCTGGTGCAGCTGGAGGGGTGCAGGGGTCCCTTGGGTTGGCTGTCCTGTCCCTCCTGCTCTGAGCTGTGGGGCATGAGGTGCTGCACCCCAGCCACTACTGGCAGGTCAGTGCAGAGCTGTGGGGACAGAGGCCACTCTCCATGTCTGTCTCCAGCAGTTCCAGCTGCAGGGACAGCCCCGAGGTCTTTGCTTTTACTGCATTTCACCCTGAGAACTGCACAGCGTCACATCCAGTGCTTTACCCACCACTTCAACCCCATTTCCTTACAGATTTAAGAAGGATCGTGCCAACTATTCTCTAAACACAGATGACCCCCTCATCTTAAACTCCACCATTGACAAGGATTATGGCATAGTCAAGGAATACATGGGCTTCACTGAAGAGGAGTTCAAGAGAGTTGTAAGTCAGCCCTGGCTGGGTGCTCTGATGCTGTCCTGGTGCAGCCCAGAACAACCTGCTGGTTTTTCTTTATGAGCTGAAGAATTTTAAATGGAAATCAGAAAGTGCTGCCCTGGCCTTGTAAGCAGGAAGCTGAGAGGGTGCTCTTCATGTCTGATGTGTTTTAATGTCTCCCTTGTGTTCCCCCTCTCCTTCCCCAGAACATCAACGCAGCCCAGTCCAGCTTCTTACCTGAGAAGGAAAAGCAAGAGCTGCTCAACAAGCTGTATGAAGCCTATGGGATGGCCCCAACACATCGTGACCCGTCCCTGTGAGCCAGCGTGGAGCAGGGCCCTTCTTCCTCTGCTGACTCCTCTGTGCCCGTGGGAGCTCGGGGAGGAGGTGCCCAGGGTCGGTCTCTATTCCTGGCAGCCCTGTGTTAACCCTTACATTGCTCATCAGAATCAGACTATCACATTCACCCACCTCAACCCCACAAACTCTCTCCCAAATGGATATCCAGCTTCCTATCCTGCTGCTGTGCAAGCAGACTGGATCTGCCTGCTGGCCTGACTCCCTTCTCCATCTGTCAGTGTTTCTGTACTGCAAATGCAAACAGAAAAACCTCCCCTGCTTTTTTTCTCCCTACTCTTTCCCTGTTTTTCCTGTCCTGTCCCACTGACCTGCCTGGCCCTTGTCTGCAGTGCCGAAATAACCACCTTTAACTCTGGCTGTGGCCTGGGTTAATCTTCACCCTTGCAGGGAAGAGGTGTGTTAGTGCTGGCAGGGAGTGAGCAGGTGTTTCAGACACAGAGGCTTTATTCCTGTCCCTGTGGGTAGGAGGGTTTGGTCACAGCTCTATTTACACAGGGTTAGTCTTGTACTAACAAGACTGGAACAAGAACAAGCTGGAAGCTGGTGCCCCTACCTATACACCGGTCTGAAGGGCATTTAAAACAAAATACATTTTTTTTTTGGCATCCTTTCTTGGACAAGAGCTGTATTAGGCCTCCCAATGTCACTGCAGGTGACAGCAGTGCTCACAGCTGGCCACGACCATGCTCGCACATGCATAGGAAGTTGGAACATAATTTTACCACTTTGGGCGAAAATCTGCCCTCTGGGACTTTTCCCAGTTTTGTACTCATCCTGGAGAATTCCTGTGAACTGCAGTTTGATCTTCCTCTATCTTTGTTTAGGGCTTGGAGAAGCCATGGTCGATTGGCTGGTTTAACAGTTCTGCCCTCTTCCTAATTTGACATAATTGTTAGGCACTGCTAAGGCTGAAAAAGTAAATTAACTAGGGCCCAGTGTTGACTCAGGTCCCACCTGATTGCTTCTCTCACTCAACTACAACACTGGCTCCAAATCAGATCTTTGGTTTGGTGGAGAATTTATACAGAAAAATTCACTGAATATTCCTAAGTGATTTTGGTGCATAATAGTGTTTTTACTCCATAAGCAATACAGCTGTGCATCCAGAGAAGAGACCATAGTTTTCTGACTTGAGTGTGTGGTGTGCTTTAGCATCCCAGGTGTCTGCCAAGATGCTTACTCCAAAGATACTGTACCAAAAAGTTGCCTTTGACAAGGGGCCGTGGTCACCATTACCACAGACAGACCACGGACTGGTCCAGCCTCATCCAGCAGGAACAGTGTGCTGGGAGTATTTCCATTCTTTCTGGGCTTCCATATTGGTCTTCTGAGTAAAATACTCATCTCTGAAGTACGTGGTGCATATATACACATAGATAGATGAATAAGAGAGAGTGATTTTCTTACTTTTATAAAGCAAAAAAATAAAGCATCCCTTTTAGGAACATGATTGTGATAAGAAACAGGCCTTTTTTGGGTAATTCCTCTCCAAAAATTCTTTCTGAAGAAGAGTTTCTTGTTTGGATTCTGGACAGTTGATTGTTAATCCTCTTTAATAAAATAACAGATTTATATTAAAGGTAAATCCTTTTGCATTTCTGTTCAAGGGTGACTTTTAGGAGCTGTGACCCCTGCTCTTCAACACGTGCCTTGGTACCCCTGCTAGACCACAAGGGTCCACCACTGGTAGGTGTGAGGGGGGCTTTGGCAGCCAACCTGTTGCCAGGTTGGAGCACTTTGACAGCCAGAAGGAAGCCTGCTTCCTTGCCAGGCAGCCAAGCTGGATTTATGGATGCAGGTTGCTCCAGCCTCCCATGTCCTTTTCCCTTCGGTAATCAAAGGGATGTGTAACCCCTGCCAGAAGCAGCAGCGCCATCACTGTGTGCTCTCACTTTTTCTGATGTGCATCAAAAGTAGTTCACAGGTTTTTTCCCCTGTCTCTTGGGCTTTGCACCATTGGTTGATGCTCAGAGCCAGAAGAGGGACAGCCTGGGCTGCAACATAGGGGGACAAAGAGGAGCGTTTGCCAAAAGACTTTGGATCATTCAGTGCTTGGATAGAGCTTTGGGAGGTCTGGCATGCCACGTGTTCAACTGAAATGGAGGGCTTGGTGCATCCACGTGCTCAGCAGCTTTGCAGGTGGGGATGTGGCTGGATTAAGGGCAGTGCCCTTGGTCTTCCAGCACAGTCGGCGACAGCAGCTGACCTGGCTGCCACTTGCAAGGGGAACCCGATGCCTGTCTGCTGTCCCCTGAGAGTAGCTGGCCCACAGGTCCCTACTCCTCTGCCTAAATATAATTCTGGAACAGATATTTTCTGACTGAGGAGAGCTAACATTAGCTCACATTTGACTGCTGGAGGTCTTGGGTGGTGCGCGGTCCCTCCACGCCGC
This sequence comes from Neopelma chrysocephalum, assembly GCF_003984885.1. Taxonomy (NCBI): domain Eukaryota; kingdom Metazoa; phylum Chordata; class Aves; order Passeriformes; family Pipridae; genus Neopelma; species Neopelma chrysocephalum. The sequence goes on along the minus strand of NW_020897756.1, from coordinate 821,459 downwards.
CTTTCAGCTCTGTGGGTGTGTGTGCCAGTGTGAGCCAAAAATACTGCTCTGCTCCTTGGTGAGGAGAGCTGGAAATGGGGCTTAAAGACACAACTATGCAGTCAGCTGAGCCCAGGAGCTACCTGCTGGTTTGCCCCTGGGCATGGGAAATGGGAGCAGGCTCTTGGCTGCTGTCCTGGCTGGGAGCCCTGTGCCAAAGCAGCGGCTGCAGCCACCACCTGGCTGCCAAATCCTTGTTTCCTGTGGGGGCTGGAGCCACGGACATCTCTTGTGCTGGCCCCACAGCCACCGCTTCTCAGAGGCCCACAGACAATTCTCCCTCTGTCTGGCATCTGCTTCTCTGCTTATTTATGGCCTTGTTTTCCCTGATAAACCTCAAACTCGTAACATTCAGTTCTTCCCTGGGCTGTCAGGGCGATGCTTGTCCTTGTGTCACCAGCTCAGTGTTTCCCAGGGCAGCTCTGCCTTGTCCCTGTTGGGCTGTTGGTCCCAGCCAGGCTGCTCCATCGGGATCAGCCTGGGCTGGGTGAAATGCCAGCAATGTCCCCTTAGTTCTGTGCTGCAGAGGGAAGATGCCTCTTCCTACTGGCACCAGTTCTGCTGGTGTCTGGGCCAGTGTGCCAAGTCCCAAGCCAGCCTTGAGCTTGACCTCTGGGGCAGTAACGTGGAGGGGAGCAGTGCTCCACAGGTGGATGAAATGCCCATGGGAAAAGCACTGCCTGGGAAACCTGTTTCTAGAATGTTCTGTGCCCAACTGTATCTGCCTCCCCCTGGGTGCTGCAAACCCTGGGGGCTTCATAGACCCAAACTGAGGGGACTGTCTTGTAGCACAGCTCTGTGTCTCACTGTTAGGGGAAGCTGGTGAATCCATCTCACAGATCAAGGCAAAACAGAGGAAGAAGAAACACCGAGGCAGAAAAAAACACCTTCAGTACTTGAAGGTTGTGTTATTTATTCCAACAGCTTATATAGTTTTATCAAACCATCTTTAACACAAAACATGTCTCCTAAAAGAGAGAATGGTGTGAGATCCTACCAGAGATCATCTCAGCTAACAGCTTGCAAAGTTAAGCCTGAATTTCAACAGTCAAACCAGCAAATTGTTTCTCCCCTCCCCTTAACAACATCTTAAAATGCTGACACCCAAATGAAAAGGTGCCTGTGGCTGGTGCTGCTGGGTCTCCAGGTGGGGCTCATCCCCACAGAGCTGTGCTTTGGTCCTTTCCTGATGCTAAGCAGCAGCAGCACAGGTGAGTGGTGTTGACATGAGGGCAGTGGGACTGGTCAGGTCCCTTCCCCACTGCCCACCCTGACGAGGGGCCATGTGGGCAGTCCAGAGGCCAGGTCAGATCTAAGATGCAGATGAAGGTGAGGCTTAGAAAAACCAATTAACTGAACTTCTAATCTATGGAAACAGAATAAATAATAGTCTAAATTTGCAAAGGAGGAAGGTACCTTGGACAGGAGAGTCTGATGTGTCTATTATTACTGAAACTGTTTTCCCCCTAAGGGAAAATCGCAGCTAAGGCATCTTGAGAATGGCTCATGTCACTACAACCACGGCAGTGTTGCTCTAAATCATTAGGGATGGGGGCAGAAGTCTTTTGGAGGTGCCAGTCCTTGCACAGCATCTTGTGGCTCTCTACAGAAACGCGGTTGCAGCAGAGGCATCTGACGGACAACTTGCTGTTCCAGGTTGGCTTTTGTCCACAGATTCAATAGCAAATTCTTGTCTGATGTTCACAGCAAGGCCTTCCTCCTGCCCATCCCACCCCCTGTTCGCTCTCATGGGGAGGGGCTGCTTTCTTGCCCCTTTGGTCTTGCTCCAGGGTCATTGTCAGAAGAGGAGGCATCTCTTTGGCTTTCTGCGAAAGGGAGGATTGGGAAGAAAGCAAAGTTACAAACCCTGCCGAGGACACAAGCCACCAGTAACTGCTACAGCTGATTTCATTCTCACTGCCACCTGAAGACCTACTGCTCCCCTGCTGTGGCCAGGCACTTCCCAGCCTGTGCCAGGAGCTGGGCTCGCCAGTGTCTGTGGCAGCTCACCTGCTCCCTGCACGGCGAGGTCGCCAAGCTCCTCGGTCAGCTTGCGCATGCTGATGGTGGTGGCATCTCGCTGGATGTCGTGGACAGCGTTCCTCCGGCCCGCCCGGTCGCAGGAGATGAAGTCGGTGTAGGTGCTGGACTCTACCTCCATTGCATCTCTATTCGCCTGCAAAACGCTGTGGAGAAAACACAGCTGTGAGGACGAGGATGCTCGGCAAGGCTCGAGTCACGGCTCCCTCCAGGTGAGGCCACTCCGTGGGGTTAAATTACAGCACGAAAAACAGTCCCTGCAACTCTGCTCTGGTTCCTCTATCAGCAGCCACTGAGATCTCAGATATCAACCCCCTCGTGTGGGGAGACCCAACGTGCTGGGTGGCCCAGTGTGCCAAGGATCCATCCCAGCTGCCTTACTGGCCCTTGTTCTACCTTCCCACTGCAAATCGAGGCAGACGAGGCGTTTGTCTCTCCTTTGCAGTTTCCACCCTTCTCCTTTAGGCGCACAAGGTCGCTTGCAGCAGCTTTTCCCTTCAAAAAAAGCACTACAGAGAAAGACCTCCTTCCTCCTCAAAATGCTACAGGGAGCTTTGAACAGAAGCCAAGTTTGGCTCACTGCAGGGGGGAAGGGGTGCTGATCCAACCTGAATTTGTAATGGGAAACGATGGAACCCCTGGGAATAGCTGGAGAAACAGAGGAGTATTTTACAGGTACGGGGCTTTGGAGCAGTACTGGCCTCCTCTGGTTGTCGGATGTCACTGAAGAAGTGTTGGGCTGGACTGCTGAGAGATAAGCACTTTAACATGTGAAAAACAGCCTTTCTGTGAGACACTTGGATCCCTTTACTCCAGACTTGTGCCTGTGCCAAGGGCACAGCACAAAGAAAGGCTCGGAGCGGCCACTTGTCACACGCGAGCTCCGCTGCGAGCCAGCTCCAAGCTCAGACTGATGAATCCTTAAGTTGCTGGTTTTTCCCTTCAGCCCAGGGTTTCCCTTGCCAGCGTTTGCACAGCACACAGAGTGCAGGGGCCGGAGCACCTCGGGGTGTCCTGTCTCCTGGGCACAGAGCTGGCGAGCACACACCGCCTCGGCACGGGAAACCCGCAGCTCTCAGTTCCTGCTCCTGTAGACTCTGTTTGGCACTTAGTTTGGTTTTCTGTGTGGAAGTTAGAGATTAATTGTTGCTTATCTGTGATTCTGCTCACTGTAAAACACGCCTCTAGCTCTGCTGATGCTGTCAGTGCTCGGAGCAGGTCCCGATTAGAAACGCTCATGTGCAGTGAAAACAAAGTCATGCACATTTAATGCACATTCACTTGCTTTTGTGCCTTGGGGTTAATGACCCAGAGAAGTTTGCTCAGCTTCCTGTACAAATCCTGCTTAATATTGATTTTCCTACCGGGGAATTCTGCTGCAGACCACCAGACTGGACAGGAATCGCGCTCCTCTGCCTAATCCCCAATGTTACAGCACTAGGAAGGAGATGCAGCAGATGGGATGAAAGTGGTTAAATTCCCCCCATTCCTGAGCTGAGCAGGGTGCAGTAACCGCAAACCTGCAGAAAACCAGTACATCTTGGTAGCCCCAGGGACTCCTCTCTTGGTGCTGATGCCAGATCAGGGAGTGCTGGCACCGGCTCACTGGTGGGATGTGGGGCTCAGCCTACCCAGACCTCCCAGGAGATCCTGCTTCCCCAAATCTGGCAAATTCTTGCAAACATCCATCTCCTCCAAGGGCTTGGCATCCATCTAGCCCCTATTAAATGAGCACTGGGAAAAGCTGCATCCTTTGTCCCAGCAAGAGATCCCAGCTGTTTTTCCTCATCTCCCCTCCTTCTGTCTCTGGCGTGCTGTTCCTGGGATAAGGCACATGCTCTGGATGCAACAGGCTGGATGAGCTCAACGAGCCTTTTCCCCAGGACAGGCTGAGCATCCATCATTCCCAGACAAGTCCTTACAGCTCATCAGAGCTCAAGAGGCTGCTGACCTTCTGCAGCTGCCGGAGATGTCATACGGACTTGGGAGGCTTCTCCAGGAGCAATCCACACAAGGCTCAGTTCATCTCCAATCTGTGAGGCCAGTCCAGAGCTGAGATGCTCCAGAGTCCTCCTGCCCTTGTACTGAGGGCTGGACCACCTGGTTTCTAGGATGGAGTGCCCAAAGTGGGGAGAGGAGACAGCCCCTGGGATGCAGCATTTTCCCAGTGTTCCTTGATGTAGCTGCCAACAGTAGTGGCAGTGCTGTGCCAAGCCACTAAGTGCCACATCACACGGAAAAGGATGGGATCCTGACTAAAAACAGAAGGCACCAAGAGCGCAGGTCCGGGCGGCCGGGAGATGGCGCGTGTGATTTATTTATTTCCATGGCTGGGAGGGTTCCTGCCTTCGGCTCTCCATGCAAGGAGCTGGAGACGGGCGGATTTATGAACAAAGCTTTCCAAATTGTGCAATTCCTTTGGGATTTTCAAGGTGGGCGACTCTTGAAAGCCTTGCAGGCAGAGCCCTCCACACTAGCAGAGATACTTCAGCCTCTTTCTCCGGGAAGCTGTTGGACTGAGAGGGTGATGGGAGCAGTTGCCTCAATTTTTGATAGAAAAACCTGATTTTTCAACGAGCACTTCCACATTTCCAGGCATGGGCAAAACAGTTCCACGGGGTTTTTACTCAGTAAGAGCTTGTAGCATCTGCCAGGGACAACAAAGGAACCACCTTCCCTCTTGCCCAGGTAATTCAACCTGAAACTGCGTTACCATGGACAGTCACTTAAGGGTGGCAGGGGGTGCAAAGGGGTGTGAAAAGGGGGGTGCATCACCTACCTTTGGTTTTTCATACTCCTGTGGGCTGACGGGATGATGGGCCTGCTCTTGCCAGGAATAATCCCACGGCACACACATACAATGCACAAAGGTTTCCAGGGTGCTTCAAAGAGGTGATTCAGCTTGTCCCCAAGGGCACTTTCCTGCCCTCCCTTTTCCTCCCTGCTGCTGATGGTAACAGAAACAGTCCCTGTGCCCTCAGCACAGCGTGCCAGCCCACAGGGATGGGGCAGGGAAGCTGGGACCTGCTGCCCACTGCATATTCCTCAAAAGCTTTCCTGTGCTGCTTGGAGGGAGGCTGTGTCCCCTCTGCCACTGAGACGTGGTGCTGCCTGTCCCAGAGCAGCTGGCCACAAGTGAGGAAGCCCCTCACAAGCTGCCCCTGACACCAGGCGTGCCCCAAGAGCCACCTCTGCTCCCATCCACCCAAAGCAACCTGGTTCTGCCAAACCTGCAGTTTGGCCTGGACTTATTTTTTTGTAGTGTCTTGTGAGGACTAAAAAACGTGGAGCTCTAACAGTCTTGGCTTTGTTGGCATGGACTCAACTTCCAGGGCAGTTTTGCTGTCGGACTGCAACTGGGCTCACCAGCATTTTCCAGGGAAGTCACTCAGCAGCTGACAGAGCAGCTGGCTCTGCTCTGGGGGCTGCAACTAAACCAGCTCTACTCATTCCGGGACTGAGTTGTATCCATGTAAAATGTGGATGCTAAGAAATTGAAGGGTTAAATGTTTCTTCTGCCTTTTGGTAGAATAAACTGGGACATTTCTTTTGGGTCAGCTCTATGTCCTATTCAGTCCCACTGACAAGCCTGCATTTAAATCCCTCTTGCCTGCTTCGCAGCACAGATCCCAGGACTACGGCAAACAGTTACTGCAAATAATGTAAGAGTGGCAGAGAAATGACCTGGAAACTCCTGGCAGGTTACCCTGAGCACAGGGCCCTGTGTCTGCAGGGCCAACACAAACCCTGCGACCCGAGCCAGTGGCCAGGGCTGATCCCCGGGATTGGATGGATGCTGCAGTCACACTCAGCGCTGACTCCACTTTCAAGGAGACCCTTCACACAATATGGCATCTCTCCCTTGTCTGGGTTAAACTTTTTATGGCTGGAAAGGGCTGTTTCTGGACGGTGGCTATCTGCAGGCTGGGCTGATCTCAGCCGCTGCCCCCCACGGCTGCTTTGTGCCTCCTCTCTGCTGGCAGGAGCCCAGCACAGCCCCAGCTCCGGGTGCTGCAGCCCAGCTGTGGCCCCTCGCTGCCCACTGCAGTTGGGACACAGAGCTGTAGTTTTTGGTTGGAGTTGGCTCCCTCATCCCACAGCCCAGCCCAGGACACGCTCTCCCACCCGCATGGTGTCACACCAGTGGACATAACACTCTCCTGGCCATGAAGCCAAATGAAACCTATGTTTCCAGGGTGAAATTCCAAATTTCTGCTGAGGAACGGGGATGTGACCCCATCTGCTCATGCATCACATCCCACCCCACTTCTCTGCCCTTTCTTGCCACCCTGCAGGGACCAAGGCATGGAGTGGTGCGGTGGCCTCAGAGCTCTGGGCATTGTGCAGTGCCCCTTACCCTTCCATTCCAGGGTACAGGGACTATTATTAGACCTCTCCTGCTGGGGCCAGATCCATAACAACAGCAAAACATACTCAACAGCCCTGCTGGGCTTTTAAAATATTTACAGAGTGAGATGGTTTACTGAAGAGGGGGGCCTGGTAGAGCACAGAGACGGGAGCACCGGGATTTCTGTGCTCCCTGTGGGTTTGCTGTGAGGTTTCCTGCTGGGAGAGTCGGATCCAGTGAGGAGAAAAAAATATCCCGCAGGGCTGAAGCCAGCACTTGAGGTCAGGGGGTTTCCACCATTTGTCTGACAACCTCCAGTTGGAATTTCAGCAGATTTTCCACTGGGATCTTGTCTGGGAACATGCGTGAGGGGCTGTACATCAAAGAAGAAGGGCTCTGTAATGGTGTTATTGGGGTATTTTTAGACCTGTGATCGTGCCTAAAGGCCTCATTATGTCTCCTGACCCCTCACTAGAACTTAGATCCACAGCCAGAAGCTGAACTGAAGATGCAGCTTAGGATGAAGATGCTGCTTTTGGGAGCCCAGTATGGCAGTGGCTGCACAAGCACCAAGTGTTGGTAAGGCTGGTGACAGGGTGTGTGCCAGACACATCTGCTGGGCCTGTGTTCTCCAAAATGTGGTGGGGGTGGGTCTTACTGGCCACAATTGATGTGCTCCAAACTGCTGAGCCCCGAGTTTCCTGGCTGGGTGAGAAACAGGCAGGAGCAAGGATGGAAGTGTGTGTCCATCTCACGTGCTGAGCGGCTTCTTTCCAGGAAAGAATAGCGTGGAAAAGCCTCACCACACTTCAGTGATGAAGAGATGTCAAACTGGGCATGGCACATTGGTATTTTTGGAAGGCTTTTGCTGTGGTGTTTCTTGTAATAACTCTGTACCCTCTGGCTCTTACGCTAAGTACAATAAATTCAGCCAGGGCAGACATCCCAGCTGCTCCAGCCACTGCAACGGTTTTGCAGGAACAGAGCTTCTAGCATTCCCCAGGACTTGGTGGAAAACTGTAATTCCTATAGGAGGAGAGTAGATACAGCTGAGGCTCAGTGTCCACAAATAGATCCCTTCTTTTGCTTTTGGTTTTACAGTGTAAAGATCACTTCATGCCTGTAGAACTGCTAACGAGTGGCTTAGCCCCAGGTTTAAGATTAGGCTTAGACTGACTCCTCTTTGACTTCACAAACCTTGCATTTAGCTCTACCAAGCTCTCCAAACTCCTTCCTCTCCTGCCCCACCTCCAAAAGACACGTCCCCAGGGCCCCCCAGTGCAGTGTCCCTGCTGTCCCAAGGCACCTCCTGCTGCCCCACACCCTCACAGCCACTGCCCAGCTTCCTGCTGATGTAAGAAACGCTCCAGACAGATTTCAAAATCACAGCTGACCCTTGGCATAGGGGTAGGGTGAGTCCTTGTGTGCGCTGCCATGGTCCCCAGGGGAGAGGGGAAGGCTGGGGGAGGTGGGAGGGCGTTGCTCAGCTGCCAGGATGGATGTGTGGGAGATGGCAGGACAGAGCCGCCCGTCCTCCATCCGCTTGTCCCTCTGCCGGGGGACAGCCCAGTGCCCAGCTCTGGCCACACACTGCTGCCAGCCTGGAGCAGGCAGCACCCCTCTGCCAGTCCCCACGGGACATGGGTGCCGAGCATCTGCTCCAAAAATCCTCCACCACGGGAAGAATCGCGGTTTGCCTTGGCAACCGGGATCTGATGGAGCCCTCTGCTCCTCCCTTCCCCTAAGCACCAAGCCTTGATGCAGCTTAAGCCTCTTCTGCAGCTTCTCAATAAGTTGATTAATGAAAATAATTGGTCTCTCTGTGCATCTGGACACAGTTGCCGTGACAGCAGTTGTATTTTTGTTTTGTTACCAGGTCGAGCTTGTTTTTCACATCCCCCAGCTTCAAGATGCTCACAAATCAGGGGCCACTCTGTTTCTCCCCCACCTCCAAAAGACACGTGTCCCTCTGAGGGATGGGTGGCAGAGGGGATGAGGCACATTCAGCCCTGGCAGGCCTTAGAAGGTGGCAGGCTGGCAACTTTCTTGCTGCCTGTTTTTCACCCCCTCAAGCCAGGCTCACACAATGCTCTGACTTCTGCAGAGCAACAAGCAGAGAATCAGATCCCTCGTGTTTACCCAGAACGGCCCTGAGCACTGACAGGTCCCTCTGTTCCCTGCAGGGGCCCTTTCCAAGCTGTAAGGAGTCTGAGGCTACGAGTCCCTTCTCCATTACTTTTATTTTCTCAGAACTTCTTCGCTGCCTTTAGATGTCAACGTATTTTTACACGAACAAAAACAGCAACTGAGTGGAAGATCTGCTAATGCCTGAACCTGCAAAGCAGACAACCCACAGACCAGGGACTTTAAACCCTCCAGCTGCAGAAGCCCCACAGCTGCTGTGGCAGGCTGTGTTCCGTGTATTCTCCTTGCTTGTGATGTTCAGACACCTTATCACACCTGGGCCATGGGGTGAATTCCTTTGCAATGGGGATCCCCTTCAGACTCCGCTTTCCTGCCTTCCTCCAGATTGTTCAGGAAGAAAAGCCCCCAGGGCACTGACCTCTGAGTCAACATCACCTTCTAAAACTCCACTTGAATTCCTGGTCCAGGGATGCTCAACCCCAGCACACACCCCTCCAACACTTTGCAGGCTTCCCTGGGCAAGGAGAAGTCAAATAAGCACATAGGACATGCAGCTGGGGCTATTTTCCAGCACATATAAGAAGAAGGTGAAGCCACAGCAGGTCTTGATGCTGTAGCTCTGTTTCTGGGTTGAAGAAGGCCTCTCTACAGGACAGAGGTAAGCAAGGACGAGTCCTTATTTTTATGCCTAGCAGGAAAAAGAGCTATTTAGTCCAGTTCTTCTTTGTGATCTGAGGAGTTGAGCTCTGCTGCTGTGAGAAAGCAGTGCTTGTGTGGCTGGGAAGAGAAGCACAGCTTGGCAGAGGTGTTGTGAGGGCTGTAACTGTGCAGTTTTTGGTTGAGGGGGCTCTGCTTAGCACAGGGAGTGTGAAGCTGAGAGCCACCTGCCTTGGCTGAGACTTGCACAGTCCCACAGGAATTGGCATCCAGCACCCAAAGAGTCCTCCTGACTCAGTGCAGTGTAAAAGGCTGAGTGAAAACCTGTGAAGCCTCCTGAGGTGAGAGAGCCCTGGCAGCTCCCAGTGGTGCCTAAAAATAACTGGGGCACCTCTTAAGAGTGTCAGTGCAGAATGAGGCTGATTAGCAAAACCAGGCTTAGCTCTGCTCCCTGGAGCTGGCTGCCTGTCTGTCTGCTCCCCTGCAGGGAACAAAGCCACCAGTGGATCCCCATGCCAGGGAAGGGGCAGTGCTTGCCTGGGAAGGTGGCAGTGGGGCAGATCTGTCTTTGGGGGCTGTGAGAAGGGTTGGGTGGCTGGGATGGTGCTGTTGGTACTTGACATGCAGCAGGAAAGGGAAGTGTCAGAGTTCAGAACAGGCTGGCAGTCTGGGGTGGCTGAGCAAAGCCCTTTCAGGTGGCTCCATGGCTCCTGCAAACCGCTGGAATCAGGAGCCCCTTTGGCTGTTCTACCTTGCTGGGACTCCTACCAGGGCAGGGAAAGCTCTGCAGAAATCTTCACAGAAGATTTCTGTGATGGATGGAGAATTTCTGTAGAGCTGTGTCAGGTGACAGCAGCTTCTGATCCTTCCTGCAGGCAGGGTAAATCTCTCTGTGTAAGTCCCTAGGGATATGAGCTGAAGTGGTGCTCGAAATGTGCCTGCAACATTACACTGGGGATGCTCAGTGATCATTGCCATTTAGAGTCTCAGGAAAGGGAAATCTCCTAATGAAATGAATTGTCAACTGTTTTATGGTCCACCGAAATGCAGCCTCTGTGCAGGACACGGGGTGTGTCTCTGCACCAAAGAGTCCTGAGATCCTGTAGTGCAGATCTCAAACAATACAGCCCTGGCAGCTCCGTGCAGGAGCAAAGAAAGCAGTGACATGATCTGAGCACAGAGGAGACACAGGAGTGAAACCACAGAAAGGATCTGCTACTGATGCAGGAGCCACAAAAGGTTAAGCTTTGGGGATTCCCTGGATCTTGCTGGACTGACTCTACAATGCAAGGCAGAACTCCCTTACATGGTTACGGACAGGAAAACAGCATTCCCGTGCACGGCATGCGGGGGCAGCCTGGGAGCAGCATTTGCTCACCACGTCCCCACTGCTGGCAGGGAGAGGCTGTGCAGCACGGCTGGCACCGGGGCCTGCCTTGGAGTCAGTGCTGGAACATGGCTTGGTACAAGGACACGGCTGTGAAGCGTAAATAATACAGCAGGGAAGTCATTACAGCAGAATTGTTGATGTTTCTTTCCTCTTAGCAGCCTTCTAGCATCTAGTAATTCAGAATATAGAGGGAGGTCAAGTGACTCTATGATACAGGAAGGAAAAAACCCATTTTTGTTTGTAATATCTCCCTGTGAATAGAAACTTTATCAGTCCATAGTGTGAATGCCTACCTGATTCAGTTGACTTTCCTTCTGGACATGACTTCAAACAAGCTTCATGCGCAGCAGGGCAACAGCTTCTGGGGAGGAAAAGAAAAAAAAGATTAAGAAAACATTATCTGTTCTTATTCTGGGAAGCAAAAAGCTTAGCTGCTCTTTCCACTGTCTCTGACCAGGATGGCAGAGGGGTGCTGGGGGTTGGCAGGCTCAGGTGGAGCCTGGCTTGGCAAGCAGGGAGATGCCAACCAAAGGGCTGTGGGATGAAGTATAAGGAAAGCCCAGCTGGGGCTGCACAGAGAAGGGCTCTTTGGTTTTGCTTCCCCTTCCACTGCCCTCCCACGGCTGCTGGGGAGAACTGAGGCAACTCCTGTCTCCTGACCTGCACTGTGGTGACCCAGCAGCTGCCTCCAGGGTATAAATGGATATTGGTTTGCAGCTCTGCTGCCCTTTAAAGAAGTGAAACTTCCATACTGGCTTCTCCAAGGTGAAAGGGGAAGTTTGATCTGATAGTTCTGGTCGCCTCACTGGGTCTGTGTCCAGCTCCTTGTGTCTCTGCTGTTTGTGCACAGCTGAGCCTCCTCCTGTTGTCCCCAAGCACTGCTCAAAGACATTTCCTCTCTGGCCTCAACATCTGTGGGTGCCTTGCAATCCCTTGACCTGCAGAGCCCAGCCAACAAGACACTTGCTTATTTTAGCAGCTGTTTCAGCTTTCTGAGTTTTTTGGAACATTATGGACTTTTTTTTTCCCTTTGTCCCAGGGACAGATATTAGCAGAACAGGAATCAAGAGATGAACCATTTAACCATATAAGCAGTAGCTCATCTAGCAATTCATCTGTCTGGGCCATCTGGGTTGAGTACCACTGTGACTGGAACTATTTCTCATCCTTTTCCAAACTGGGACAGATCCACAGCCTTTCTCTTTGTTTTTTTGACCCACTTTCAAAACTTTGTAGTTGGAGCCGACTACTTGCTGGCTCTGGTCCTGCTTCAAGGACAGGGCACTTGCTGCTTCTGTGTGTCAGTTTGCCCATCTGTTAAATGGAGTTATTAATACTCCCTCCCCCTGTTAGATGCTTCAAATATCTTAAAGCACTTTCAGATCTGCAGATGACAGGCTTACAGGAGTGGAAAATGCTAATTATGATCATGACAGCAGCTAAACAAAGACACAGGGATTTAACAATACGCTTTTGTTGGTGTTTACCTCATTTATAGCAAAGTGCTTACTGGAAACACTGGACCGGAAAAGAAACAGCATTCCCACAACTCTGGGAATATGCATCGCCCTTCTGGGGCACCAAGCAGGCAAACAAAAGCAGGAAAAGGAAGAAAGCCAGCTTTGGAAACCCACAAGTCTTTATTTTCCTCCTTTGCCTTCCTGCCTTGCTCTGGCTCGCGTGTTACACAGCCCAAACAGTTAAACCTCCAGCACTTCAGGAGTGTTGCAAAATATCTCAATATACGTGGCCCTCTGCCAAGGGAGGCTTAAAGCAAACTGGAGCAACGATGCTCTAAAGTACAAGTTACCCCTGAGCAGCTTTGTTCCTGATGGGACAGGGTGGGAACCCCCCCATTTTCTCTCAAAAAAAGCTGATTTTGGAGACAAAAACTCTTTAGCAACTGGGTATTGGCTTTCCAATCCTGCAGTCCTGGCGCTTTCTCCCCACAGCCCCTACTTGGGCATCTGGAGTCTGCAAGTTTTTTGAGCCCCTTTGCTCCATCCACAAAGGCTTGTCCTCTTCTGGTTCACCTGCTCCTGCTGCTCCCTGGGCAATGGGCAGAGCTGGAAAGGCCAAACAACATCCCATACAGGGAGTTTGGAGATTTAATGGTGGTGAGGTGGGTCAGCCTATGCAGTGTAACTAAGGATGGGCTGAAGTGACTTGCTAAGGAGCACCACATTTCCTAATCTAGTCCTATAGCCCATCAAGGTACAAGGGTTATTTTGGGACCCCAGGGGAAATATTCATTGGATAGTTACATCCATATGCATCAGGAATTAATTACAAGGGCACCAGCACAGAATTATAGAATAATTTAGGTTGGAAAAGATCTTTAAGGTCATGAAGTCCAACCACTAATCTAACCCTGCCATGTCTGCAAGTGCCACATCCACGTCTCTTTAGCATCTCCAGGGATACTGACTCCACCCCTTCCCTGGGCAGACTGGTAAAGTGTTTGACAACCCTGCCAGTTAAGAAATTTTTCCTAATATCTGACCTAAACCTCCCCTAGTGCAACTTGAGGCCATTTCCTCTTGTCCTATCCAATGTAGATGATGCACATGTTTGAGGTTTAGATTTTCTCCGTGTTGACCAGCTGTTATCCAAAAGGAACAAACACATGAAACAACCTTGGTCCTCTCAGCACTGCTTCAAAATGAATGTGTGTTCCAAAAAAAAAAACAAAACCCAAACCATGCCCCAGAATGTTTTTTTTTGGCTGAATTCAGCATTATTCCACACAACAGCTGTTATGGTGCTGCTTTGATCCAGAGAGGAAATCCTTTCTGGTTTCAGGCAAGGTGATGGCAGCGGAGAGAAGGTTATTCTCGTGTCTCCTGGCTGCTGGGTAAACAACAGGCTGCATACATGGCTGATCAGAACAGGAGCCTGGTCCTCCCAGAGCAGCCAGACTGCCTCATTTAGTGCCCTGTCTGCAGCAGCAGCTGGCATCCTTGGCTTCAGAGGTACAAGAAAACCTCTAATTGTAATGGAATGTTTTTCATAAGTCACTAATGACTCTGAACCAGGAGGTGTTATAATCCTTAAAATGCAATATCCTCTTAATCATACCCAGGATTGTTTTCTTACCCAGATAACTACCTGGTACCCATTAAAATGCCTTCAGAGCTCTTTGCTCCACTGATATCTCATGGCAATGAGCACCACAGATTAATTACACTTGGTGGAAACAGTAATTCCAGTAAAGTTGATGACGCTCTGGTGGGGATATGTTTGGATTATTACATCACTGCAAGTATCAACAGAAATGGCATTTCGGCGCCCGCCGGGGACTTCCCGAGGCAGCAGCTTGTGACCAGCAACGTGCCTGCACGAGAGCTGCTGTGGAGGAGCTGTGCAAAGAGCACCCTGGCTGCACTGGGGAGTGCTTGGGAACTCACTGTGGAAAGCAGAAATGAGTGGAGTAAAGTACATATTCCTCCAGGCTCGAGGGCAGTGAGAGTTCTGAAGTGGGGCACAGGCAGTTCATAGTCCAACTGCTGCTCTTCCTGCTCGTGCTACAGGTACCAGCCAAGACCTGGAGCAGTGTCTCCACCTCCTCAACTGCCATCAAGAGGAACTTGGGACAAAGCCCGTGGAACACCTGAACCCTCCCTTCTCGCGGGCTGGTGCTGGCAAGCCTGGGGAGCAGCATCCCTTATGACTTGGCTTTTTCTAGTCATGAGCTAAAGACAACTAGAAACACTGGGCTTTTTTCCCCTCTCCAAAACAGGTGCTGTGATGGAAAACTTGTTTTCGGGATCAGCCCATGTAAACAGCTTTGGTGACACTAAGGAAACCCCTAGGAGTGTGGAGAAACAAATGGAATGTGAAGATGGGAGAGACCAGAACAGGTTGACACAGAGAGGCAAACAAAAAGCTGGGCTGAGGCTTCTGCTGTTCCTTATGGACTTGTAGATTCATCCCCGATTCTGCCCTAGACCTGTGTGAGCCCAGGAAAATCATCTGTGATCTGTAGAATAGTAATGATGCTGGTGTTTGGGTGCCCAGACAGGCTGGAGGCATTAATGCACAGCAGTATGCTGCAGGAACTGGCTCTGAAATGTGGGAGATCAGGAAATGTCAGCAACTTAGAAAATGTTTTCCATAGTTATTTTGGGTGGCAGTGTTGTATGCCTGTGAGTATTCCTCTGAGTGGGCTCAAAAGCAGATTTACTTTGGAACAAGAGGATAAAGGGAAAAAACAAAACTCCATCTTCTAGCTCACCCTGTGCCTGTACACGTCCTCAGAATTGTCCACCTGGGTACAGAAGATGCACAGCTATGAACATTCCTGGGTTTCATCTCTTCATGACCAAGCTGGAAGCCCAAGCACTGTAGTTAATGGTCTCCAGTTCTCTGAGGCATATGAGTTTGCACTATCTGGAAAGTGTCCCCAAAACTGATGGCATGGGGGACTCGCACATCCATGTAGAATTGCCTGAAGGACTCAATGCTCTGTTCTGTGCCCAAGGTATGTTAAGCACTACCTTATATCCATGTTGTAAATGGCCATTTGACCTATATCTGCACTATAAATGAACCCAGCCACAGAGGATCTCTTCATGCATCCTTCTTTCCCCCACACCATCCCTCAGGAGAGCTGGGAGGTGACAATTTCTCAGCTGGGTGCCCACACATTAGCACGGTGGCTCTTTCCAGCCACGAGTCTCCAAAGCCAAGCACTGCCCCCCAGCAACCAAGCCAGGCACGCCGAGAAAGCAGCCCTGAGCTTGAGGGGCTGCCACCATCTGAGGGGCTCTGCCACTTGGCCAAGCCATCCCCGCTTCCCAAGTCTCCCCTCACCCTCTCGCTGCTGCAGCTGCCTCTTGCTCACTGACCCCAGCATGTCCTGCTTTGAGTCACCAGCCCATCCACCCAGGGCATTGCCTCTGGGTTCACAGCTATACTTGGCTCTTGTTCTGCAGAACCATTTACCCCTTCCAAGCAAAGGGAAATTTCCCAAAGACGCTTTTGGGGCCAAGGCATTACATGCATGTGAAAGCCCCCCCACCGCGGCTCGCTACCAGCTGCTTGGGGGAATCCAGAGAGGAGAGAAATGCACACAGCTCCGAGGTGGAGGAATTTGCAAAGCCTCCTGAGAATACCACCACACAGCACTTCTTTTTTTATCCCCAGTCTTCGCCTTTTAAAACATTTGCTTGGAAAGCTGGATGCCAGCGAGTCTCCGAGCCCGCTTCTGCTGCCACGCTTCTGCAAAGCTTGTCGCCCGTGCCCGCAGCTCGGAGGGGAGCCCCGGGCAGCTCCTACGGCTCCTGACAGCCCGAAGGATGGATTCCCACCGCAGACGGCACGCCGGGTGCCTGTCCCACCGCCCGGCATCCATTCCCGTGCGAGCGCAGAGCCACCCCGACGCTCTAAGGGATTCCCTCCGGCGAATCGCTCAGAATGAACGGACGCATGCTAGAAATGAGGCCAGAAATCCCCACGGGCGTCACTGATCCACTGGTCCTTTGTGATTTCTAACCACCGAGCCTGCTCTCCCCGCTACCGCTCCGCGCCGATCCGCGTTATTCTCCAGGCGAAAGAGCAGCCGCCTCCCTGCCATCAGCCTGCACGCGGCTTCTCCCAACAGCGGAGGGAAAAAACACCGGGATGCAGCTGTTTTTTTTAGCCCACGGTTTGCCGGCAGCAAAACCCTCGGTGTTCGCAGCCGGCTGGGTAAAAAGTTAAGCGTTCTCTCTTTCCGCAAACCCCCGCTCCGCGGCGCGGCCGTGGCAGGAGCGCAGCCCCCTCGCCGCACCCCGGGCAGGTGTCCCGGCCACCCACCTCGCCAGCCCCTCGCACAGCCCCACTTACAGCGGCTCCCGCTGCTCCTCGGATCCCGAGCCCCGCGCTCCCGCCGCCCGGGAAGGGCTCCCGGCTGGATAACACCCTCCTGCCCGCGCTGGCGAGCAGCCAAAGCCGGCCCGGGGGAGCCGCGAACCGGTTTCAGACTCGCAGTTTCCTTCTGCTGGGAGCTGCTAAATGAAGTTGCACTTGTGGGGCCAAGGGGCGTGTTCTCCTCTCCTCGAGTCAGTCCCTGCCCGCTGTAATCCAATGCTCTGCCCGATGATGTCAAGCAGCTCCCGCTCGGCTCCTACCTTACAGTCGGCAGGAGGGATCCGTTTCCTTTTCACAGGGATCTTTGTTTAGCTTCGGCTTGTAACCCCATCCCCCGGCAGCTGCGTGTGCCCGAGCATCCTCCCTTCAGTGCTCAGCGCTGTGGCTTTTGCTGCCGGGCGCTCCCTCATGCTTGCCTGCTGTTGCCCCCAGGTCTCTCCGGCACATTGTTTGGATGCATGTCCCAGATGGATCCCGCCGTTTATCCTCTCCAGCAGGGCCTGGCCAAAGATGCCATCGCACCCTGTGCAGCCTGAGCTATCATACCAAGTGTAGCACCGGGAAAATGCCTCCCGTGAAAAATACAGCTTTGTGTGGTTTTGGAAGGCTTTTTGCTCCACTGGCTCCCACGGGGTAAAATCCAAGACTAATTCAGCTTGTGTGCCCCTGGGTGCCAGCCTTATTTGGGTGTGAAGTCCAGAGCTGCTGACAGCACCTGGATTTAAGAGGGGAAGGTGTTATGAGCAAGGTAGCACCACGTATCAAGCACGTACCTTTGTATCCACCCTGCTGTGTGAAGCACAGCCTGTGAGCTCTCAAAGAGCTTGGGGCCACTTCAGAAGAAGAGGAAATTTTGGCTGTTCTTGGCACCACGGGGGTCCAGGAACATCCCTCTGGTTGGCATCACCTCCCTGTGTCACATCAACCTTGGAGCCCCCATGGAGTGACAGAAACCAAGCAATCAAAGTGGTTGCAGCCGTTCCCTGGGCCAGCGCTCCTGCCCAGCCCTGCCAGACTAGAACAGCTCATTAGTGCTAATTGCTTTGCTGAGAGAGTGAAAGATGTGCTCCATCCCTGCTGTAAGGACACTCAGTGTCCTTGTGAGGGAGAGAAGTGGCACAACTCAACTGGGGATCACAAAGGGTGTTTGCCAAGGAATCGTTCTCGTCCCGACTCGAGCTGGGTGAGCCTTTGTTTCCAGTTGCATGCAAAGTGAGCAGTGTGAGCCAGGAGCACTTGGCTTTCCCAACCTGCCGTCTCTCTGAGCACCAGCCAGGCGCAGAAGAGGCAGCTCTGCCATCCTGCAGCTCTGCCATGACAGGTGAGCCCCACAGCCACTCAATGCCAGGTGAGGAGCACCAGCCTTTCCTCTCGCCCCAACACCAGCTGTGCAGCCGGACCTTCTCCACCTCTGCTGCCATCACCACCTCCAGCCAGAGTCTGTTTGTGTGTGCCCAAAACCACACTGGAAGATACCCACAGCCCTTCCATTGCTCACAGGAAGAGATAAAAACACCAACAGCAGCAGCAAGCAGTGCAGGAAACACCCTGATGACAATACTGATGCACGGAGGAAGGGGAATGGAGCTCAACAGAGCAAAACATACCCGTGCTCAGAGCATCCCCAAACTGACCTCGTGTAACCTCCTGGTTCAAATCAGTTTTAGTTCAAAACCAGTCCCAGGAAGCCCATTTGATTTCCTGAGATGTATCACCTGGCAGAACTCATCTCTCTCCAGTGGTTTTGAGTCACATGTTGTGCTACTCACTCGAAAATAGCAGTAAGGGATTCACCACAATGCCCCACCCATCTTCATGAGATGCCAGGGAGGGAGGAGGGCTCTGCTGCTCTGTGCCAAGGGACAGCACAGCCTCAGGAGACTGCTGTGCTGGCCTGGCCAAGGCTGCAGTTTTCCCTTTACTCCAGCTTACATTTGAAAGCAATCCAGAAGGTTTTACAGCTTGGACTGCGGGGTTTGGAGGCCAAGTCTGGGAAGGATACAAGCTCTACACCGGCTACCCAGGCTTTTCCTTGGCAGCCTGTGGCCAGCACCCTTACAGCACAGGCAGCATAGAACAATGGCAACAACCAAGCCCTTTGGAAAGCCAAGAGCTCAGAATATGTACTCCTAAAGTAATAGTCTTGTCTTGCTCAAACCTCCCAATCCTGTGTGTGGTCCTGAAAACAAGCCCCTCAAAGCATCCACCAAAGAGTCCATCCTTTTCTGCACGTACTCACGTGTCCTTACAGTGACTGTCTCATTGAATACCATCCCCTACAAGAGCTGGTCAAACACTTCCCATCAAAACTCTTTTTAAGTAGAAAAATGCAGGTTAGGATTTTCTACAGGTTGTATTTTTTATTTTTTTCTCCAAAGGGGGTGTGAGTGGGGGGAATCCTGAGTTTACCTGAAATCTTAAGGCATTGGGATAAAACTGCATGGCTTTCCATGTGTTCACTCTCCCCGTTCTTACGCGAAAGTCGACATTTTACTCCGGAAATATACCCAAAATTTCTAACTGGTTCTCATGTTCACCATCTCTTGTCCTATTGCTTTGTCCACCATAAGACATTCACCCGGAGGTGTGGGCTGTGGATAAATGTGCTTCCTATCTCACTGTAAGGAGCAGACGTTAGAGCTGCCAGGCATGGCACGCTCCGTGTGACGGATGGTGTCACAGCCTTGAGCTGACTGACTCAGCTGCAGCCACAATCAGCCATTAGTGGCTTCTACTTTACCTCTTTGATGAGGTTTTTGCTGCCTGTTGCATCCATCTGCCTCATACTGTGCTACCCTGTGTAGTTTAGTACCGGTGGTGATGCCATTGCCGCTCTGGACAACCCGAGGTTGGCTCTGCTGCTGGTGACCATGCAGTTGGCCTGTAGTAAATCGTGAATTTTTTAGTTCTGCATCACCAAGTGGGATGCAGAGAACAATGCCCCAGGGAAGGGATGGTCCTACAGTGCCCGGCAGCCCATGCTGTGGGTGCCACCTTCGCATGGGGTGGGAGAGCACAGCTCAGGGAAGAGCAAGGAGCTGTCCTGCGGGGTGACTGTCAACCTTTAGCTGGAGGAGGGATAAAGCCAGAGCAACCTCATAGGGCAAGTGTCAAAATGAGGTGAGAGTATCCCCGAGGGTGCTAATGTAAAGAAACCCAGCCCTGGAGCAGCGCTGCCGTGCTGGACTGCACACTGCCTGCTCTGGCAAGAAAACCACCAGCACAAAGGACCCTCCGGGAAGCTCTGGAGCCCAAGCTGTCACTTCAGAAGGATCTGACCTGCCTCTGACCCGAGTGTTTTTGCAGCCTGAGCGTCGCTTCCCTCAGCAGCCTGTGCTGCCAGGGTTAGAGCAGCACTGATGCAGTGTGCAGCCTCCTCACGTAAGAGCAGCTTCCCGCTGCATTTCCCAGGCATTGAGGTCTCTGTGTCACTTGATGTCATCAAGATTGCAAGGAAACGTGGAATGGCACAAGATGCGCATTGGAAAAAAAATCTGATGGCCTGTTTTTTGGTTTTTTTCCCCCAGGCTTCCTCCCATAAAAGAAATACTTTAAATAAACAACTTTTGATTAAAAAAACCCATAGGACATATTTCAGTGATGTGCTGGGCTCCCTAAGGCAAATGTGGATGTTTTCAGCCATCAAATAACAGCTTCACTTGGAGATTCATGAGAAAAGAAACAGGTAAAAGCAGCTTTAGTGACAAACCACTCTTTTTGCTGTCAAGGGAAGGACAGAGTTTGCTGTTGATTTAAAGAGTGGGTGTCGGGATGTGTGAATGAATTACCCAGCCTTCAGACCCATTTTGTTTTTATGGAAGTTGCTCATCCAGAAAGGTTCAACAAGTGAAATGCAAAAAAAAAGCTTGTAATGAGGCTAAACTTGTTAGTGACCCTCCAGGGTCACCCCTATTAGCAGGAAGGGGCGAGGAGTCGAGCCTGGCTGTGGGGAGCCCCTCTGGGCACTGGGGCAGCAGGGACATGGTCGTGGCTTGGTGTCTCAGTGTGGGGCTGGCGTTCCAGCAGGGCAGAGCACACTCAAAAAACTGTTTACTTTGAGCTGCAGCTATTTTTAGCTCCACTAATCTGTGCAGAGATGATAAAGCTTTTCATTGCAAAGAGAGTGGCTCTGCTTTGCTTCTGGGCAATTTCACTCATCCCTTCCCCCTTCCCGGCCGCTTCTCCCCATGGACCTTATCTCCTCTCTCTCGGGGCCAAACACCTCCAAAAGGTTTGTCCCAACTAGATAGGTTGGAGTCTCAGCCCAAACTCTTTTTTTGGTTTTTCCCTAGGGAACGCATTCAGTTTGGGAAATGAATTAACTTTTTCTTTAATAGTCCCCAAAGCCCACTTCAAAGCCTTTGCTGGAAGCCCATCATGGACATGCACCCTACCCTCTAATCCTTCATTTCTGCTAAATTCCTTCTGTCCAAAGGCTCTTGCAAAACAAATCACTTGACAGTTATCTCTTTGCAGCTGCCACGAATACAAGCAGGTCTCAAACTCGGCTCTGATGGCAAGCCAGAGTCGCCAGGCAGTGACAGCACTGCCCTACACCACGATTTACCCCAGGGGTCCCACAGCCCATTCCAAGCTCCCTCACACACTCTGTATAAGAAGGACTTTACCTGCTGCTGACAGGAGCAGGCGCGGCAGCTGCTCGCGGCACAAAGACGACAAAACACCCGTAAATCCTGCTTGGTCAGGGATTGGTTTGTCTAAAGGACTCCAGAAGCTTCTCCAGTGTAAGCTCACAATGGTCATGCATCCAGCACATGCTTCACCAGAAAATCATCCCCCTGGTAACAGCTTTCTTGTCTGGGACACAGCGTGAATTACATCTCTGTTGGCTTATAGGTGTGTTCAGGGGGGAGAAGAATATGCAAGTATTAATTAAATAGGTTCATTCTGCTTGCTAGGAAGGGTCAGATATACAGATATACAAATGATTGTCAGGATGAGAAGGTGCAGCAGGAGAGATATGGCTTAAGCTGATCATGACTGACTGCTCAGGTGCTGCTGGCAGGGAAGAAGGAGATGCCCTGAGGTCCACAAACAGGTACTTCTTCCCTTTGTCCCTCTGATTCTGCTGGAGAGTATAGCTGGAAGAAAACAAGTAGCAGGCTGGGTTGGCAGTTGTGCTTCTGCCTTTTGGAGAGCAAAGGGGTATGCTGACAACTGAGAAGAAAACAGTCATCCCTGTCAGTGCCAGTTCTGATTGTTCACCAATGTTTGGCAACCAGACAAGGATTCCTGTTGCCAATGTGCAGCAGCCATGTAAATATTTTGATTCCAACTTGTGCTCTCAGCTAAATGGGCTTTCACGTGGTTTTGTTCCATGGAGTCTGAACGTGGGACTCCTGCTCTGGAATGCTGAGGGATCAAACTCAGGTTATTAATCCTCTGTTGTGAACCAAAGGACTGCAGTCTTCAGGCTTCACCATATATGTTCACTCTCTACCTATGGTCAGGAAAAAATTCAGCCTAACCTCCTGGCATGTTTCCTCGCTTTCTATGTTGGTTCATGAAGGGAGTACATGTAATTAGATGCCTTCTCCTGAAGCAGCTGACCACTGCAATATTGAGGAGGAGCCCAACAAGGCTGTTTCTATGTTGCTCTTAGACGTGGTGCCATTTATCTATTCTAGCTCTTCCCGAGGCCATGGAGACTGAGACTGGGGGTGGTGCATCATCCCTGTGATTTGGTCTGAGAGCAGCAGAGTTCAGGGTGCTCCATGGGAAGAGCTCTGTGTTCTGGTCAGGGAACAAAAATATTCTGTTTGTGCTGACAGTGTACATGAAATAAAAACAGGGTTTGCCTGGTGGCCTGGGAGCATTTCCCTGGGTGCTGCACACAGCCCTCTGCTCCCAGCACCATACTGGGAATACGCCCTGGGTCTGAGGTATTGCCCAGGTGTGCAGTGGCTGACACAGGAAGGTGTAAGCAAAGGTGATAGGGTTGCCCTGCATATTGGGTGGCCCAGAGGAGGGCTCTGCCACCTCAGGGTGGACACAGAGCCCTGTTGTTCCTTACCAACTGTGGGCAGAGTAGGGTGCTGGCTCCTGGGAGGAATGTGGGATGCTGTGGGGCGTGGGATCTGCCAGGAGGCAGAGCCATCAGTACTCAAGTGGTGGTGTCACACCAGTGTCTCAGACTGACACCCCATGCTCCAGCCCCACTGTGGCAGTAGGCACTAAGGTGTAATGCCAGCTTCAGAAAGCTTAGTCCTTTAAATAGCCAAGACAGACAAAATTAAAGGAGAAGAGGTACTATCAGCTCCTCTTGGCAGGTGGCTGGTGGAAGAACAGAAGGCTAAACGGCTGCTACAGAGACAGATTTTCACCCAGCCCAGAACATTAACCTTGTCTGCACTGTTACTGCAGATGGACGGCCTGATGCTCTTGTAGGGCTGTGCCAGTAGATCTTCCTCACCTAATAATGGTCAATCTCACTCCCTGCTGCTCTGGATAAGTATTTTATTCACTGCTTTTTGTGTCGTGAGTACTCTCTCATGGTTATTCTAGCATTTCCAGTTTTGAAAGGATTCTACTTAACTCCCTTAGTTCACTGTTTCTGTTTCAGATTCTTGCTTCTCCCAAAGCTGGGCTGAGGTTTCTTGGACAGGAGTAAAATTTTCATCTTTATGCAGGATCACAGCTTTTTAGACACAGCATTTAAAGTTTTCATACAGATCTCAGTTGCCACTTACTTTTGTGGATTAAATAATTTCCTTTTATATCTCAAGCAACTGTTTTCAGCTTTGTAAAACTGCCTGATAAAGCATCAAGTATCTTTATCCAGATTATCCATCACTAGAATAACCTAGCAATGGCATTTAAATAGACATCAGCTTCCTTGAGCCGTCCATTAAAACCTTAGCTCCGTGCAATCCCGAGTTAGATGTCTCACAAGCAGGTCTTGCAGAAAACTCTTTAATAAAAGCCACTATCCAGCCTGTCCTGGGCCAGAAAGTTTCAGTCCTGTTTTATCTAAAAGTCTGCATTTGGGTCTGGGTTCCTTGCCCTCTAATGCTGAGTGAGCAGTAAATGCCAGTCACCACCCAAAATACCCTTTGCCCAAATTGCTGTGCTGCCCAACAGCTCCTCCCTGCACACAGGGATGACTGCAGTGATGTGACCTGCTGGATGTGCAGCCAGCCACTGGTGGGACAGTTGTGCCTTTATTTTTATATGGACAGATGTATTTTTCTATTTGAAGCTCATTCAGTGTGCTGCCCATCCTGCACAGGCGTGTTCAACACACCCACAGCATGCTGGGTCCCTGCACATGTCCCACTCCACAGTCAGGCACTGCCAGCTGCCCTCCTCATGCTGGTGTAGTTGCTGGGACCTGGCTGAGGGGCTGGGCTGCTGAGCAAAGGGATCTGGTACCAAACAGGCATTTGCAGTGCAGAATTGCTCCCCAAAACCACCTCAGCTCTCCATCGCTATGGCAACCGGCAGGAGATCTCGAGGGTCGGACAGGAGGTGTGTGCTCCACAGCAGCACTGCCTGCTTTCCTGCACAAACCAGGGCTCAAACTGAGCAACCAGGAGGGAAAATCCTCTTTATTGTGACTAAGAGGCCCCTTCAGTTATTATTTATCCAGGCACTGTAACATATCATTAATAATACAATTAAATCTCAGCAGTCTTCAAGGATGAGTTGAACAAGAATGTAGCCAGCTGGGCACCTGGAAGGATTCCTTTATGCCTGTTCATTGCAGGGGAAGTTCATCCTCATCTCTCCAAGAGGTCCACCAAACACACCACTTCTGTTCTGAAGGCAGAAGGTCGCCAGCTTTTCAGTATCTAAACCAATTTGGGAAGTTAGTCTGCTAGCTGTTGTGTTACTGGCTAACAAGAGATTGTGTGAATCTCAGAACTAGAATTAATGGCATACCAGACCTGCTTTTCCCATCTTTGTTTGCACAAAGAAAAAAAAAAGAAGACTCATTGAACCTACTTGTTTATTAGATAAAGTTAAGATGCAAAATTAGAGAAACCTCATAGATTTCATGCGGAAATGTTGGATGTTGGAGGAAGAAGTGTGTGATCCCACCCGCACAGTAATTAGTATTTTGGAGTAAACTACTTTGTTATAGGGTTCCTTACACCGAGAATCAATATGAAGGGCTTTATGAGCTATGAATTTCATCCTAATTTGCTGCATGCAGAGTTCCTCGTGTAAACAGGTCATTTTGGCAAGGCTTATGGCATTTTTACCACTATTTGTTCGATGGCATTTCAAACTGGGACACCACCACAGTCCAAACAACTGAGCTGTGCCTGCTGGCTGTGGGTCCAGCCCAGCAAGAGCCAGGAGCTGACACTGTCAGTGCTGGTATCCAAACAAGCCACGTTAGGGAAGCAGTTAGGAGTCATCTCGAATCATTCAGCACTTTCAGTTGGGTTCATTTAGTTCCAAACTGGGTAATTACAGCCTCATTATTTTTCCTTTTACAATAAAGAAAAGGCTGCAAGCCAGGCAGAATAATTTCTTCTGCTACCGTTGCCAAGATATGATAGCACATCTACACCATAAGGAATGTGTCATGGTATCAGTTTTATTAGCAGTAAATAATGGCTCTTCAGTTAAGCAACATCTTACCATCAGCTGGTGCCCAACCATAAAACAATAATTACATTTCAACCCCTATGGGCAGGTAATTGAGGCGAGATTACCCCTACCCAGCACATTCCTCGCTGACCAGCATGTGTCAGGTTTTGCACACATTATTTTTTTTCACTGAAATGAATACCTGTCTACAATCGGACTTTAAATTTAAAACCACAAAAAGCTCATCTAAAAATAAGACATCAAAGCTCCCGTGGCAGTAAGTAGAGGCCAGGACTAAGGGAATGGTGGTAGATCAGGTATCAGAGAGTAATTCACCCCATGTGTCCACCTTCGGTGCCTAGAGGGAGAGCGGGTTCCTGCAGGGACTGTGTCTCAGCCCAGAAACCACTGTTAGTGTGGTGGAATTTTCTGACACGCACAGAGGCTTTGCTTCGATGGATCTTGCATGAAATTATCTGAGGACTGTAACGATACTAAATACGTGTTTGGAACAAACAGCTTTGAAAAGAAAATATCTACAAGAACTGCACTGTGGGCCTGTCAAGATATCGGGTTCTGCACAAGCTCCTCAAAACAAATACTGTGTGTGTATACATTATGCATATGTGTATACAAATATACTTTACACTGTATACAGTTATACTACACACAGTTATACTAACATGCCTTTCAACTAAAAATTGTAAGCTATCCTGTAGACAGTCTGAAGAAACTTCTGCCATTACCTCAAAAAGCCAGCAAATTCAGGACTGAACTGTTATTTATACTCGGGGGAAATGACTCTGCTTCTGCCACTGAAACACCTGAGTGCGTCAGGCTTAGCCCAGTGACCTGCTTCTGTTTCCTCTGGACACACTCAGTTCTGCAATAACACAACACACTTAACGTGCATTTTAAAATGACTGTGTGCATTTCTGGTAGAGGTTCGACTGTTCTCAAGTGTGTTCCACGGCAGGAAGCTGGTTGTGAGATCCCCCTGATAAACCAACTCTCAGCCCTCAGTTCTTCCCTTCCAGGATTAAGCTCGTGGCTGTTTCTGCCCCCAGTGCACGTGGACACTGTGAATACTGAGCCTTGTCAGCTCCTGCCCTGCTCTGCCTTCTGCAAACTGCTTGATTTGCACTCCCTCAGGCAACAGCCCTGTTCAACCCAGAGATGTGACTAGGATGGTATTGTATTATTAGACTTCCCCAGGGTACTTTTTCTTCTCAATCATCTAGGATGGGAAAAACATTTAGATAAAGAAGAATGTCATGACTCATTCTCCAATGCCATGGAGGTTCGGAGCAATCAGAAAAGAGTTAACAGCACAGTCACCCCCCAGTAGTATTTCAGAGTTTCTAAATACAGAGTTCCTTTTGGGAGCTGGATGCCCATTTTTGTTATCTTAAAAGTATTTCTGGAACTCTTGGCCGGCTTTAAACAAACAAACAGGGAGAAATATTTGTAAAGATAACGTGGCTGAGAGTGTTTGGTTACTGAGTCTGAGCTGAAGGATTTCATTTTTAGACTTTATTTCTTTAAAGCTTGTGAACAGAAGGAAAAATTGCTCCGGAGATGTTAAATCACAAAACCATCCCAGCTATTGGCTTTGGAATAACAATCATTCAACTTAGCAAATATCAAACGTGGGAAGGGATTTATCTGACGCATCCATATGATCATGTGAACTCCTTTCTCAAGGAGGAACAGTCTCTGCTGGAGACACAAGAGGAAGGAACTGTTTTGCCTTCTTTAAAAAAATTCAACAACATAAGCAACTGCAACATGCTAAGATCTTCCTGGCACAAATGCAAAAATGCAACATCTGAAATGTCAGCTGGAACGCTGGGAGGATTTACATGATTTAAAAGATTTATGAGAAAGAACTGTTTCACTAGCTTCAGAGCATCTTGGAAAGCAGCAGCACCAGTGTGGGGGACAATGGAAAAGGAGGGGGAAAAAATCTCCTGCTAAAAGAAATTATCATGTTCAGTATGACTCTGTATTGCTCTTTATAGTGCAAGAAAAAAAATGGATCAGGCACTCATCAGATTTTAAGCTGCATTGAAAGATGAATGAACAGAGTCTGCCATGACCCTGGGATATGCTCATTTTCTCACATTACATATTGACTCACAGAGTCCTGTGGCTCACCTAAAGCCACACAACTCGTCACTGCTCAAGGCAGGATTAAATCCACAAATTCCTGACTTTTCCTCCCACTGTTCTTTCACTCAGAGCTGTTGTGCTGCAGCCATCGCTGATACACGAAGGCTGGCCAGCTGGATTTCAGTGCAGGCTCTCAGGGGAGAGATGGGGTCACAGAGACAGGGGAAATAAATCCTGACTTGATAAAAAAATAATATATCAGGCAAGGAAAAGGCACGACACATTTGAAACAATAAACTCAGCAACATTTTAAGTGTGCTTGGACAATGCTCGAGTGGAAGACTGGCTTGCTTTGGGGCTGCCCTCTCTTGAAGTGGCTACTTAAAAGCAGGGTCCTTGATGCCCTGGAGGCTCCCACGTTCACCTGTCACGAAAGGTTCACTCCCTCCTCCTTTTCACCAGCCATCTGTTGCTAGTTCTTTCCATGGTTCATTCACAGATGTCACTGCAGATCTTTTGTACAAAATATTCCCTCCAATTTATCTCTGTTTGTTTTGTTGTTGGTTTTTTAATAAGCTTTTATTTACTGTTATTTGAACACTTTTCAGTATGTTTAAGTTTCGCTAGTGCTTCCATAAACAATGAGATGAAAGAGCTCAGTGATATCATTCCAGGGTGTTGGATAAAGGTGAACATTTCTCTCCATCTGTTTCACCAATAACCTAAACTAATGCAGTTTCCAGACCAGAGCACATGATCTTAAGTGAACTGAAGTCAGTGAAAAGGTCTCTGGTGACATATAAAGACTTAGAGGAGATTGAAGTAAGGTGTCCTATAAAATAAATTTCTGGCCAAACAAAACTGGAAAGACACAAGATTACAATTCCTCTATCATAACAGCAATGACTCATCCAGTGCATAGTCACTTGGGGTGAAAAAGAAAACAGTTACTCAGTCTCTCAGGGATTTAGACACAGAAGAATATATTATGCAAGTTTTAGCCGCGTTACTAATGGCCTTGAAGCACACAACTCTACTATGACTCTCACTCAGCTCAGCAGATCACAAATAAGATGACTCACGTATCCATGACATGATAGGAAAATAGAGAGCCTAAGAAGTGCAGAGGCAGGTGCTAATGCAGTCACAGAGCACGCAGTCAAGGGAAGAAGAGAATTATAAAATCGTGAGC
Organism: Neopelma chrysocephalum; assembly: GCF_003984885.1. Classification (NCBI taxonomy): domain Eukaryota; kingdom Metazoa; phylum Chordata; class Aves; order Passeriformes; family Pipridae; genus Neopelma; species Neopelma chrysocephalum. The sequence continues at coordinate 793,127 of NW_020897756.1, read as the reverse complement.
GAAGGACTGCGGAGAAAAGCTGGTTGGGTATTTGAAGACTCCAGAGCATGGACTGGGTTGGTTTTTCTTGGTCTCAAATTGCAGGGGGCTGTGAGTGTGAAGCCAGCAGAGGAGAGCCACACTGCTGGCTCTGCTCCCCTGCGTGTCCCCAGGGAATGGCAGCAGACAGCTCACCTTGGCTTCTGCATGGCAGTGGTGAGCGAATCCCTCCCTGTATCCACAGCACATGGTTACATCAGACCCCAGCGAAAGTCATCCAGAAACTTAACAATATTTATGCTTGGCAGGACTTTTTACCCTGTTGGAACATCATGATTTTGTAGAAGCTTTTAATTCTGATCGTTTAAGGGCTAATTAAACCCTCTGGTGATTCCAGCTGTAGCAGTATTTTGCCCATTGTCTAGTGAGTAACCTCCTCATGGATGGAGGGCTTTGACAGCTCTTCTCAGAGCACTGTTTAAAATCTGGATGGTTGGAGCAGAGCTCAACCCACGGCCTGGGCCAAACAGCTGGAAAACCATTTGTCCTAAAAAACTTTGCAGTTTTTCATGCTCTGGAGATCCAGTCAAAGCACAGTTATAAATATAGTTTAAACCTAAACACTTTACATAAATCCAATAATTAGTGGGGTTATATTAGAAAGCTGATGCCGATACCTTAAGATTTGGAACTTTATGCAGGCCAGAGCACAGTAAGATGTTCAGACCTGTATATGAGTCTGTGTAGAAACACAAACTACGTATAATTTGTTAATTTTTATACATAGTTTGACACACCCGTTCCAATTTGCAGTTTCCTTCACCAGACTGAAAGATTCTGGACGGTCAAAGGATTATAACCTGTCTGTGGGATCTGTTATCTGCAAAAACACAGCCCGTGCAGAGCAGGAACCTTCAAATACTCTGGGGAACATGAGGAAAAGTTCTCCGTTTTTGTTATCACAGAAAGGAGACCCTTGAGAGTAACAAGAATAGCACTAACGCACAAGCTTGAGTGGCATTTTTTTTATGAGCTCAGTCACACAAAGAACTGCAGAGAGCTGCTTTCAAATGACTAAATCTGACACATTTCCTTTAAATGTTACCTCATTTCGAGGGGTTTATTCTAGGCATTTCAACTCACGTATGTATGGGATGTAATGTATGGATTCAGAAGGGATGCACCGTGTCATTCTGCTGTCAGAGCTGATTAACATGCCAGAGCAGGGTATTTTTGTCCAATCCAGGATAACCTCCTGCCATATCCTGTCTCGTTCCCAGAGCTGACAGTCCCTAGGCTGACTTCATCCTTATCTCCTGTTAAACACGTAGGGTTTGAGGTGATGTGATGCAGGATCAGAAGGGGGTTATGTTGGAAAGTAAAACAAGCGTTTGGAAATCTCCTGTTACGTGGACAGTGGCTCTTTATCTGTATCCTTTGTCCAGTGGAGGATCCCACAGCACTTAACAAAACTATTTGGCTCATAAATGTGCTGTGAAGAAAACATTCACGGACTCAGGATTTAGATGAATGTCATCACTATATTAGCAAAATACCTATGGAATTATTTACCCTGACCACCGGGAAGGGAACACAGAATTTGGGATTGAGCCTTTGTCCTGCATACATTCATTGGAGCAAACAGTGAAGGAGCAGGGATGTGGCAAAAGCCTTCTTAGAGATCCAGCTACTGCAACCAAAAGGGTAATAAAAATACGTTAACAATAAAGTAAAAGCTCGTATGTTTTCTGAAGGAAGCACAGTTTCAATGATTTATGGAGTGACCTTTTTCTGAAAGAAGCCCGTATGTCTGCATGAATAAGGCTGATTACAAGAGAGATGATACTGTTAACATAATGTTCATAAATTCTGAGTGTTAAAGCTGCTCTGGAAAATAAGTGGCTGGTTTACTGGATGCTCTTTGTCATTTCTTGGCAATTTTAGATGGCAATAAAGCTATCACTCTGATTATTCATCCCTTTCTGTGGTGAAAGCAGGTTTTTTGAACAGGGACTGTGTGAAGGAAAGAAGGGTTTGGGACAGCGGGAAGCGATGTGCAATAGCTGGAATTGCTACAGCCAGAAAATATCCTCTAGCTCCAGCTGGTCAGTTCTGACCCTGCCCTGCGATATTTTGCAGCCCTAATGCCAATTAAAACTAATGCAAATTGCTTTCCTTAAACTTCTGTGTAAACTTCTGTCAATTTATCATGTTGTTATATCATCCCAGCCACCTCTCATCCATTTCATTTGCTCCCAGGCTTCAGCAGGAAGCCTCTACCTCGGGGAGTGTCCCCATCCCCTGGGCAGGAAGGTGACAGCAGCGTCCCCGGGCCCTGGGCAGGGAGGTGACAGCAGTGGCCCTGGGCAGGGAGGTGACAGCAGTGTCCCCGGGCCCTGGGCAGGGAGGTGACAGCAGTGTTCTCATGCCCTGGGCAGGGAGGTGACAGCAGTGTCCCCGGGCAGGGAGGTGACAGCAGTGTCCCCGGGCAGGGAGGTGACAGCAGTGACCCTGGGCAGGGAGGTGACAGCAGTGTCCCTGGGCAGGAATGTTACAGCAGTGACCCTGGGCCCTGGGCCCGGAGGTGACAGCAGTGACCCTGGGCAGGGAGGTGACAGCAGTGTCCGTCCCCCGCCCCTACCCGGTGACACCCCGGTGACCGGCGCTGTTGCCATGGCAACGCCCGCGCGCGCCGAGGCGCTGCCGAGCGCCCCCAGCGGCCGCGGGGAGAGGGAGATCTGGATTGGCTGTCGGGGCTGCCAATCAGCCCCACTCATTGGCTGCCTTGAAGGAGGAACCGCCCGCTCCCGGCCTCTGGACCAATCAGAGCCCCGTCTCCCCTCGGCGAAGGCGGAAGCAGTGTTGATAAACAACATGTGCCCTCCCCGCCCTTCCCCACTGTCCCGCCGTCTCATTGGCGGGGAGGCGCCTCCGAGCGAGGCGGCAGCCAATGAGCGGTGGCGGTGTCTCACGGCCGGCCCCGCCCCCTGAGGCCGCGGGGTGTGGGCGGAAGCAGGAAGCTGCGGCGGCGGCGCCATGGGGGCCGTGCTGGGGGTCTGTTCCCTCGCCAGCTGGGTGAGTGCGGGGCTCCCCTGCCCCCGAAACCTCCCCTTCCCACCCCGAGCCTCCCCTGACACCCCGGCGAGCGCGCCCGGCCCGGAGCGGTGCCTCCGGCGGGGCCGCGGGGCCGGTGACCGCCCTGTGTGCCCTGGCGCGGCCTGAGCCACCATCGCGGCCCCGCCGCAGCCGGCGCGGCCCCTCGGGGCAGAGCGGGGCCCGGCTGGAGCGATCCCGCTCCTTCCCCTGGCCGGGCCGGGCCGGGTCGGGTCGGTGGTGGACGGGGCCCGCCCAAGGGCAGCCCAGGGCGATAAACAGGGTTATCTGCGGGTGTTCGCAAACAGGCTGTCCGTCAGAAGCGCCCATTAGCGGTTTATGGTGCGGTCCGGGAGTGGAGTGTCTCCAAATGGAGCTCGGGCTTTCCTCTGGGCGTCACGGGACGCCCCGGTGTCAGCTGCGAGGGAAATGCCCTTACTATTCCTGTCTCTGCCCTTCAGATTCCCTGTCTGTGCAGCGGTGCCTCGTGTTTGCTGTGCCGATGTTGTCCCAACAGCAAGAATTCGACAGTGACACGTCTTATCTATGCCTTCCTCCTCCTCCTCAGCACTGTGCTTGCCTGCATCATGCTGGCACCAGGCATGGAAGAGCAGCTGAAAAAGGTAGGGAGGGGAAAACCTCGTTCTGACTGTTTGAAAAGCCTTTATTGTGCCAGTGGCTATTGATTTTCTTTACTTGGAGTGGGTTATGTGACAGGCACAAATACCCAAGTGCCCTTGTTCCCCGAGTTAAGAGGCTTCTAGCTGAAACAGCAAATTCAGTGAATGTGCTTTTTTTAGGACATGCCTGGTCTCTGAAACCTGACTAGCCTGGAGGTGGTCAGTTGTTATAAGGGGCCTGCTGCTGTGGTATCTTAATCTTCCTGGATGAAAAGTGCTGACATGAGGAAGGCCAGATGATAATGAGGTCTGAGCACAAGGCCTTTTGTTCTCAGATCTCCCAGCAGGCAGTTGACTGAAAGCCTTGCCTGTTACAGGGCTTAAAGAAGGTAATTGCAAATGCAGCTCTAAACTCACAACTAAACGTGTCTTCCCCCAGATCCCTGGATTTTGTGATGAGGGGCTTCACACCCGGATTCCTCACTTGGAGGGGTTTGTCAGCTGCGATGTGTTTGTGGGGTACAGAGCTGTCTATCGTGTCAGCTTTGCCATGGCTGTGTTCTTCTTCCTCCTCTCCCTGCTCATGATAGAGGTGAAAACAAGTAATGACCCCAGAGCCTCGATACACAACGGGTATGTGTGTGAGCTGCCTGGGCTTCCAGCTTGTTCCCCGCTCCTGTTTCCTTTCCTGACACGGTGGCAGATTGGGTTTTGACAGCCTCAAGTTTCTTTTGGGCTGAACACAGAGTAGTGCTCTGGTCTCCCAAAAAGCTTCCTGTTCATGTCAGATGTTCAGTGTACTGACTGAGTGTCCTGCTCTGAGGTGGGGTAACCAAAAGGGCAGTGCTCTGGGCACCCCTCTGTGTTTCCACGGAGGTGTGAGGTTGCCTCTGACACTCACTGGGTCACTCACTGTCTGACTCAGCCAGCAGAAACTTCTTCCTGATTTCCAATCCCTGATTTCCTGATTTAAGTGGGTTAGTTCTGGGCTAGGTGACTTAATCATCATAGAGTCATGTAATTGGAAATGGATGTTTGGAGACCATCGAATGCATCGGGTTGGAAGGGACCTTAAATCTCATCTCATTCCAACCCCCTGCCATGACCAGGGACAATTTCCACTAGACAGAGTTTCTCAGAGCCCCGTCCAGCCTGGCCTTGAACACCTCTAGGAGTGGGGATTCCACAACCTCAACCTCTCTGGTCAACAGGATCATGTGCTCCAAATCCCTGGCTGGAGCAGGACCAAGCTGCTTGCAGATCATGTAGCACATGACTACTGTGTACGGATTAAGACCAGTATTTACAACTTCTGTCTTCTTTTAAAGGTTCTGGTTCTTCAAAATAGCTGCCATTGTGGCCATCATGGTTGGAGCGTTTTACATCCCCGAAGGGCCTTTCACAAGAGGTACAGTTAATACTCACTGTGGGTTCTGATGAGTAAACTCAAACCCTTTCACAAACTTACCAGGCTATAGTTGTAATAGTGAAAATTCTCTTGCAGAAAATGCAGTTTCTGCCCAACTTCTTTAGAGTACCTTGGTTCATCCAGTATTTTGGTGACCAGCTGAAGTTATGGCAATCAGCAATCTTTTCACCTGCATAGGTTTTGGGTATTAATAATTTTGTACTCCATGAGATAGTTGTTACTGGGCTGAGTCTTCTGACACTACTTAGACTGGAGGCAGCTCAGAACACTGACAAGTGCTAAATGCTTCCCTAGAGTCTGAAAAATCTGTGTGAGAAACTTTTACTGTCTGTTCACATCACAGCAACTTTAATGGGTTGTTCACCCTTAAAGAAATGTGGCCTGATGGCACTTATGTACACAAATTTATGGTGTGTTAGATGTTGCATTCATTCTTAAAAACATGCTGGGCTAAGCATTCTCATGCTCAGCTTGACCAGGATCAGCTGCAGCCTTGAATAGCTGGGGCTCCTTGCACACTTCTGCAGGATGGGGGCCAGAGTGATTAACAGCATCTGCATTTCCAAATACAGTTTCAGAGTTTTTCATTATTTGTCTGCAGTATAATGAGGGGCTTTTGATTTTTTAAACTGAGGTAACATGCAAATGATGGAAGCTAACCCTGTTTTCCTTGCTCCCTTTTGTAGCTTGGTTTTGGATTGGTGTTTCTGGAGCCTTCTTCTTCATTCTTATCCAGTTGGTGCTTCTTGTGGACTTTGCTCACTCCTGGAATGAGAGCTGGGTTGATAGAATGGATGAGGGAAATGCTAAATGTTGGTATGCAGGTAGGAATCTGAACCTGTGGAGGATTTGTTTCTGCTGGCCAGCGCTCTGAGAACATCACTTACTAGTTTGTAGATGTCCCTACACTTACACTCCACAGTGTCCTCGAGTCACTGCTGTGAACACCTGGAATTAATAGCTGCAGAGTTGCCTTTTTCTCGTTCAGTAAAATGCAGAATATTTTAGCCTTGTGTTCAGCAGGTCTGACAGTGCTAATAAACACCCTTGCCTGGTTTGCAGTGCGAGTGCAGAGCTCAGAGCCTGGTTCTCTTCAAATCTAAACTTTGCCACCCCCCCTGCTGTGGTCCCCAGGAGCTCAGTTGTGTCTGGCAGTGGCTGCAGAGCCACACCAAGTGTGCCTTGGCACGTGCTCCCCAGCTGGCCACTAATTACAAAGTGCTAATTGTTCTTTCCACACAGCTAAGAATGCTGCAACAGCATTTTGTAGCTTCTTACAAAGAACATAACAGAGGGGAAATGAAAATGGGTGGCCTCTAGCATAGAGGAGGAGGAATTCAGGGCTGATAAATGCCCATGAGAAGTGTGCAAAACGTACTCTCATTTTGTCACTGTGGCTTGACATCAGTTAAACTGATAAAAACTGATGCTGAAAGGCAAGCCTTACTCCCCTGATGGCAGCACTGGCTTTCCTCTGAGCTACACTACTTAGTGAGCCCAAGCAGAAATTCAGCCATACCTAATAAAAATGCATTGTGCTACTTTAGTTTTCTGGCCCAGCCTGCCAGGTGAGGACTGTGTGATTGCAGTGGTAGCTGGACATTGAATCACTTCAGATGTACTGTTAAAACTGCACTTACAACTGTGTTGTAACAATTGCAGCTCTGCTGTCCTGCACAAGCTTGTTCTACGCCTTGTCCCTGGTGTTTGTTGTTCTCTTCTACGTTTTCTACACGAAGCCTGATGACTGCACTGAGAACAAGTTCTTCATAAGCTTTAACATGATCCTGTGCATTGCTGTCTCCATTGTTTCTATCCTTCCAAAAGTTCAGGTATTATTTTTCTCTGGTATTTTCTTCTAGCATACAAAGCACAAGTGGAAATGATGTAGTACCAATTCAGTCAGACATAAGAACTTTAAAATGTGGCTATCATAGCTGTGCTAGCTAGGAACTTTAAAAAAAAATACCTTGCTCTGAAACCAATGCACTGTGTAGTGACATGTTTTCTGAAGAGAGGCTTTTTTTAGCTAACATAGTTTTGGACTTTGTTTCCATGTGGAGGGCTGCTGACATGCCTGTAGTGGTGAATGTTCTGGCAGAACAGAGAAACCTGTTAGGGAGCAGCAAAAGAAGCTGGAGATTTATTGGCTTAGTACTGTGGCTTTGAAATTATGGGCAAGCTGGTTTAATGCAAGAGGACACTTGCACGTTACTTGATTCTGAACTAGTATTGCTCAAGTCACATGCTAGATTGACATCTACAAAATTGGTTAAAAAGCTGGGATTAGCTCAGTAAGAATCCATAACAGAGTCTTGGCCACAGAAAAACGATTTGGTTTGCTCATTCCTTCCATGCTTGAGTTGCTTCCTGCATAACTTACATGACTAAGGAGTTCCTCCCAGTCTTTTGAACATAGAGCAAAGCCCAATGCATTTCTAAAACAAAGTTTTTTCATGGTAGTAACTGCTAATTCTGTGGCAGCAGGGTAAAACTATCCAACCCCAGGTAAAACCTGCCCTTCTGACCTTGGCTTGCTCTTCTGTTTTGGAACAGGAACATCAGCCTCGCTCTGGGCTCCTCCAGTCCTCTGTCATCACACTCTACACCATGTACCTCACCTGGGCAGCCATGTCCAATGAGCCTGGTAAGCAACACACTGTCTCAGGTCATGTGTTGGTGTGAAAGCAGAAGCTGCTGATGGTTGTTACAGATCACAGTGTGGGGATTGCTGACCTGTCTAGATAAAATTCACCAAGGCTGGAAAGCTGACCTTACTGAAACCATCAGACTGCCTTTTTGCAGAACTGAACTGGGGTATTTGTGAGGAAAATAACCAGTGTTAGGGCATTCTGATTTTATATATTTATTTATTTATTACACCCTTGTCCAGCTCCTAGGAAGGAAAAATGTTCCAGGCCATTTCTGCCTCTGGAAAATCGAGGAGATCTTTTCTTAGTTAAGTGCTGGCAAAGCTCATTTCTCTAATCTGCCTTGAAATCCCTTTCAGAAAGAAACTGTAACCCAAGTTTGCTGAACATCATCACCCAGATAGCTGCACCCACAGCTGCTCCAGCCAATGCCACTGTCCCACCTGCCACTCCTGCTCCGCCCAAGTCTCTGCAGTGGTGGGATGCCCAGAGTGTTGTTGGACTGGTTATCTTTGTCCTTTGCCTCTTGTATTCCAGGTAGGATCTGCACTGCTTATCCAATGATAAACAGTTGGGATTTGTCTGCCTCTTTTGTTAGAGCCTGGGTCTAGTGCAAAATGTACCTGCATTTATTCACATCCAGCTGCTGTCTCAGGCCCATAAAGCTGTGTTCAGCTTTGTGGATGAGGATGGACTTTATCAGCCCCAATCCAGACAATAGAACGTGTTACAAGATGATTAGAGGGATGGAGCACCATTCCTACATGGAAAGGCTGGGAGAATGGGGACTGTTTAGCCAGGAAAAGAGGCAGCTTAGGGGCGGCCTAATTGCAGCCTTCCAGTACCTCAGGGGAGCTACAAGAAAGATGGAGAGAGACTATTTGCAAGGACATGTAGTGACAGGACAAGGGGGAATGGCATAAACTGAGAGTAGGTTTAGATTCTATATTAGGAAGAAATTTTTCACTGTGATGGTGGTGAGGCCCTGGAACAGGTTGTCCAGAGAAGTTATGGATGCCCCATCCCTGGAAGCGTTCAAGGCCAGGGTGGATGGAGCTCTGAGCAATCTGGTCTAGTGAAAGGTATCCCTGCCCACAGCAGGGGGGGGGTTGGAACTAGATCTTTAAGGTCCCTTCCAGCCCAGGCAGTTCTATGATCTGGACTAGGATTGATGTTTACCTAGGTTAACAAAAGCTTGGATGAGAAGAGTTTTCTTTGAGGAGTTCCCTTGTTTTTCCGGATGGATTTAAAAAAATCCCGTTTGCTGCTCGCAGACATTCCGTGTGCTCTGTTGCTGTGTTAGCAAACAGCCAAAGGGGTTTCTCACCACGGCTCTCTTGTTCCACTGCAGCATCCGCTCCTCCAGTAACAGCCAGGTGAACAAGCTGACGCTGTCTGGGAGTGACACTGCCATCCTGGAGGAGACCCTGGGAACGGGGAGCGGGGCCGCGGAGGAGGGAGACGTGCGCCGGGTCACGGATAACGAGAAGGAGGGGGTTCAGTACAGCTACACCTTCTTCCACTTCATGCTCTTCCTTGCCTCTCTTTACATCATGATGACACTCACCAACTGGTACAGGTAGGAGCAAGATGGAAAGTGATTGCATGTGCCAGCCAGTGTTCCCAGGTGGGTAGGAGACTCCTGCCCTGTAGGCTGATCCTGCCAAGCTCCTTTAAGTGCTGTCCCTGTGCCAGCTCATTGGAGTTGTGCCTTCTCAGTTTTGTGTAACTGAATGAAGATGTAAAAAGGCACAACCAGCAGCTGCGGGCCTGGGGGACTGCAAGGGCACAGTGGGGCTGCCATCCTTCAGATGAGCAAGTAGCAGGAAGGATAGATATGAAACTGGCTCCAAGAGGCCTCCTGGGAAGTTTGTCAGAGGTCAGCCTGATGTTGCTGGCTCTTCACCCTGGGAAGGATGTGCAGGGACAGCCATATGTGCTGTGCATCAGAGATGTCCTTTCCTACATCTGTTGGAAACACTTGGACATACCCTCTGCTGCTGCAGCTCATAACCACTTTCCCCAGGACTGGCACATGGTACAAATCAGCAAATACACTTAGAGAGCAGCAGCTATCAGGGGTCTATTGCTCAGCTCACACAGGTATTTCCTTGAAGAGCAGCACATCAGCACAGGCAAGCAGGTTTGACAGCTGGGTCCCAAGAACAACAGGCCTGTGAAGGAGCCACAGGAAATTGCTGGTTTAGTTGTCTCACTGTGTTCTCACAAAGGCTTTTGCATTGGAGTGTCCCAAATGATTGTCCTAATTTCAGATTCATAGAGAGCTGGCAAGGAGCAGTGGAAGGTGCTTTCTCTATCTGCTAATTGACTTCTCTACTTTTTTAGCCCTGATGCAGATTTCAAGACAATGACAAGCAAGTGGCCAGCAGTGTGGGTGAAGATCACCTCCAGCTGGGTTTGTCTGCTTCTCTATCTCTGGACCTTGGTGGCTCCTCTTGTCCTTACTAACAGAGACTTCAGTTAACTTGCTGAACCTGTCTGAGCTTACAAAAGTGAGGAACTCTTGCTGAAAGCCAAAATGTTCATTTATTGCTTTAGTTACTGTTTCTTATGTTGATATTAACATGCAGTTGGATAGAAAGTTATATATTGCATAAAGCTTGATGCAGCATCAAAATTATCATGTTATCTTTTTATTTTAACTTTCATCAGTGTTATCTTATTACTGCATTTTTAAAATTCACTACAGCTGTGCTGTTAAAGCACAAAAGAAATTATCTGTTCTGTCCAGTATCCACAACCTTCTGTTGAATAGAAGTAACATTTAGCTAAATATGAAGTAATATATTTTAAAGAACACTTATATTCAGCATAATGCACTAGTATGCTAATGCTTCATATCTGGAAGTGTAAGCCATGCTGCTTGATTTCTACATTCCACTGCAAAAATTTATTTAAAGGAAAACTTTATTTAAATTACTTAACTTTTTTGTTGTGGCAAAAAAAAAAGCCCTTTGTTCCTCACTGAAAGAACAGAACTCAGAGGTTGAAAAACTGATTAATTCTTTTTAAGAACAGACTTGCCCTTTCTAAGAGGCAACTTCTTTTTTAGTATGTTTGTCAATTAGATTGGTAAGTGTATCAGTAGCTTAAATCAACTTTATGATTATGTTGGAAAAATAGAGCTTATTGATTGGTTAATTTGACTTGTCTGATAGGCTTATAAAAATATTGTACATGTTGTTATTATTGTTATTGGCACTAAGGCATTTGCACTGTAAACTCATTTGAATAAAGCAGACTAACTACTGAAAGTGGCCCAGTTGTTAATTGTTAAGCAGCAGTTAATTCTCCAGTGGAAAATACCACCCACAGTGATCAGCTGCTGCAGTGCCCAGTGGGATGGGACTGGGTGTTTTCTCCATGCAGCAAATAAGTAAGTCATAAAATATTTCTTTTGGAACAAACAGCACCTTCCATGTGATTCTCTGAATGTCAAATCCCATCCCTTAAATGGCTCAGGTAGAGTTGTTCAAGTAAACTTCAGTTCTGCAGTAGAAAGCAACACCTTTTGCTAACTCAGTGCTGTGCTGATTATACTCAGTTGCAACTGTGTGTTTAGTGTGAAACTTGTGTGTTGCTGTTGACTTTTTACAGTAAAATATCCCAACATGACACGAGGCAAACATATTGAAAATATCAAATTAGCAGCTGTTACAATGTGTTTAATTACCCAGTCATGCATCATAAAATTACACATTTTTGACGACTTCATTTTATAAAATGCAATATAAAAATAAATTTTGTCAAAATAAGATGTACACTTAACCACCCAACACCTCTAGGCCCACGTACAACAGAAGGCAAAATTACTAGTTTGAGTAACACTATGCTTTAACTCATGCCAAAATGAGATTTAACAAAAACAATACTTAAGCCAGTTCCTGAAAATACCTCAGGGCTCTTAACACCCGTTTGCAAGAGTATAAATTCAAGTACTTTAATGTACAGTTTGCAGCTACCTTTTGTCCCACCTAATGCCAATGAAGTTCAAGTATATTCCCTTATTATGTCTTGGATTTGTCAGGGATGGCTTATGTACTGGGCAAGGCATATAACCTCTGGAAACAAAGTTATTTCAAGTGGGAAAAAGATTGGTTGTAGTGCTGTAAGAAAAAAAACCCAACAAACCCCAAGCAAAAAACACCCCCAGCCTATAAGCTTTTCCTAGCTATTCTCTTAAATATAAGGAGAGTTAGGTTTATACTTAAAAACACAAGTGTTTATTTTTCCAAATGCTGACACGAGAAATTCTGGGAACAAACTGATTTCTTTGCTAGCAAGTGCTAAAGCTCAAAGAACATTCTCAGCTCCGTAGCCAGGTGCACATTAACACAGAGCTGTGCTTTCTGTAAAGTCTGGTTTTTGAGACAGTTCAGGGTTAGAAACACAGCTCGGTGAAGCTGCAACTTTTGTCCCGAGTTCTAAAGCCAAGAAAGAGCAAATTCGAAATAACAGATGCCTGATAAAGGTAAGCCTGGCTTAGCTCAAGCATCCTGACATAACTGCCCAGCAGGCAGCTTGAAGAGAAATAATTTCTGGAGGCACAAGACTGGCAGTTTTCAGCATTGATAATTGTGGGGGTTTAACTCCAGCCATCAACCAAGGACCACAGGGCTGCTGGCTCTCACAGCACCACACTGGCTCCTGTGAAGAAAATAACTCTACCCCACCCAAAGGCAGCACAACCACATGGCCTCATCTATTATGTTTAAATCATGTTATTTATTCTTAGTTTCTTTGTGAGCAGAGGAAAGAAGAGGGTGAGGTGGATCTAGGCTGCCTGCTGTTTAAGGCATGCAGGAGAATACAAAAGCCTGGAAAAGGGGGTGGGTTTTGTAGAGGTTCCTCAGTCTTCTGCTGAACACCACTAGATTCCTTTCTTTTTGAAGGACACTGAATTTTGAGTATTCCAACTCCCTCTCTAGTAGTTCCATGAGGGGATCAAAGCAGCTGTTCCTACAGTTAACTGCTGAAATATCACCACTTCCAACCCCACAGCACGACTGTCAGTCAGGCCTTCATCTCCAGGAAAAATGGTCCATCCTATTTATTTTTTTTTAGTTGTACATTGTGACTGGAATTAAGAGGCAGCAGAACAACAAAAAACCACCATCCTCTCTGTTCTGGCAGTTCAGCAGCGTGGGCAGCCACTGACCTGCCCTAAGTCCTGTGTGTTACTGCCTTGCTGTGTGGCAAAAATCTGATTTAATCTCTGCAAAACACACAGCACATTCTGGTCACAAAGGAGGAGGTGGCTAGCAGTGCTCTTTCACCTTATTTCAAGTAGATGAAAAAGGTAGTTTGTTTTTTTTTATCTCCACACTAAAGGTAACAGCTATCAAAGAGGAGTTACAATTGACTTACAAAGGTAAGAAAAATCAGATGCTTTCACCAAGGAAAATTAATTTCTTCCCACCTTTAATCTAAAACTGTTCATGTGATGAGTCCTCTGCTTCCACAAATTCTGAACTGCCACCCAGGGAAAAAAAAACTTCACAGTTTTACCCCTTTTCAAGACCCAGTCTGTTTTTATAAAGCCTGGATGACAGGAATGGCATTTGCTACCCCCTCGTTCCAGGATGAGATCTGCTGCCAGGTCAGGAAGTCCTTACAGTGGTAGAGTTGTCTCTTTTTGGCAATGCAGTTATGCTGTAAGGGGACTGAGAGGAAGAAAGACATCCAAAACAGAGTTTGGCACTTTGAAAAATGAATGTCTGAGATCCTCAAGATGCTTTAGGTTTATATTTACACAAACATAACTGGTGCCTACAATCCCATTTGGCACTAAATCAAGATTTCATCCAGAGAAAGTGCTCTAGAAGTAAGTCCCCAATTAGAAGGGATATTCTTTTCCACCAAATAGTGAAATATCTCACCTTGAAGTGACAGGGTGTACTCTCCTGGTCCTAGTGAGGTTCCCATCTCCACACCATTATAGTGCAGAAAAATGTGTGCAAAGAGTGTGCTGAGAGTTAAGTTCTAAGTCAAGACCATTAAACAAAAAGAACTTGGGGAGTGGGAACAGCTTATTTAGACATCAGTATCTTACCCTGGTTTGACACTGGAGTCTTAGTTCTGTCTCTAGACAAAGACCTAGAAGCACAGGCATACAAGCAATGAGTAAATATCACAGAGATGACTCAAGTCTAACTTCATACAGGAACATGACAACCAAAGACAAAAGAGGTTAACACAGTTTAAAAAAAAAACCAAACTTGTAACATTTCACAAAAGAGCCAACAAGCACAGTGAACAAAATGCTACAATATCAGGAAATTTAGGAATGTGCTTTTAAAAAGCCCGTCTGCATTTGGTTTCACAGACTTAAACTCAAATTCAGCCCAAAGTAACAAGCTAAAGCAGCACCTTGCTGTCCTACAGTGAAGTATTGCCTCCTATACATCACATGCCAACTGCTACAAAGCCTCCTCATGAATTCTGGGTATGAGGTACTTACCCAATTCCTCATCACAACCAGAAAAGAATTGACAATGTGGGAAGGTGCCTGACACAGCTTTTTTTTCATTTGGTCCTGAGCCTCATTATTTGAAGCTGTTGTCTAGTCAAAAGGACTTATCTGAAAAACTTCCTGTCTTCTGAAAGTGAAGATTGCACCTGTTGTGCAAACATGGTATAGATGTTGTAGTAGTTAATCCATCAGTCACAGTTCTTCCTACAGTGAGGAAGTTTTGGAGATGTTCTCCATATGGGTATTTGTGAATAAGTTTTGTTCTGTATTAATTTGAGCCAAATATTCACTGAGATATTTCAGAAATGCCAACTCACAATCTGAACCATGTGACAGAGGACAGGCCAAGTTAAGACTTTTACGGGTTTATGCAATCTTCACTACAGAACTGTATTTTGCAGGGTTCACAAGCCATTTTCTTTCCTTGGATTACTGGTGTTTGCAGAAGGGGAAGGGAACAGATGATCACAAAGTTAGTAAATCATCTTGTCACTTTTCGCCTGTGTGGGGAGGGGACAAGAAAATATCAAGCTTATGATCCTGCAATATTTTTTTCCCTTTATCATTAGAAAGAACAGGCCACTTGCATCATTCACATGGAGGTTGATGAGCCTCAAGTCTTCTACACAACTTGTGCTCTTTGCTTTTATTCTCCCCGAACTCTGCCCTGCCCCCATTGTGCCCTCTCCAGCTTCCTTTGGTTCTACAGTGTAAAGTGCCTCAGCAGTCTGTCCCTAAACTGCAGGTTTAGGAGTAAGGCAGAGTTCACAACATCACCTATGAGAGCAGACCTGAACTGCTGGCAGACCCCCCTGCCCTGGTTCCTCAGTAGCAGTAATAGAGCTGGGGTTTCATGCCCCGCAGAGAATCATCACACTGCTTGTCATCGGCATCCCCACTCACGAGCATGTCGTGGGGGGAGCTGTCACAGGGCACAACCAGCTGGGAGAAGTCGTGCAGGAAGTCCTCCTCAGAGGCCAGCAGCAGCTCATTCCATGCAGAGATGTCCAGCTTGCCTGCGGTGCCACCGTACTCTTCGGGAAGGATCACCGGAGGAATGTTTTGATGGAGGGAATTCAGATCACAGCCATGAAGGAAAAACTGAGGAAGAAAGCAAAAGAGCTTTAAAAGTGCACATGGAACACTCTGCAGCAAATTGCTGAAGCAGTCAGCTAACCAGCTTATTTTGAGTTAAAGAGCAAATTTTAGGGGTGATGTCCTTATGGGCACACAACAGTCCTTATTCGACACACAAGGGTGGGCAGGGGCAGTCAGACACACCAGGGAGAGAAGTCTTGAGACAACTCACATCTAGTGCAGATCAACTCCCAGCAACAGAGACTTGACATTTGTCTGTGCTCAGGTTCCAAATTCAACTCATCACCAAGTTTGTTCATGGGATTGAAAGTACTTATCCTTATGGAAAAAACCCTTCATTGGCAACCACACCCAGTCCTGTGGAGAGGATATTTGTGCCATACAGGACACTTGAGTAAGGGAAAAGGGCAAGGAAGGTGCAACACAGGTTTGCTGTGACACCACCTCATAAAGGAAGCGCTACTGGCCCAAATAATCCAACTGCAGGGATTGAATTCATGTCCTGAATAAAGAGCATATGTACTAAAGTTCCATATTAATATTATGCCAATGTTAAGTTCCTCAAAGTTTCTCTCTCACAGAGAATTTTCCCAACAGCATATTTTTAAAAAATAAAGCAGAAAGGACCCGTTAAATCAAGTAAAATGGCACCAATGTTTTTCTAGCTGTCAAGTTTTACAACTTTTTTTCTTTTTTTAGAATGGCCAAGCAAGGAACTCACAAACATTAATATTAACGTTAAAATCACACAAATCCTTACCCGGTTTGCTATCTTTTCCTTCAGAAAAGGCTTGATGATTGCAAAAATGCCTTTGAATATACGAGGCTCATTTATTATGTTAACAGCCTTTATTCGAATGGGGAATCCATCCTGAAGGGCAAAGAAGATTTTTGTAATGCAGTTTAAAAAACATTTGCCACCTTCCTCTTTTCAAAATCTCCTGAGATTGACTGCCAGCACATCCCATTAAAGTTTGGCTCCCAAACTTTAATCTGAGGTACCAACATAAACCAGTACATAAAACAGAAATGCAACTTGTTACAGGGAACAGTCTTAGGATGAGATCTATGAGCATAAAAACAAAGTCAAGAGGCAAGAAAACCCTGCATCAATAAATACATTGTTGTCAGTAAATCTTAATTTCTTATGTTGATCTCCATCTCCCTGGACAAAAACACTTAGAAAATCCCTATCCTTTGGGTATTCCCAGCCCTGATAAGGATTTAGTCACAAAGTGGTCTCCAGCTCCTGAGGAGGGCACCACACTCAGCACCAGAGCAGGATGCTTCCAACACTGTGTCCAACTACAAGATTTGGTGCCCAAGACAGCCTAAATGTGTTTCTACGTAAAGAAGGAATCTAATATTGCAATCTTTCTGCCATTCCAGCTATTCTATCACACTACCTGCAAAAGACAAACAGGTTCTGCTGCCAGCAGGACACACACAGGATCTCCTACACAAGACAGTTTAAAACAACAGTTAATCATGGGATTTCTGCTGGAGAAATTTATTTGCAGAAATATTTTTCAAAGGGAAGAGCTCATGATCAGCAATTAAGGTCTCATGTGCCACAGTGAAGCTCCTTTCCCTTATAACCAGTTCTATATACACAAAGCAAGCAGTCAATGCTTGGAGTGAAAAGCACATAACATGCACTGCTGGAGGATTTTTCTCCTTGGGAAGGTCAGTGAATTAGCTCCTCTTTACAAGAGCTGCAGCTCAGCAAGACTGGTGCAACACATTTAAATACCACCCATACCTTTATGTCCTTCCCCAAGTTCAGCTGTTGTTCTGTGAGCAGCTTCCACTAGTAACATCCATCATTTTATTTGTACAAATTAAACATGGGCTCATAGTTAAATGACACATTTAGATCATACTTTAAAGGAGTGAGTTCTTATAAAGGCATTCCTAAACTCACTGGTCTCATCTCTGCAAATTCCCCTGATTCACTCTATCCTTCCTTATCCCCCCATGAATGCAACAAAGAACATAACCAGTCAAGCCAGAACAAAAGTAATGAGGGCATGAATCCCTTCAAGAGAAGTTTTCTCATCTCACCCCTCCAGATTGTATCAACATCAAGGGAAATCATCAGACCTTCCTGTCACTTTGGCCAGGTTACCCCTCACTCCTTTCACCTTGTTTTGTCCAACTTCACTGTGTTTACACTTGCTCTCCACCACTTTCCTCCCAGACATCAAGGAGGAGATGCTTTTCATCACTGTCTCTTTTGCCATCCCTATGCTGAGAAGCCTCTCTGCCTTCAGGGCATGGATAGAAACCTTCCTCAAATGACACCCATACAAAAGTCCTCTCTGCCAAAGTTTTTCAGCAGTACTTGAACTGGAACCTTCACTTGCCCAGTGGTTGGCCCCATCTCAGCCAACAGCAACCCTTTAAACAACAAGCCATTTCCTCACTGTCTCCTCTCTAAGTGTAATTCTCTGCTCTTTCCCTTACCACCACCTAGCAGAACTGCTTTTTGCTGTTCCAGCTCAGAAGTTTGCATTTCTAATGCAAATTTAATTTTATGGATGCAAAAATCAAAAAAGAAAAAAAAGGGCAAGTGAGGTAAATTGGCAGTAAGGGTGTGAGAAACTGGTTGGGCAGAGACATGTTTAACTCTGCTGGCAAAAGCCAAGATGATGAACTTTGTGGTGACACAGTCAAGAACTCTAGACACAGAAGCAGTCATTTACAATGCACAAGCTTATTTTCCCACCAGTTCAGGTCTTACCTGAAGAATTCCAATCACTTTTTTGGCTACAAAAGGACCAAAATGAGACGCCTTAGATAAGCTGACTCCTTTGTAGTCTGCCAGGATTACAATTCCATTCACCTGGGTCTCTTCGGACTGAATGAGTTTTTCTAAGGTTAAGTATATGGCACGAATGTTCTCAGTAATCGGATAATTACTGGGTGTCCATCTGTCTGAGGTTACAAGACATGGATGGTAAGTCGGAGAGGAAATATAAGCTAACAAAACACATTCCAAAAAACTGAATTTCTGTTCTCCTGGACTCTTAAAAGCTAGTCTCTAATAGCCACAGTTCTAGTTTCTAGAGCAGAACTGTATATTAAGAAATATACCTTTCTTAAGCAAGAGGGAAATGGCAACTCATGTTTACTTCAGGGAGCAAAGGCAATGGTTTTCAGAACCCCGTTCTCCACACAGCACAGCTCATTAGCAGTTTCAGCTCAGAAAGAAAGCAGGTAAATGGAAAAGAGGAGAATGAATGAAGACAAATTTACAGCAAGCCTGGCAGCACCAAAAGCACATGGAAGGCTGATTATTTACATGGGAGCCAGAGCCACAGGCTCCTCTCTCTGCTTATTGTCAAAGCAAATCATAAGCTTCTAAGTGTAGGCCAGCAGCCCTGCTTCAATTTGAGTTACTACACATTAGTTTCCCTTGAATTGTCTAATATTTCATCGACCCACCTCACTGCAATTTCATTTTGACATGACTGCAGTTACTGCTGACACAGGAAAAGGAACTAGAATAATGCTGGCTAATGACCAGCGTGTCCCTTCACAAGCCAGCTTTTCAAATTTCAGAGAGAACCCACATCCAATGTACAAGTCCCCACTGTTCAGGGGAGCAGGGAACAAGTATTTGGCCCAGACACACCTCGAGGACAGAGAACAAAGACATTCAGGCATTGACTCAGTACCTGGGCGGATGCAGACGACGTGACGTCCCTCCGGGTCCCGATGAGGCAGCACAGTGACAAAGCCTGACTCCAGGACAGGCTTTATTGCAGATGGCTTCAAGTTACTGAACACCTCGGGCCAGGTCCTCCTGCAGGTGTGGTAGTTCACCAGGAGCTGAAGCGCTCGATCGTAATCGAATTTCCTGGCTCTGAGGAATCTCAGCAAAAAAGCATCGTCCAGGCACGTCCCCAGGGAGGGATAGTCTTTGCACACCATATCCCGGAGCGCCTGCACGTCACGGAGCCTCCATTCAGGCTTCTCTTGGAGCTCTTCCCGGGCTTTGGTAACGAGATCAGGAGACAGTGAACAAACATACTTTGGCCGATCCGGCAGGAGCTCGTTGTCTGATGGAGACCCTGCTGATGGACTTGTCCTGGTGCAGTCGCTGTCTCCTGACATAATGCAGCAGGAATCTGTCAAAAACCAAGTGCACATGACAAACAATCCCATGGACCAACAACCACATCGATGATTTACACATTTATTATGTTCTGTATCCCTCTGCTTCCCCGCTAAGGACTCTGCCTTTCAAAGAACCGGCACTACAACCAGATGCACAGTCCAGACATTTTAATTATCTTACCAGGATTAGAAAGTACAGGTTTCTCTAATCTCTTTATCCTGCCTAGCAGGTATAAAACTACCTCGGATGAAACCTAACCAACCAACCAACCAAAACTTAAAATATAAAATTACACAGCTTCATTGCAGAAATACAGAATTTAATTCACCTTAATGGTTATTTCCTGTGTCCAATTGGAAAGTAAAGCAAATCAAACACATCAGAGTTAGGCAGGATTCTCACATTTGGTCAAATTACACCCTCTTCTGAGCAGCTCTCCCAGCTCAGCCCAAACAGTCCTGAGTCTCTGGCAAACACAGACACTGATCAGCATCTCTGCCCACGTGAACGTTTGGAGCAATTCAGGAGGAGCTGCATTCAGGAACGTAAGAAATGGCTGCGGTGCACAGACTGGATGAGCAGGTTAAGAAAACTGCAGACTTTTATGCCAGCACTGCATGGGTACTAAGGTTGGCTTAATCCAGTTTTCAGCACGATGCCAGTGCTCTTGAACTGGGGGCTGCATTTCCAAATCCAGTCACAGGTGGATAGAGAATGTAAAATTAGAATGCTGCAAGCCTGGCATAATTCCTGAAGCTGGACCTGGGGCTGGAAGGGGACAAAGTATGCCTTTATTTTGGTGAGCTATTCGCATTCAGCCCCTCACAGCACATGACAGCGCTCCTGGCTGTCACACGGGAACCCCTGTCCCACACCACCGCCTTCCTCCTGCGGAGACACACTCCCGCCTCGCCTTCCCCGGGCTCCTCGGGGAGCTCCCGGCGCACCGGGACCGCTCCCAGGGACGCGTCTCACCCCGTTACAGCCCGGGATGGGCAGGACGCAACCCCTCGGTCCCTGTGCCAGCGGGCGGAGCGAAGATTGCCCAGCATTACCCGGACACAGTCCCGGCTCCCCCGTCCCCCCGTCCCCCCGTACCGGAGCTCCCGCAGCAGCAGCGCCGTATCCCGGCCCCGCCGCCCCGGAACGGCTCCGGCCGCCGGAAATGACGCCACGGCCGCGCCTGCGCGATGGGCCCGGGGCGGAGCCGCTTCCGGTGCTGGTCCCGGTCCTCGGCTTGGTCCGGGTCCCGGTCGCGGTCCTGGTTCCCTCAGGGAGCAGCAGCTCCTGTCGGGTCCCCGCGTGTTCGGCCTTGGACCGAAAATGCGCGTTTTCCGCCATCGGTGGCATCTGCCCGTCGCAGCGTGAGGGAACCCCGCGGCCACCTCTGCCCTTTAGTCCCACCTTATCCTCTGGCAGAACGGCGTGTCAGCGCCTGCGGCCGCGAGCCACAAAGGCACAGTTGTGTGTGTATTTAGGAATAAATATAAACAAATAAATAATGTGTAAAAATATAAAATATTGTATTTTAATATGATGCGTGCATTATATACACGTGTCTGTACATATGTATACATATATGTGCATATTACGTGTATATACATGACATATACACGTGTATATACATAATATATAATATATATAAAATATATATTATATATATACACAATATATAATATATATTCATACATTATATATAAAAATATATATTTTACATATATAATATATAACATATATTTTTATATATTATACATTTTAATATAATATATATTTATATATAATAATAATATATATTTTACATAATATTATATAACACATATACCATACATATATATCACAGTATGTACTATTTATATATAATATATATACATACAGTGTATACTATTTAAATATTATATATAATCCTATGTTATTATGTATTATACATAAATACTATATACATTACACATATATGTATACATACATACACATATATATATGTGTGTGTATGTGTGTATATATATATATGTATATAAAAGGACCCCCCGGAGCTGACCCTCGAGAGCAGGAGTGCTCAGGTGATGACCTGACATGTCCCCAGGGTCTCTCCCAGACCACTGTCCCTATCTGTGGCTGAGCCGGTGTCTGTGAGACAGCAGCGACCTCCCAGACCGGGAGCAGAGGAGAAAGGCAGCCGGGAATAAGGTCACAGCACCATCTGCGGGCACTGGAGCTGCTCCCTGTCAGCCAGAGCAACTGTGGAATTACCTGGCCAGCGTTAGGGCAGCCTCAAAGCAGGGGCCAGGCGAGCACAGCTGGATGGAAGTGGGGCCCAAGAGATGTGCTGGCTGTATTCTGAATTTAAACGCCAACAGAGGGACTAAATTTTAATAAAGGGAGATTTTTGGGGGTGTTTGGCTTTGGTTTTCTTTCTTAGAGGGCAGAGAGCCGTATCCCACAGGAGTTCAGGTGGTGATGCCTGACATCCCTGCATGGAATTTGCAATAAAAATAAAACAGATGGTCGCTCCCAGGCTTGCTGCATTAAAAAGGGTTCAACAGGGAGTGCTGGGGAAGGGGAAATAACGTGTTTAACCCCACTGATCAAGGGATGCAAAGTTAGACTGCAAACGCTTCAGCATCCCCTAGTCAGCATCCGGACTGTCCGCAGGTTGGGGGGTCCCTGGAGCGTGGTGGTTTCTGCTCTTTTCTCTTGGCTGTAACCCGTGTTTTCAGCCGGGAGAGGGAGCCAAAGATAGTTGGACAAAGAGCGGGAATCCCAAGAACCCGCAGTAGGAACCAAGGCCCTTCTGTAGCATCAGAGGTTCAGCTCTGATTTATTTCTCTCCCAAGGACTCACCCTTCCAAAGTGGAAAATGTTCCAGTGGCACTGCACCTGGCAAGAGATACACCAGCATGGAAACCGAGTGTGTCACAGAGATGTTCCAGAGAAGGGGAGTACATTGTTTCCACCTTGTGGTGATAGTCCAGCCCAGATCTGGGTGCAACTTGGCAAGCTGGTGCCTGAAGCTGGGACCAGTTTGGATCTGTGTGAATTAGACCTGTTTGTGATGTTGCTCCATGCCCTTTCCAGCAGATTGTGGGGGAAATGATGTTGGAAGGGACCTCAGGAGGACAAGAGAACTTGCATTGATCCCGTTTCCATTCAAACAGCTCCTGCAGCACAAGTGTGACAGAGGCAGCCCCTGGAGTCCCAGAGGAGAGATAAGAGACTGAAAGTGGCAGCTACAAACAGCTGGAGAGAGGGAGAAGATGTGTGTTGGGGAGATGAATATGCGGCCTCAGAGCTGAAGACATGACAGAGTTTCCTGGATCACCTGATCTGGCTCATTGCTGGTTTGAGAAAAGGCTTCAAAACACCAAACAGCTGGGAGATACTAGAGCTGCAAATGGGAATTTATGCTACAGGTTGCAAAATCAGCTTGGAATTTGCACCTCTCAAACAAGGGAGGAAAATTTAGCAGGGAGGTGACAGTTCCAGTCCTGACTGGTTAATGGCTGCTGCAACAGGGTGTTAGGAGTAAGCAGGGGTGTTTGAAAGGAGTGACGTGTGAAGGAAGCTCTGCTTTGGGGAACAAGAAGGGCAGGAAACAAGGGAGAATCAGTAGCAATCACACTGAGAGATATGAAAAAGGATATTAAAATGAGAGCAAGAGCCTTAGGCAGGTGAGAGAAAATGAGGAAGGAAAGGAGAAGTTAGAATACTTCATAATGGGGAAGGGCTGGAAGTGAAATATAATTTGGGGATGGTCCTTACCTCAGTTTTTCTTATGTAGGGAGTGTTGAACTCATGAAGAGCAGTGGATGGTGAATGGAAGAGAGGGGTTTCAAACACCAAGCCAAGTTGTAGGGGGAGTTTTAAAGTACTGACACAGGAAATCACAGGAACTGTAGCAAGACTTTCTGTAATTTACTCTTCCTGGTGTTGGCACCCTGTGACTAGAAACCAGTAAAGGCAGGAGCTGTCTATAAGGAAGTAAAAGCTAAAAAACAAACATCCAAGAACTGACAGTCCTGGGAGATTTCTGGCTGCAGCCTGAATTTAAATTCTCCCTCCTAGGAGGGAGAATTTTGTCCTTACCCGCTGTGGCAGAAGGGAGAAGGACACGCACACCACATGCCCAGGGCCCTCCCCAGCTGAGAGGAGATGAACCACACCAACTCTGCCACTTCATCAGCTCCAAATCTATAGTCTTTGCAGGAGCTTCAGTCAGGAGTTGTGTTGTGACCTTGGGAGCCACACCTGAAGCTCCATGGCAATTCCAGCCCTTCTCATGTTCGTCTCTCCTATCCCAGGTGATTCATACCTTTCCCAGCTCTGCTCCTGGGTGCTCCCTCGCCCTGCCGTTGTGTTATAAATGAGTGGCTGTTGGTGTTGGTTGATATTTAATGAAGTCCATGTAATACTCTTCACTTATTTACTCATCCGAACCCAGTCTTAATACCCAGCCTGGGAAAGTTATCTTGGCTTCTTTAAGCTTTTCCACCATTAGCAATAAAGGTTTTACAGTCTTGGCAAGCTGAGCTGAAAAGAGAGAGCATGACTTCAAACAGCATTGCTCACAGAGAAGGCTTTAACTGATATTAAATCACTAAACTGTGCAAACATAACAGTCCTGTAATAAAGATAATCTATGTGCAGTTCAGGCCAGGAGGGGCTCTGGTCCTTGGGGTGCAGGTGGAATCTCTGGACACCACAAATTAAAGAAACCTTTTGGGCAGCTCAGCATCAGCACAGAGCCACTAGTCATAGAGTCATAGAATCATAGAATCAGCTGGGTTGGAAGGGACCTCCGAGATGATCAAGTCCAACCCTTGATCCACTACCACTGTGGTTCCCAGACCATGGTGCCACATCCAGTCTCATCTTAAACACCTCCAGGGATGGAGAATCCACCACTTCCCTGGGCAGCCCATTCCAATGCCTGATCACTCTCTCTGTAAAGAATTTCTTCCTAATATCCAACCTAAACCTTCCCTGGCAGAGCTTAAGACCTAACCCTCTTGTCTTACTGGTCGCTGCCTGGGAGAAGAGATCAACCCCCACCTGGCTCCCCCCTCCTGTCAGGGAGTTGTAGAGAGTGAGGAGGTCTCCCCTAAGCCTCCTCTTCTCCAGGCTGAACAACCCCAGCTCCCTCAGCCTCTCCTCACTGCACTTGTGCTCCAGTCCCTTCACCAGCCTTGTTGCTCTTCTCTGGACCTGCTCCAGCACCTCAGTGTCCTTCCTGACAGATGGGACACTGGAGTGGAGCACAGCCTGCAGAGCCTGGGGGTTTGTGTAACTCATGTCTCCATCCACAACTGGTCTCCCAAGGTAGGGGTGGCCTCAGGCCTCTGAAAGCTGGTGAGGCAGTCATGATCAGGCAAGCCTGGCATCCTTCCAGGTCCAAAGCCGGAGTAAGCCTTGGAAATACAGTTCCCAAACTACTTTCCTTCCCAGACCCAGGTTAGACTCAGAGCTCTTCTACCCCTGGACTTGAGCTGGGAGCACTCTGTTGATCCCAGCAGCCTCTTCTCTTGCACACAGGACACTGAACTGCAGGTCATGACTGCAGTCTTGTTTGTGCCAAGCTGTCCTGCTTGCTCCCACCTAACGAAGCTGGCAGTACATTGCCAGCTTTATTGGCCTGGTGCTGGGTGTGTTTATGATCAGCAGGGTCACACCTCCGTTAGGAATGGGGAGAAGGATTTTAAACACACCTTACCATGCCTCCTCCAGCCTTTCTCTGTGGAAAGGGGTTGTGCAGTGTGTGGCCTCAGTTCCCCAGCTGGTTGGTGATGTTTGCATCCAGCCTGGAGGGAACTGGCCAGCCTGGCACACAGAACTGCCTGGCTCAGCAGTGCCACGTTGCTGAGCTGTCCCTGCTGCCTCTTGGTGCTCATGACTATCTGTGCCTGTGTGTGCACTTGCAAGTTTAATAGCAGCAATAGTTGCTTTTGTCAGAGATGATATGCAGGCCATAAAACTAGTTTGCCTTTTTTTTTTCCTGCTCCCACTGAGATATGAAAGCAGTGGGAAAGGCTGCAAAGCCTGTTGGCTCTTTCAGATGGAGGTTATATAAGGAATATGAAAAGAATGCATTTCATAGTGGCCAGAGGACCTAAAAATACCACTTTCACAGATCTTTGCTTGGACATCATGAAAAGATTCCGCAGCTGGAGATAGTGCTCTCCAGGAAATCATCCTTAGGCTAGGCTGGAAGCACAGAAAGCTCTTGTGTTCAAAAACAATGTAAGGAAGTTGTGTCTCAAAGGCCAGTACTTACAACAGCCATCTCCTGTGACATGGGACATTGCCTGCGGGTTCCAGGGAACCCAGCAGGATAAAACACAGCCCACGAGTGGCAAGAGCAGTGTCTCAGGATGATTCCAGGCTGGAGTAACAAAAGAGGTGAGGGTTGGGATCGAGGACACCACTTAAGGACAAGGTTGTCTCTGGGACAGTTCATGGGGTTTTTTCCCAAGTGAGCTGAATCCAGCAATAAGAAATCTCCCGTAGGAACTGCACTGATTTAAGATTAACCAGGTAAAGTGCAACCTTGATAGAGTAGTTCATGGGAAGGAATCCAGGAGAATTTATTGCTTTAAAGATTTGATATAACATATGTGGAGTTTTAGGGCATATACCCAGGTAAAACCAACCATGGGTCACAGCAGAGGAGTCCTGGGGCTTTTCATTCCACATTAAAGAGAATGAACTATCTCCTTTTCTTTGTCTTGACTGGACTAACCAGTCCTGTGTGTTCTGGGTTAACACATGTCCTGTGACTGCCTTTGCTGCCCTTGTTCAGGCATTCAGCAAAGGGGGCTCTGGATCATCACAGGTGCACAGATAGTGAGGGCACGTGGTTTGAGGTCTGTCCTATTCTCCCTCGGCTCCAGACTAGAGACAGGCTCTAGATGCTGTCTCCACATGGTCCTCAAACATAGTCTGGATCTCATCCCTGCATCTCATCCCTGCTGACATTTTTCACCAGTGTGACTGTCACTGGGAAGCCACTGGATTTGTGCAAATGGGGTGGAAAATCAGGCTGTTTCTCATCCCTTGTACCTGGGATGAGACTGCCCACCTCACTTCACATCAGGGGCAGGAGATGGAGGAACACGAGGGCCATCTCCTGCAGACCTGAGCTTCAGGAGATGCTGGATGTTGTTCTTAGAGCCCTAATCTTTACAGCCATCTAGACTTCTCTCCCATCTCCCTGTTATCTTCCTGGGCATGCTACAGCTGAGCACAGGTGCCCTGTGATCAGAAGAGCAGGTCATTAAGAGCCTTCTCTAATTGTCGTGTATTTCTTCACCTTTACAACCAGTTGACAAATTGACTTTCACTTGATCATCTTATTGTGACCTGTAGGCTCAATCAGGCTCTCACCTGCTGCCAGCAGCAGGATGGCTGTGTAGGAACCAAAGCACAATCACCACCCCAAAGTGCTCAGAAATTACCTTTGAAATACAAGAAAGGCATAAAAATGAACATGTTTGAAGTGCGAATACCATATTTTATCTCCCTTTTCTTGGCTTTCAGAATGTGGTTACTTCAAGTCTTTAAGCTCCCTGGAATCACGAAAGCAAATATTTATTCTTTGCATTTGTTTTTCTTTTAATGAAAATTGGGATTGTTATTCAATCTCATGGTTCCAGCACACGTGGCTTCAGGACAGACACCAGCTAGCATTAGGCTTGCCAGGAAATAGTGACAGCTGGCAACACCATCAAACATTTGTTTGGGCTTTTTCCTCAATACACATATGCTTTGTGCTCAGAGCAACAGGGAGGTGAGCCCCTTGATTTACAATAAATCCTCCCAGGAGAAAGAAATCCATCTGTCTGTAAAAAGTTAGAAAATATTTTTGCATTTATTTTTCTTTTTTTTTTTTTTTTAATGAATACAAACTCTAGTGAAGAAATATTCCTGTTTCCATTGGAAGGCAGAAACCAGCAAAAATTAATGTACAATATCGAGGAATACTTGGTGCAAATGGACCAAAAAGGATTCCCCACTGAATATGTCTACGTACAGAGTAAAAGGTTGCTGCGGTTGGAAAAGACAGCCGGGTTATTATGGGTTTGGGGTTTTTTTTGCATTTAATCTCCCAATTATAAATAATCAATGTGATTTACAAAATAATTTACAGAAAATGATTGGATTCATCATTGCAATAAATTACTGGGTGCGATGCCAGCGGCGTTGAGGTGACGCGATCCGTCCGACACCGTCAGCACGAGGAGAGGTGGCTCATTCCTGCCCTGGAAATCAAGGGACAGACCTGCAGCTCCTCTGGCTGAGCTGGCTCGGGTTCGTCCCAACCAGCTGTGGTTCCACCATCCCCATCCTCCCGAGAGGCCAGAAGTGACTCAGGCCTCGGGTCGTGCAGGGCTCTGAGAGCTCCAGCCCCGCTGGCCCCCAGCGAGGTGGGAGCTGGGCAGGAGGGCTCCTTTCCTGGTTCCAGCTGTAAACCAAAGGTCACATCCACGGGGCTTTGGCACAGGCAGGCACAGAGAAACAGGGCTGGGGGCAGGAGGGAGCAGAGCAGGTGGGGGCAGACCCAAGGCTGGGGCAGACCCAAGGGGCTTGGGTGAGACAGGGCTGTTCCTCGGCCTCTGTCGTTCGTCCCTGCAGGACTCAGAGCATTGTATTTTTGAGGTTGCTGCCCTCAAACCTTCTGAGGTCTGAAGGAGTCGCAATGAAATTCTTATCGTGTTATGAAGACCTATAAATCTGTTATCAGCCACTCATTCTGAGCTGAAGGAGTGGCACTGGACTGGAGAAGTGGATTGTATGGCACATCTTAGCATTAAAGCTGGGTCTGAACTGAGATCCTGAGTCACAATGCTCCCAGCACTTGGGCAGCCCAAGACCTGGGTCCAATCTGTGAGGCTCAAGCTCTTCTCACCCTCACAGGTCTCTCCCCTTCTTATGTCCTTCCCCCCACTTCCTTCCAAAAAGGCATCCTGTGGTGTTCTTCTGACTGCTGAGGAACAGTAGTGGGGCCAGTGATATTTTGGCCAGTGCCACCAGCCTGTATGAGGATGACCCCATCCCATTAGCTGAAATCTCAAGAATCCCATGGTCCCCCAAATTCCCAGCCCAGGAGGCAGTAAGTGGTGTAAGGGAAGGATTTGGCAGTGGTTGCCTCTCTGAACCTTGTGGTGAGAGGGCATGCATGGCACAGAAATTACAAAACCCCTCAAAAGGCAGAAGGATCCAAGTAGAGGACAATCTTGGTGGGCCAGACTTTGCTCCAGTATCAGCTGAAAAGGTTTGTTAGACCTGGCTGGGGGGGGTTAGTGTGCTGGAAGGTGACACCATGCAGAGACCTGGGACTAGCCAAGGCCAAGGAGCAGTTCTGGGCAAATCCCATGTGCTTCACCTGCTGTGATGCTCCTGGGGGAGCTTCCATCTCCATCAGGTTTGGCTGGACTAGGGACTGCCTGGGGAGCTGTGGGAGGGGAGCTCTCCACTCACACAGCTCAGAGAATTCCTTGTTGGCAGGCTCTGGTGTGTGCTGAACCAAGGCCGAGGTGGCAGTGGGGGAACAGCCAGCTGCACTGTCCCCAGCCAGTCACTGCCATCTCCCCACAGGGGCAGGCAGGAATCTGGCCCTTCTGACAAGGACTGAGGGTTTCAGTAAGGCTTCAGCCTTAGTTCTGGGACTCAGGGCTGCCCGTGGCACATACTGTCCTTAGCTGCAGGAAGACAGCTTTTGGTGGTGGAGGACTAGTCCGATCAGCAAGTCCGTGTGTTTGTGCCCAGGGACCTCTGGATGGCTTCTCTTTTCACAGTGACAGAGTCAGTTTGGGCTTTTCTCCCACGTGGCCTTCCAGAGGAGGCCAGCTGCTCTGCAGGTTGCTAGATGACCTCCTGTTTCGTGATGGCAGGCTGTGGGATGGACGTGGGCTGTTTTGCCACGGTTGCAATGGCTCCAGGCAGCAGCTTGTATTGCTCTGGTCCTGAGCCCGCAGGTGGAGATGGCTGTGGAGTTTCTGGAGTAGCTACAGAGAGAGAAACAACATTAGAAGAGGGCCTCATGGACCTGGCAGCACTGGGATCTGTCCTCAGCCTTGTGGGGTTCAGGTGTCAGCACAGCAGAAGTTCCTAAGGGCCTGTGTGTTTGCTATAAGGCAGTTCAGACACACAGGCATAGTTTGATGCCCCAGAAGAACCACAATAACAATGAGGGGACCTGCTGGCATTTTGACCCATACTGGCCACTTTTTTGTTCAGCCAAAGTCACCTCAGCCCAAGTTCCCAAGGGTTGGCCCCATATGGTGGACCAGATTCTCCTGTGATTTTGCAGAGGGAAAATTTGAGATGTGTTTGAACCATTCAAGGGAAGGGGAGCCTTTCCTCTGATTTCACTAGGCACTGGATAGGATCATTCATCCCTTAAGGGCTATGTAAAGGTTAGTCTGACAAGGAATATCTTGTTGAATCAGTTAGCCCAGCCTAATCTAATCTAACCTAATCCATGTCTCTGTTTGTCTTTCCCTCTTTTCTGCATAGGAATTTCTCACAAACTCATTACCAGAGACTCTGTCTTGCTTGGAAATTTCCTTGCAAAGTAGAAACCACCTCCACAGGCAAGCTGGAAAGCTCTGTGTCTCTCTGGCAATACTCACACATCTGCCCGTTGTGCATCTGAGGAGGCATTGTGTTGGCCACAATGACGTTTGTTCCCAGGTTCTCCTGGATCAGATGAGGGTGCAGGGGGTGGTGGGCGTGTGGTGCTTCACTCGATGAGCCTAAAATGCAGCATATGACATTAGTTTCCACAATGGCAGAGGGAGACAGTTCAGATGGGCAGACCCACTGCACCAAAGGGTCCAAGGCTTAGTGCATGACCAGCTTGTGTGTAGGTGGTTGGAGCACACCCTTCCCTTTTTCCTCCATGAATGCCTTGAGCTACCTAACCCTTGCATGCTGCCTGCATTTCCTTTTATACAGGATCATATACCTGAGTCACCTGAGTCACCTCTACATAAAGAATAGCACAGTGGCAACTTTTCATTTTGTTTTGTCCCATCGGATGCTCCCACTAGAAAATCTGTGATGCTCTTTCAACCTGAGCTTTCAGACTTTTCTGTTTTGATGGCTCCCTTCTGGCAGAGGAGGATTAGTGAAATGGGAGATGGGGGTTGCACAGCAAAGCTTGTCCATGTGCAGAGGACTGGGACACCTCTCTGTAAATAGATGCACAGCTCATGCATTTCTTTAGGTGAGGAGAAGTAGAGGACCCTTAGTTACCACTGCCAATGACAGGGGAGATGATTTTGCGTGAGTCAAGGGCTGACCTGCACACAGGCTACCTCCTAAATTTTTCAGGTAGGGAGCAGTGGATGTTCTCCACTGTGGAGGTTCTCAAGGGGAGGGTGATCAGGGAGCACTGAGAGGCCTCACGTGGCACCCTCAAGCACTCACCTCCCAGCAGCATCTCCTGCAGCAGGTTGTCAATCTTGGCCATGCCGAAGAGCTTGACAAACTGGATCTGCTCTATCATCTGCCAGGTGATGCTCTGCAGCACTGGCAGCAGCAGCAGCAGCTCCCCGAAGCGGCCCCGCGAGTCGTACTGCCGGTCGTTGATGTAATCCTCCAGGCTCACCTGCACCTGGTACCGCATCCGCTTGATCTTGGAGGGGTCGCTCAGTCCTTTGGCATCTGGAACAACACACCCCCCCCAAGCTATCCAGGCTGTTCCCCAGGAGCTGAGGCAGGCTGTCTCCGATTCCGTGTTCTTTGCTGTAATGGGCATTTTTTCTCTTCTTAGGCTGAATTCTCCCCTCCCTCTAAGAACAGTTCGGCCCAGAGAGGAGACCAGGCAGCATTCCCGCAACTCAGGGCCAGTATTGGTCAGCACAACCCAGACCTGTCCTCTCTGATGGTAACCCTCCCCAAGCTGGAGCGTACCTGGGTCAAAGAAGATGATGGCTTTCAAGCAGGCATATTCATTGTCGTCTATCTGCAGCTCCTGGAAGGGGAGGACCAGCTCGTCCAGGACACGGTTGGCCACACGGTTCACCTCCACCAGTTCGGGGCAGTTCCGTGGGATGATGTGGTCATTTCCTTTGGACAAGCAGCACAGAGACCATCACCTTGCCGTTGCTCAAGACTTATCAGGGGTGACAAGGAGTTCAAAACCCAGGCAACCAATGCTGAGATAATTTTGAGGGTGGAGGAATTAAGAAGTTCCCCCTTCTGCCCCTTCCCTGTCCCAGCCCACCAGAAATGCTGGTCTGTGTTGCCAGAGCAGCCCCTTGTGACACGGGAGCCACTCCAGTGAGGAGAAGCTGACTGAGGAGTGAGAGCTTTTTTCTCAATCACACCACAGCCTGCTTACACAAACCTGGAGGTGCATTGGGAATGTTCACAGTTCCCCAACTTTGTCACATGTCATGGCCTTGATGTGAATGTCTGCCAGGCCTCCCTGCACCCAAAGGTTGTGCTAGGCTCGCTAAAATACAGAAGGGCTCGAGCCATTACCCTGCAAAAAGGATGTCCACAAACACTGAACCACCCTCTCCTTCACCCCAGCGGGGAAGCATCACAGAAGCAGATGGGCTGGGAGCAGAAGTGCACTCCTTACCTAGCAGCAAGACGTCCTTGAGCACCATGGACCTCTTGGCAGCTCCCAGTAACAGATGTTCCCCCGCGTGTGCGCGCAGCAATGCTACCTGCAAGGGCAGAGAGAAGTTATTTGGGTGATGCAGAGGCAGAGACAAGCAAGAGAGAAAGCCCAGCGCTCCTGTACTGCACTCAAGGATAGGGAGTGAGAGCCCCTCTGCAGTCACAGTGAGAGAAAGATCAAAAATGGGTTACTTCTGTGCAAAACCAGTTATAGGTGCAGCAGAACCAGTAGACAATTGACAACACCTGAAGCACCCCATATTCAGGACACATGTCATGAGCAAGACCATGCCAGACTGTCCCAGGACCTCACACCAGCGTGGGACATGTTTACAGGGGGCTGTTTGCAGACAAGGCAACTCCTGCCAAGTGCAGAACCAGGGACCAAGCTCCATCCTGAGCACTGGGGAGAAGCACAATCCACTGCTGTGGACAGTTGTTCTCCCTCTGGGCTGTGCCCACCTCCCACTGAAATCATGGTCATGGGGACCCACGTCTGGTCACCCTCTGGCCACTTATTCCCTCCCCAGCCATGGGAATTGGAGCCAGGGAAGCCAAAGGCATGTTTTTCTCTCCTGACGTTAATGATTGAAGTGTTTAATTTTACACCCTTCAGCGGCTCCTGAGAATGTTCTGAATCTTTTGCCCTCCTTCAGTTAAAAATTTCAGAGATTTAGGCAGAAAGGGAAGTTAACAATTGGACACTCTGACAGAGAGGCTTCTTAATGTCCTGCCAGGAGCTTCTGCTGGAGAAAACAATCATTAAACATTAATAGATCCTCAAAAGTATGTCCTGGTGGGAATGGTCCCTTTTTCCAGTGTGTTATCCCTCAGCATTGGACAAAGCCAAGAGGAGTCTTACCCTACCAGAAATGCCAGGAGAATGTGTCACCCATAGAAGACAGCTCTGGTTAGGAAAGGTGCTGATGGCTGAGAGAGGGATTTTTTGTTTTTTGCAGACAGTGAAAAACGTTATGCAAAATAAACAGAGTGGAGATCCTTGCAAAAAGACTACGCACACATGATACTGGGGAGTCTTTATCTAGATGCCAAAATCTAGCCTCCCTCTATCGCTATCCAAACATGGGTGGATATGTTGGCTGAGCTGCTTGTAATTACCAGAGCTGCACAAAACTGGGCTTTCCTATCTGAAGAAACTTGGAGAAGGACGGAAAAAACTGCAGGTCCCAGGGAGGAGCAAAGCTCTCACACAGAAGTTTCCTGCCTAATGAAAATTCAGGAAAGTTCAGTTTGTAACCATCCTTTGTGTTTCCCTAAAATTTGCTTGTTTGAGCAGGGTTAAAGTCAGTTACTTCAACAAGGCAAAGCCATCTCATTTGATATTTGTTCTTGCAGTGATGAACCTGAGAGACATCATTCCATTGTGAACTAGGATTAATACAAGAATTGTAACACAACAAAGTAGAACTTTAACTTTGAGATGAAATGGCTTTGTCCCATCAAACCTACTACTCTGACATTTTGTTGAAGAAGAAGAATAATGGGTTGGGTTTGACCTTTCTTATAAAAATGTTGGCAGTGATGATTCATTCTCAGGCAACACTTTAATGGCAATGTAACAGCGTTCCCCAACGTTGTATGTACCCAGTGGACACGTCTTGACTGGCTGTCCTGCCCCTTGGGCAGCTGCCCCTTTCACAGTTTTGTTCATTCCTACTCCCTGGCATTTCTGTCCTTCCTCCCACACTCCCCTGAGCATCTGCTGGCACAGTTTTCATACTGTCCTTCAAAAGCACGGATGGCATTCATTGATTAGTTTTAATGCAGTGCAGCGTGTCCTCTCGAGTCCTTTGGGACAGGTTGGGAACTGCTCATGATGGGGGATAGCTGGGCATAACAGAACTATTTCAGTCGAGACAAGCCTGTGGAAGATGCTGAGAGCAGCCTCTCCCCGTGGGGAAGGCAGGGTTCTGACTGGGTCATTTTTAGGTTTTGTTTCCTTCTTGGAGAAGTTTTGCAGCCCCACACTTGTAAAACGAGCTCATGTGGAAATTGCTGTAGTTTGCAGAGTTGTTATCTAGGTTTAGGGCCTCTGTTTCAAATGGTACAAGGATTTAATGTGTTGTACAGAGCTGCCCCGGACCCCTGGGGGGCTGCAGCCTGTTTGCTGTGTAAATGGCATTTGCCAGTGGAGGTCCTTTTGGTTTTCATAGCTTTTGAGATGTATTTGCCTCAGGAATTTAACAGATCTTACCATTTTAAACAATTTAGCGCTTGCACAGAATAGAAAAGAGGGAGAACTGTCCTTACATCTCTTTGAGGCCACCTGAGATCTTGCAGTGCAGTTTTACAGAGGACATCAAACCCTCTGTACTTATCTGGGTTAAGGAACCCACAAATGTCATTTTAGCAATTTGTGTTAAATGCAAACATATCCCTGCTTTTTAACTCTGGGGAAAAAAAAATTCTATTGCTTTAGGAGCAAATTAGCGTTTAGCTTAAACAATTCCACACTACGGGTACAAACATATCCCCAGGTGAAAAGCAGAAAGACAGACAGACAGGCACATTAATTTTTAAGTCTTGAGCACACCTTAGGCCAGAAATCTGTCCTGATAATTCTGACTGCCCCAAGCATCTGTAGAGCACTTCAGGTTTTCAAAGTGCTGCTCAAACTGTAATTGATAAACAATTGGCTGGCTGACCCCTGCAAAATGTGCATCTGATAGTGTTCCTAATTTGAGCTCAGTGTTATCATGGCTGTGCTCATCGGCTGATTAGCAGCACATGGCATTGTATGGATGCCTGGCCTGTGCTGGCATTGTATGGATACCATTCCCAATCAGCTGCAGCAGTCAGGATAACAGAGTGGACAATGCACATTTTCTTTGAAGGTCTCAGCTGTCCTTGGCTCCCCCAGGGAAGGACAGGGGGACTTGCCTGGTCATCCAGGGGCAGCTCACAGAAGGCAGGGATGTACTTGGCCCACTCCACCAGCACCAGCAGCTGCTGCTTCATAGACTCACACACGTCAGAGATACTGGCAATCTTCTTCCCTCGGATGTCCCCGTTGATCACAGACACTGGAGACGATATCTGGAAGGAGGGAAGAGATCCTTCAGCTTTCAGTGCCACAGAGGAAACACAGGAAAATCCCCAGCCCCTGGGTTGTGCTGATGCAGACTCCAGCATCAGTGATTACTTTTTTTCTGTTGCACAACCAGCCCCCAGAATAGGTGACCCAACATAACTCATTTAAATTGAGATCATCCTGGGGATCTGTGAACATGGAATGCTTCAGAGCTGAGGCTGGGGATCATCCTGGTAAACTGTAATGCCTTGAATAGACTGGAAACCACAGAAGAAATGTTTCTAAAGCCAGGATCTACCTCCCACTGAACAAATGTGCTCAGTCAAGACTCAGGAGGGAACAGAGGGATCGTGTAGCAGTCGGTCTCACCAGTAGCAGGGAAATGTCCACCCAGTGTTGCTGCACAAGATACTTGTTTCCACCAAAGGGCAGAGAACTGCTCCTCCTTCCACCTTGCTCCAGAGCCAGAGCTTGGCCGGAGCTGGAGATGTGCAGGCTCTGCTTCTCTCCTGAGTCACCACGAGCACACCAAGTCTCTGCTCAAGGCAGCTTTCCAGGTCTGACACTGCTGTCTGTGAGCACCAGATCATAAACATCTGACCTTACCCACTTTGAATTGCTAAAGACAAGACTTCAAAGACAACCATCTCCTACCTCCCACCAGCTTTTAGGTCCTTTTGGCAAAACTGGACAAGTGCAAGCATGCCCACAACAAAGGCCACGTTATTGCATGGCCAATTATTTGTGACTGAGAGGCAAATGGGGCCATTTCATTTGCAAAGGACAAGCCTGAAAGCTCTGCAAGCAGTGTCACACAGCTGGACAGGACATCTTCCCTGTAGTGGTTTGAACCAGGTTTTCCCCTTGAAGCTAAGAAAACCAGGCACGCAACCTCCTGCCTGCTTCTCATGCATAGTTGCTCACCCAGGCCATCTAAAAATTTGCCCTTAGTCACTACTTTATCCTTATGCCTCCGTAAGCAATTAACTCAACCCCATGGCTGCCCTCAGCCTGCCCTCTGTGCTCTTGTACAACATCAGCTCTTCCTGTCCTGTTCCTGCCAGTGTTTTCAGCTTGGACCCTGCCAGCCTCTCCAAGGAAATGGAATTCAAATGCCACCTGCTTTTTTTTTTGTCCAGGTTGCATTACCTGGAGGCTTTCCAGATCACCAGCTATTATTGAATAAATAAGATTGTAAAAATCTCACCATGTATTACCCTAATCAGTGGGCCCGGAAGGCTTAGCAAATAAATAAAGACCTCTGAGTGAGTGACCCTAGATCTTGGAGAAAGCAGCTCCTCAGCAGTATCTTGTTCTAATTAGCCAGGCACATAAAAGTTACCAATTACCGTGCTGGAGCCTGCCTTGTTTAATGAGTCTCTCTGTGCTCTGTGGGAGAGCAGGAGCTCCTCTGGGTTTGTGGATGGTTGTAGTTTTTATCAGCAGACCCTGCTACAGGCTTACATGTGATGCCACTGCAGGACTCTTGAGTCCCGGAAATGTCCTTCCCTTGTAATCCTGGTGACTTGAGACCCCATTGTCTCACACCTCTGGGAGCAACACCAATATTAATTTTATGGGGTATGTAAATATATTAGGTCCTGTGTAGGAAAAGGTGAGATGGGGGATGAGGTTGGATATGTTTCCTGTGTACAGGATTGGTCCTTGGCCCTTCTGGCATATCCCTTACTCAGGGAAGTGGATCTTACAGCCTGAGCCTCGTGTGGAGCCCAGACACAGCAGATCCTGTCCTGGAGCATCTCCTGGGGTAGCCTTCAGGGTAACATGACCCTTGAAGCAATTAAGAACGTGGACTGCCAACATAAACACCTCTTCATTTTTCTCAGGACACGAACTGCTGCTCTCCCCAGCTCCCATGAACAGCGGCAGCTCTTGCCACTGGCACAGCCCCATCCTCATCACTTGTGCTCACAGACAAACCCTCCCCACAGTGTGATCCATCCTGTCCTGTGTCCTCCCACAGAGTGCTGAGCTGGTGTTCACCACTTGTAATATCCAGACTCTTAAAACCAGAGCCATCTTTTCAGGTGAGCTCTGAAACTCTAGGAAATCTTGGCAGTATGTTAGTGGAAAAGGGCAATTTCAGCGAGAACTGAAAAAGATATCTACATAAAGCAAGAATGAAACCAATTCCTTGTGAAACTGTGCAGGAAGCCAGAATCTGAAGATCCTAATGGCCAAGGGGGAAAGGAGGCTGCTCATGCAAGGCCAGCCCCTCGTAGACTTAGGCAGCCACAGCTCTTTGGATTTCAGTGATTCTACCCTGTTTTCTTCCAGCAGGCTCTCCAGCCTTCATGTGTCTCATCAAAGCAGAACAAATCATTGCATATTGTTACAACTGAGTTCTGGACCAAGGAGAAATAAAGGGGTGGTTTCAGGTAACAAATGTTTTTTGAAAAGCCAGTTTTGAGCTGGCAGATAAATCACTTAGAACAGAGGTGGTGATTTGAAGACTCAGCTCTTAAATAATCAGCTGGCTCTATGAGCCAGGTAGTGCCTGATGCTTTTGCATTTGCTAAAGAAGAAAGAAGAGGTACCTGCTGTGCCAGGACTTCTGCCTGCAGTAGGGCATTGATGGAGGGCAAGCTGCTGTCCTCGTAACTTGATCTGCGGGTGCTGATTCGGTCCCGTTCGTTTTGTACAGCTGCAAGAGAGTATTTTGGCTGAGCTGCAGGTCGTTCATGGCAATGCACACCAAAAACTAGCACAGACTCTTGGCATCCCCCTTCCTTAGCTGCAGTTTCCCAGCTTCCCTGCCAGGCAGGGTGGAGGAGCAGCTGTGTCTGGTTTGTGACGGGATGCCTGTGAGAGCTCACTACATCTGGTGGCTCTGATTTCCTATTTGCTCTATTAGACTTCCCTGGGACGGGGTCAGTTCAGAACCCAAACATCTGTAGAGTTCAATGGGAAAATTTCCTCTCAAAGGATCTGAGCTTTTCTTATTTCAAGATACAGGGTCTGAAATGGTGGCCCTGCTCACGTGTGCAGCCCAAAGCTGATGTGTGCAATGAAGGGGGCGAGTACCTGCAAGGCTCCTTTGTCCACGGGACTCCTATGAGTCCATTCAGGAAGCTCTTGCACCAGATGGGTGCAGCTGGAAAACTTCCATCTAAGCTACAATAAGGAAAGAAGTGCAGAACTAGTCCTACTCATCCATCCAGAGCAACAGGGCTCTCTCACACCTTGCTGTAAAAGCATAGCTCATCCTCTATGATGAGCTATGAGGACAGGTTTGACTCCAGTTTGCCTCCCTGCTTGGTCTAGTCTTGAGGACCTGGGCTTTGAGTCCAAGGTGGCAGCAGCCAGAGCAGCAGCAGAAGTGCCAAAGGGGAGGATTTGCCTGTCTGTCTGTCACGAGGCCACGGGCTGGATGTAACTCACCCTGGCCATGCCACTCAATGGCGTCTGCTCAAATAAACTATTGATCGGTGGCACGGGAACCAGAACAGTGCCTGCCTTGGGCTGGTGGCTCCCTGGATTGATACGTTCTCAATGTATAAATCCACCTGATAAAAAGCAATAATGAGGCTGGGCCAGGAGAAAAGCCCTGCAGTCAGCGGCTGTAAATGGGAGCTCTCAAGGTTATGCTGCTTGTTATCAGTAGCAGGCCCCCGAGTTCAGTCACGCCATGATGTTTTCCAAATGTTTGCTCAGTATTAGCTGGTCATGCACCTAATGTAACTTCTATTGAATATTAACAGACAACAGCACAGCTCTGGGCACGGGATGAGCGGACGCTGCAGGGAGAAGAGGATTCCTATGTTCTTCAGGAAAAGCCAAGACAAGTTCCTTGCAATACCTCATCCCCTTTAACGGGGAAGAAATGTTCCTGTCCAGAGGTGTTCCTGCAGGCCACCCAGGTACCACTGGTACTTCCCTGTTGTCTTCAAGGACCCTTTTACTCCAAAGTTTCTCCTTGAGCAGGTGTGAACTGGGAGGAGCACAGGGTTTAAATTCTCTGTATGGAACAACAGGGCCAAGTGCCCCCCGGTTGTCCCTTTGCAGGCATCAGTGGGTTGAGCTCTGTGGGGTGCCTGGCAGCTCCTCTGGGCTGCTCCTGGCAGTGTGTCCCTCCACCCACAGGGCCACCAGCAGGGTCACCAGCAGGGTCCAACAGGACCATCATTAGGGCCACCAAGTTTTCCTGCCAGTCCTGAGAAGCAGGGCTAAAGGAGGGGTGACTCCTGTCATGCAGCCCTGTAAGGGCACATGCCGGGCTCATGACTGGAGGTCAAAACCCTCCCTAAATCCCCCTGTGATGGGGGTCTGTATCTGTGCCCAGGTGAGCACTGTGGAGGGAAGACAGGGCTGAGATGGCTGAGCAAGTGTGTGCATGGCAGGGCCTGGCCATGGGCTGTGAGGGCTTCCTCAAACACACGGAGCCAGCGTGGCTGCTGCTGGGGGGGTGCAGGAAGCCACACCATCACCCACCTTCCTTCTTCATTCCCGCTCGGAAGCACTTCTTAAGCCTGCAGTACCGGCACTGGTTTCTTTTGTCTTTGTCTACCACACACTGCCTGTTAAACCTGGGAAGAAAGAAAGGTGTGAGGAGCAGCAGGACTGAGCCTAAAGGCAGGACAAGACAGAGCCCTAAGCTCCAAGACATGCTCAGAGCAGGTTTCCAGAGGCTCACCCTGAGAAAGGAGCTCTGGTCTGTGCCTTTTCCATGCTTGCAGTTTCTTCTTTGCACTGAACATCTCAGCTCTGTACTCTCCCTCAGGATTTTCAGTAAGGACAGACTAGAGCTGAGAGTTGCATGCAGGAGCTCAGGCTGCTGGTCTTACTCACTATTTAGGCATAGGATGCCCATAATGGACTAGCAAGTCCCAGGGAAGTTAAAAGTGTGATCTAGGAGGGTCAGAACCAACTTGGTAGCCTCTGTTGTAAGTTAGATCCCAGTTAGAATGAAGGAAGAATGAATTTATTCTGAATAAAAAAATGGGTAGAGGGTTGTTCTTGAGCTAATAAGGTTAAGGAGTCAGTTTAAATCCCTGCCTCTCTCCAGGGCTGTGTCTGGGATGCTCACAGGTTGGTTCTGACCTCTGGACAGCATCACTGGTGTGCAAACAGCTCTGCTGCCACTTGCACTTGAGAGAGGACTTGGGAGTCAACCAGCTAAACTGTCACCACCTCCATTGCACCTGGTAGGGCAAACACTGATCTCCCATGTGTGTGGCTCCTGCAGGCAGCACAGGCCTGGTGGCCATTTGAAGCATGAATTTCACTTGCAAATTTGCTCAAATTTGCAGAGTAAAGACAAAGGGGTACAAAGCTGGGAAAGGGCTCCCAGCCATGCTGAGTTCTGTAGCTTTTGAAAAGGTATGTTTCTACAGTGCTTTTTAAAGCCCCAAGCTAAGATTTGCCCAAATGGATGCCTGAAAGCAGCTTTTTAAGCATTTCTGTAGCACGTATAAAAGCCTCAGCCTTCAAAGAATTGGGCACCTTGGCTTTTCTGGTGGAGCTGTGGGGAGAAGGCTCCCTTGGCAGGCAGCTTAAATAATCCTAGGCTGCAAGTGATGATGTGTTTCACATGCACTCTTAAACCTAGAGCTTCCTTCTGTCACTCAGATTTTAGAGTCATGTTGCTCTTCACGCTCTCCAAGTGGCTGTCAGGCCTTCAGGAGTAACTCACTCCAAAAGCCAGAAGAATTTAGACACTCTGAGCTGAGGATTCCTCAGTTTCCTCTGTGACTCTCTGTGTATGGGTTACTCAGAGCAGGGAATGAGTGGGTCACAGCTGCTGATGGCACATGAGAGCCAAGGGCCACTACCAGTGGCACAATGTGCAGTGCATGAGTTGCAGGAGCAATATCAGTGCCTCATCCTCAGAGATGTGCCCACTGTGCTGCCCAGCTTGGTGCTCCTTAGGTGTTCTTGTATCATGTAACAGGCCCTGACAGCATTTTAGGGGGATGGCAGACACCTTTCCATCTCATGATGGAGAAGGAGAGCCCCCAAGGAGCGAGCAAGGTTTGTGCTGCTCTCAGAGCACTGAGCAGTGAGGTGCTCAGCCCCTGCAACGTGTCTTCTCCCCCAGCATCTCTCTGCCACATCCAGGGTTGGACATATCCATTTGCAAGATGTGCTTGGCCCCTGAAGTATGGGCAAGACCTCCCAGGATCTTACCCAGTGATCAGTGGGGGGCAAACCCAAAGTTAGAGCAGTCCCTGACCCCTCCCAGCTGGGGGGCGAGGTGAGGGAAAGCGGAGGATGACGCAGGTAGGATGATGAGGACGAAGGACGGTGCTGCTGCGCTTTGAGGGCTTTGCCACTCAGCTCCCTGGGGGGACTGTTTTGTCTCAGCCACGTGGCTCTGCCCCCTCTGCCCTTACCTGCAGGAGTACATGTGGTTCTTCCGGACGCTCCTCCTGAAGAAGCCTTTGCAGCCATCGCAGCTGGAGGCCCCGTAGTGCTTCCCCGTGGCGCGGTCCCCGCAGATGGCACACAGCGCACTCACCCCGATGCTGCTGGAAGTGTTGAGGTTGGCTGCTTCTGATGGAGACGTGTCTGCTTGGGGAAGGACACAGGAAGAAGAACGCAGTGAGACAGACAGCTGACATTTCCCAACTCAGTTTCCAGAGAGAAACTTGATTTTTGGAGGAACGAGGCCGCTGCAGCCAGGCTGTGTGACAAGGGCTGGTCAGAGAGGTGTGTAAGGAGTAGTGGGTGCTCTGAGTGCTGGAGTCGTTGTATTTTGAGTGTGCAAAAGCTTCCTGTGTGTTAGGGTGAGACAGCTCTTCCCAAAGGCCTTCAGATAAAGTGGAGGCCCATTTGCAGGAGTCACAGAGCAGAGCCAAAATTCCTCGGGGATTTGCAGACGCCTTGGGCTGCAGCAGCGTGGCCAGAGAAAAAGCTGATGCAGAGTTAAAGTTGAGGTATTACAGCTCAGGGCGAGCAGCTGATGTATTAGGGAGGTGCTTGTGTTATAGCACTGAAAGAGCCCAAGCCAGCCCTGAGCAGATGCAGTTACAGAAACAAGGTGAGCAGCTCCCTTTCCCTCAGTGCCAGGCCTGGAGCTCCAGCCTGCCCAGCACTTCTTTGGGAGAACAAGACTTTAGGTACATAAATTCAAATGACTTCAGCTGGAAAACTCATGTGGGCAAACACTCCCTGGAGTCTGGTAGGACCACAGTGGAGGTTGATTTGTCTTGCAGTCCTTACAGACCAAGGGGGACTGGCATTTGCAGGGTTTTTTTGGGAGGATGGGGAATTGCAGCAGCCTCTGGAGGAAAGGACATCTGAAAGGCTAAAAATCTACACTAAACCCCTCCAGCAAGCCAAACAAACCTCAAGGCTGAAGGGATCAGCCCTTAATTCAGTTGATCTAATTGTCCCCTCCCATGTATGTTTTCTGTATCAGCATAGGCACATTCCCCTGCCTCAGTGGAAATGCCAGTTGCAAATAATACCCAGGATCTACAAAGCCATAGAAACTGCTATTGGTCCCTGGTCTCTGGGTTTGGCAGAGACAGTTAACGCTCACCCTGGGAGGGTCACAGCTGCTCCCTCTTGGCACCCAGCAGAAAGGGGCTGGGTGCTATAAAAAAGCTGGTCCCAAGTGGTAGCTGGAGTGTGGGTTCTGGGGGAGGTGAAGCCAAGGAAAGGCTGCAATTTTAACTTCTGTTTTGCAGAAGAAGAGGTGTTGCAGCAGGTGCTGCACATCCTGCTCATGCCATCCCTCAGCAGGAGTGACTGGCGTGGACCCAGCAGTGAGCTAGCATGGGGGGTTCTGGAGCCAGCCCTGGCTCTGGCAGTATCTTTCATTTCCCTGCCTGCTTTCTGTCTTTGTAATTCCTTGTGTCTCTCCTGTGTTTCTTTCTGTGTCCTTGCCTGGCACACCCTGTCACACAGCTGCATTTCCCTGAGTGCAGCAACACTGGGGCAAAGCTCCTCTCCCCACTCCCAAAGCCCTGAGCTCCTCCCAAGGCCATTCTGGCTGTCTCCTGTCCCTATGAGCAGCTTGCCTCTAAAAACATCCTTCCTCTTGAGGGCTCAGCTGCATGCAGGTCATTCCAGAAGTAAAGTTAAATTTCCACTTTCAGCTAAACGTAGGACTTAGATGAGAGAGGAAGGGGTGATCTGCCTGTAATCACATTACTTGTGTATCTGTGACAGCCCAGATAAATCCCTTTTTAGCAGTCTATCACACTGTAATCAGATGAACATAGAGCAGGAAAAACTGGCACCGTTATCAGAAAAATTGCAACATCTTGGTCTAACAGCCAACAAGAATGAAATTATTGCCTAATAGATAATTTTCCAATTAAGTTTATTTTATAGTGCCAGAAACGTGGGCTCTGACTGCTGCAGTCAAGCATTTTTTCATGGGATTGATTTGGAGTTGAGGTAAATGGGGCAAAGGAAAAGAACGGGCTTTAAGTTTGAGACCTCACAGCTGAGACTTGTGTTAGGACAGGAGCTCCTCGAGAGGTCCCTGGGCCTGTCTGAACACAGGACTCATTTTGGCCTGTGATGGTGACAAACTCCCTGCTGAGCAGCTGCCTCAGGGCTGGAGCTGCAGAACTGTGCAGGGCAGGGACCAAGCTCTGGTGTGC
Organism: Neopelma chrysocephalum; assembly: GCF_003984885.1. NCBI lineage: Eukaryota > Metazoa > Chordata > Aves > Passeriformes > Pipridae > Neopelma > Neopelma chrysocephalum. Next base: position 749,389 of record NW_020897756.1, on the reverse strand, counting down.
CAGAAAAGGAGGCAGAGGTTCTGCAGTTGGAGGTTCTGCAGGCAGAGGCGTGGGCACAGCAAAGCAGCCCTGGAAGTGAGACCTGTCCCTGTCTGGAGCTGGGCAGAGGAAGAGAGGAGTTGGTGCTGCCTGCCCCAGCTGACTCATCCACCCCTGGAGTGTGTGTGTCACATCACACCTGATCTTGTCATATAAAATTATTGTTTTTCTCTGCCCCATAGAACCCTCGGTCCAGGGGAGCCGAATCGCAGCCCCCTGTGCAAATGCTTGGTGGTTGAGAGAGAGACACAGAGAGGGAGCAAGACCTGGGCTTGTCCCTGAGTGTCCATGGACATCAGCAGAGCCAAAGGGGGCAGCTTTTGGCCCTGAGGCACCTGGGTGGGTAGGACCAGACCGTGGGAGTGGAGAAGGGGCTGAGACCCAGAGCAGTGGTGGGTTATGGCACAGCAGAGCTGCTTTGGCACCACGGTGTTACATCCATGGTGGAGCAGAGCCATAACCTGGGGGAGACCCACAGAGGCTGTGATGGGAGAGTCCATGCCACCAGCACAGCCCTTCTGGGACAGAGGTGCCCAGCAGCCTGGGTGACACAACACACAGGAGGAAAGGGGTTGGAGGGTTGCTCTCTGTGGTGTGCTGTGTTTAGCCATTAACCTCACGTTTAGAGACACTTTAGGGGGGACTTGGAGGGGAATCTTCTGTTATCTTTGAGCATTTACTCACCAGGACTCTTGGGTCCCCAAATGGGTGGGCCAGTGTGAATCCTGGAGGGTTAAGTGTGATCCTACCTCCTGAAGGGATGGGAACATTTGTCTATCCTCTCGATGTCCCCTTGTCCCTCTTACTGGGAGCTGAGCCTCCTGACCCCACAGTGCTCCCAGGGAAGGGGATGCCACTCCACACCCCAGCACTGCACAAGGGAAGGGCCATGGCCTCGGAGCAGCTGTGGGGGCAGCACCTAAATCACTTCTCATAGTGATTTTCACCCTTGCCAGGTGCTAAATGCCTTTCTGCTCCAGGAAAACCTATCTCCAGCTGCTGCTGGACTGGGGCTGGCTCTCTGCTCTGGAGCCACAGGCTGAGTCATCTGTCTGGTGAACCATCAGCAGCGTTTCACTCAAAATCATATGGCCAGGCTTTTCTCTTGGCTGGGGTCTGGGGGAGGTGAGACCCCACCGTGTCCAGCCCCAGGCCCAATCCCTGGGCTGAATGTCTGGTGGGGACCTCTCATTCCACCCAGCTCCTGCTGTGTGCCTGTTCCCGAGGTGTCTGGGCTGCAGGGCACCATCCCACCCACCTCAAACACAGCTTTGCTCCGACACCTCTGTTTGTCCCTGGGGGAAGCAGAAGCCCCCCATGAGCTGCCGGGAGCCCCCCGTCTGACACCCCTGCCGTGCCCCAGCCCCGCTGGGAGCATTTTGGTGGCCACCCCAGGGACTTCTCCTCCGGCAGCCCCCGGCTCATCCCACCACAGCAGAGGGGAGAAGGCGGAGGGGACTCACCGTTGCCCATGGCCAGGACCTGCATGTTCTCAAACTCCAGGGTGGTGTACGCCGGGTCCAGCGCTGCGCTATAATCTGCCATCTCCATGTCTATGAGGGCTTTGGAAAGGCGCATTATCATCAGCAAACACGGGCCAGATTGTACCGATTCCCCTGTCCGAGGCTATTGGCCCTCTTGCCTCCCTCTGCCTCGGCTGCGTCCCCTATCTGTTGTCTTTTATTTCAGATATTTCTCTGAAAGGATTTGCTGAGCCTCAAGGCCTATACTCCCCAGAGGGGTGGAGGCAGGAGGCAGGGGTTAATCTTTAATCATCTCACCCACTGCCGAATGCTGCTAAGCTTTTTTTTTTTTTTGGTGGAGCTGCAGTGATTGTTGTTGACTGTTTATTATTGAATCTCAAGGCACTTTGCTGATCCTGGCTCCTCCTGGGCACAGGCAGGACCATGGGAGCAGGCACTCACCGACAAGGGAACACCTTCCCAGGCTGTTGACCTTGATGCTGAATTTTGGTCTTAATGGTACCTGGGTTGGAAAACTTGTAGAAAACCCTACCGGCAGAACAAGGTTGCTCTTCACTTCTGTCACTGCCTTCCCCTCCCCACCACTGGTTGCCTTCACCCCTGCTCTTCCCTTCTCTTGCTCCCTCCATCCCTCCCACTCCTTCTCTCTCCCTCACGGTCAGAGAAGGTCAGGTCCTGCCTGGCAATTTACACGTTGCTATGTAAAGCAAAGTGTATGACTCCTTTTACTTCCCTATAAACCAGGTTTTACAGGGTCTGGATGCCCCATAAACAGATCCCACTCTCTGTGCCCAAGTAGTGAGCGGGGCTGGAGGGTGGCACAGGCACCCTGGGAGTCACCGGGGCAGCTCCTGTCCCACGGCTGAAATCACTCCATGCTGGACACCCCCAGCCTCGGGATTTGACTGATGTGTCTTAAAATTTTAATTAGACGTGTTAAATAATAAATAATCAATAATTAATTAGACGTGCTAAAACTCAGCAGAGCTCTACTCTGCAGTGGGATTTTTCCTTCTGTGGGTGCACCAACAGTGGTTCTGCTGCCTCACCCTGACCTTGGGTCTGACCCTGCTGGTGCTGGACCCCAGCAAGCAGCAGAGCTGCCTGTGCTCTCCTCCTTGCTAACCCTGGGTGCTCTCCTCCCCAGCTGCCCCTGAGCACATCACTCCTCCACTTCAGCCAGAACTGAGACATTTCAGTGCAATTGTGAGATCACTGAGTGGGGATTTAATCGACTGCTGAATGGCACCACGGGTGCAAGAGAACCAGCAATTAATGATCCGGTATCAGTTCGCTCTGCGCTGAAAACACCCCTGGGATTTCGCAACCAGCACTGTTGGTTTGAGCTCCCAACTGGCTTGTGTTTGTCCTTCCCAGGCACCCCCGTGCAGCGCCAGCCCTGCTGGCACCACGAGCCACCTGGGCTACCGTGTGACACCGAGGTCTCTGGCTCCACAACAGCTCATGCCTTTGGGCAGTGATGCTAGTGATGATTTGCTGATCACATTTTAGGAGGACGAGGAATTGTTCAAGCAGCCCTTGCCCCCCCCCAAAAACAATGACCTACATAACACTTCTAAACAGCTCTTCTACCCTGAGGCTTCTGGTATGCAGGAGTGAATCTGAGCTCAGGGGAGAGGCCCTGCCTTCTCACTTGGGGCTGGTGATAAATGACCCTTTGCTGCAGGTAAAACAGTCATCTGGCCAGTTCTCCTGAGGGACAGACCAGAGCTCTCTGCACTCACGTGGCTCTTCTCTTAAGCAGACACAGTCCTGACCAAAAATTGTTTTTACGATGTGCAAACTGGGATGGGGATGCTAAGGTGGAGCATAGCCCCCTCCATAGCCTCATCCCAGGGACCTCCATCCCAATCCTGGCCAGGCCACAGTGATCCCTTTGATTAGATAAATGCTACAGACACCAGGTCAAATATGTGCAGGATTTGCCACAGCGTCTGGTAAAATATTGTAAAAACACGGCCCGTTCTGCTCTGCTCAGCAAAACAAACCTTTTGCTTCAATAGCCTGCTGAGCAAGGAGGCTGCAAAGGCTGTTTGCTCCCCAGGCAGGAAGGATTAAAAGGGCCAGGAATAGAAATCGGAGAGGCAGCGTGTGCGGGAGAGCGGCAGATAAGGAGCAGGGAAGTTTGGAGAGCATTAGGTGGCTCACAAGGCCGGGACTGTCAATGGGATGTGGTGTTTTCCACCTGGAATTGTGTTCACTGTTGTTTTCTCACTGCCACCATCCTCTGTGGGTCACCAGTGCCTCCTCCCAAATCCCTCTTCTTGGAGCCAGATCAGCCAAGGACACCTTGCCCTAGAGATGGGCTCTGATGGAGACGTGTCGGCTGCTCCCTGGGCACAGGCTCTTGGGGGAGATGATGTCTCCCCTGGGATCTTCTGCCTGGGGAGTCCTTGTCTCCCCCTGACATCCTTGTGTGGTGGGTTTTGGGGCAGCTTGCCAATGTAGTCATGGCTTGGACTCACCAACAGGACCCCACGGCCCCGCAGACATTTTAGGTTGGAGATGTTCAAGTCAGCAGCTTCCTCCCTCCTGTCCCTCCACCCACTGTTTCTGTGTCAGGAGATGGCTGCAAAGGAGACCATGACAGCTCTGGGGCATGAAGTGTTCTATGCCAAGTGAGTATTTAATTTTTATCTGTTGAGCAGTAAATCCTTTCCCACACTGGCACATCATGACACTAATTCTGCCTTATCTATATATCCCTGACTGGCAAATTCATGCAACGCTAAAGGGGATTCCCTGAAAATAAGATCTCTGCTTCTCAGTAAATGAGAATCAGGAATAGAGTATTTAATAGGGCATTTTTGGTAAGGATGCCATGAGCTACATCTGAGCTCTTCATGTCAAGTGGGTGAGCAGGCACCTCTCTCAGGGCTCCTCGGGTGCTTCTTGGACAGGGTCTTGTAGGATGAGAGGATAATTGAGGTTGGAAGGGACCTCAAAGTCTCTATTCCAGCCTCCTGCTGGAAGCAGGGGCAGCTCTGAGAGCAGCATGGGTTGCTTGGGGCTTTATCTAGCGGGGTCTTGAACACTTCCAAGGATGGAGAGCACACAGCCTCTCTAGGCAGCTCGTGCTTGACTGTCCTAATGGGAAGCTTCTCCTTGGCCACTGGCTGAACCTGTCTCCTGTTTTTATGCCTGTTGATCTCCTCCTGCCAGCTCCCCACTCTTAAGAAATGCCTGGCAGAAATGCCAGTGCCCAGAGCCAGCAGGACCAACCTCATCTTTTACTGGTGATGCCACCACTGCAGTCCCTGCTGCAGATCCCATCTCTCGTGTCACTCGCAGCTCCAAGGCCACTGTGGAGCTGGAATGGCTTTTTCTTGGCATGCAAGCGAAGCAGAGATGGGCTCAGGTCTGAAACCTCTCTAGAGCAGGAAAACCCTGCTCAAGGTCAGGGCCACTGCCCAGCCCATCACTGTGTCACCGAGTGAGCCGTCGGGAAGCAGGAAGCCCAGTTACAAGACAAAGAACAAAAGTCCTGGGGGAACGTCACCAGCAGAGTCATCTCCACACATGCAAAGGTCCCTTCTGCCTTTTTTTTTTTCCCCTTTGAAATTTCAAATTCCAGTTTGTGGACAAAGTCCTGCCTATCTGAGAATATAGATCTCCGACCACTGACCAAACTCCAGTCCAAGCAGTCCCGAGGACTGCTCTTCCCCTTGCCCACAGATGCCTCTGCTCAGTCCTTGGATCTGCCAGGATCGTGCCGAAATTTTGCACTGGAGCACAGCACTGGTACTTGCACAGAGAGGATTTTGCACTTAATGTCAGCAGCTCCCTTTCTGGGAAGGACCATCAGGAATAACCAGGTAGGAGTCTTATCACCTGCAATTCATTTGACCAGTCACTGCAGATAGAAAATGAGAAAGAGAAACAAGGACTTCCATTGTGCTTATACCAGCAATTTTATCTCATGATTTAAATAAGGGAAGGGGGAGAAAAAAGCAGCTTCAGAGGGGGTGAAAAGCAAGAGGGAACATGAGCTTGTGGAGGCAGAGCCACTCTGTATGGTTAACTGATAACTCCAATTTGCCTCTTCCCTCTCATCTTTTCTGATTCTCCCAATTAAGCTCAACTTATTCTCATGCTAATCATTTCCTGACCTGTTTGTTCTGCATTAAAAAATTAACAGAGAGCAGTTTACTGCTTGAGTTGCTCACACAGAACTGCTACAGATTAGCAGGCAGGCTTTAAGCCTCTACACAGGACTTTTGGGTCTCACAGCCAGTCTGCACAGCTTGAGGATGAGCTTTTTTTCCTGTTTTTAAAGAACAGCATTTTCTAAAGTCAATATAAATCCCCCTCCCTCCATGCCATGAGTATATTTGCTCTGTGACTATTTCCAAATGGGAAAGATAAAGCCAAGGGCTTGTGTTTTGTCAGACTTTCGTAAACAGGGATATTTAGGCCACACTGTCAAACCCTTCTACCTCAGCGTGACTCTGGAGCAGAGCTGTCAGTGTGTTAATGAGCAGCTCCAAGGAATTTGTTAGGGGCTGGGGGGCTACAGGTCAGTGCAGCTGCACAAGCCCCCAGTCCAAGGAGCAGATCTTTGCCTCTGTTCTGGGCAATCATATGACAGACACACAGATGGGGGTCTGCTCCCCTGTCCATCCCCCCAGGAGCAGTGAGAAGCTTCCAGGAAAACTGGTGATTCAGCAGAAGTTGCTTAGGGTCTGTTTGCCCCTTGCCAGCTGCACACAGCACATCCATGTCCTGGCAAAACACTCTGTGGAGGTGAACCAAAATGATCCACCAGCTCCAGACAGGGAGGAGGATCAAAAAGCTCCAGCACCAACAGGCAGGAGGAGACCAGAGCCACATGCCTGGGGGAAGGGGCAATTTTATTGTCCTGTCAAACAGCAAGTCACTCTTGGTGATTTACTTTCCCCAGGGCTGAAGAACCTGCCACTGAGGTTGGGACAGATGTGGTTTGGGGCTGGGGGGATGCCCAGGACAGGCAGTCCCTGAGCAGACCCCAGACACACTGTCACTGATGAGCTTGTGACATGTGGTGGCAGCCCAGGCTCCCCAGCACAGCTCAGAGGGACAGAGGCAGCCTGCAACCTCAGGCTGTTTCTCACCAATGCCAAAGTTATCAAAATGGGGCCAAACCAACCAAAAGCCCCGTGTGGAGATTCGAGGCAGTTTTTGTACATGGGAAGAGACACTTCAAAGGAGGTGGAAGACTCTGCCTGAACTCCTCTCCAAAAGCAACATGTGCATCTCAGCCGAAGCTGGGATGGATGTTGAGGCTGGAGACAATTATTGGAATTAAATAAATAGCTGCTCTGCAAATGTGGTAGGGAAAGAACTGCAAACCTGGGGACAGTCAGACCATTTCAGGATATACTGCTCTGTCAATAACACTGTGTGTGCCTTTCATCCCAGGACCAGAAAGGGGTTTATTATCTTGCCTAACAAAGGCTCTGAACTCTTGAGGAAGTAATTATTATTTCCCTTGGGAGCTGTTATTATGCAAGGACAGTAAGTCTGAGCTGTTCCCAGAAGGGCAGCTGTGCTCAAAAATGCCAGGGCATTTACTGGTGTGTATCAACATCAGCCTGCCTGTACTGCAGCCCCTGAAAACAGCATCTGGCCTCTGGGAACTGAGGCTCTGGAAATCTGGCTGCTGTTTTCATGTAAAATTGCCCAATGAGCCCAAGACCAAGTGAGGAAGAGGAACTGCTAGATTCATCTTCTTCCTTTACATCACAGGCTGCAATTCATCTCGAGTTACAGCTCCCACCACTGATCCCACCTGCCCCCCTAAGCCCCTACACCGTGAGCATTGCAGTCCATCCAAATCCCAACCCAATGAAGACCCGGCCACTTTCCTGCAAAACTCTCTCCTTCCTATCTGGGAGGAAATCCAGAAAATCTCTGACTTTGCCATGTGCTGTTTTGGATTCACTGTCTGCACTGGCAGTTGCTTGCCTGTGGTTTAAGCCCCATTTAAACGGGGGAGCAGAAGCCACAGGGAAGCAGCAGCTCTGGAGGAGGGTTTGCTGCCAGCAACAAGCACCCATTGCCCTCCGTGCCTCGCCAGCTCACACGTTTAGTGTGGCAGGGAACTCAGCAGCCCACTCTGGACCTGGAGAGAACTTGTTTAGCAGGTGGATGCCATCCCTTTGGACCTGAAGTAATCTTGCAGCTTCCCAGGACGAGGATTCTTACTGAGCTCACAGTCTGACAGGCAAGCAAGTCCCTGCCTTCAGCCCTGCCAGCTGTTTGCAGGGCTCTTGCGTTTCGTTGACATTGTATGTTCACTGTACACACGTGAAGCAGCCCCTGAATCGTTCCAGCTGTGGAGCAACAGGGGGAGGAGAACAGCCAAAATCAACAGTGGTTACACATCAAGTTTTACTTCTTTTTTTTTTTTTTCTTTTTTTTTTAAAATTTCTTTTTGCAAAGGTGGATGCATCAGCAAGCCATGCCTGGAAGTGACCTCCAGGGGCTGCTGGGGCTCTCGGGATCAGCCCTCACTCAAAATCAAGGCAAAAATCTGCAAAGCTGCTGGGGGGGCTGGAGGAGGTGGAGGCAGAGCTGCAGCAGGGCAGGGGTAGCAGGGGGACAGTCTGAGCCCACGGCCCCAGGGGAGGACCAAGCAAGGGCACCTCAAGGGGAGAAAGTGTCTTCCTGAACCCCACAGCTGTGGGCTGCTCCAGCTGCCCTCCTCCTGCCCCGGGCTGGGGGAGCTCAACTTTGGGGGAATATCTCAGGACAGGGCCAAGTGGGCCCCTGATGGGAGGCAGCATGAGGAAGGCCAAAAGCTGCTGTGGGTGGGAGCACTGGCAGGGCTGAATAGGGAGAGGTAGGCTGGGCATGGGAAAAAAGAAAACACAAAGGGGTCGTAAGTTAAAATTTGAGAGATTCCAGTTTCTGGAGACAGAAGGAAACAAATTAGTGCAAAATGCTTTTTCTCTTCAGGAGTGTGCAGAGTGCCTGAACAGCCTGTGTTGTCCCCAGTGTCCTCTGACAGAGGACACTGTTGTCCCCAGTGTCCCAGTTGCCAGAGCACAGCAAGGAGCCAAACAGGACCCAGGGGCTCCGTGTCCACAGCAGCTGTGCAGCCCTGCAGCCCGTGGCCACCACACACCCTCCTGTACAAGACAACCATCCTGTCCACTGCCAGGGACACAAAAACACAGCAGAAACCAAGGTATGGGAACATGGGAGTCTCCTACATGGGGAACAGCAAGGGAAGGGGATCATAGGTCTCCACAGTCTCAGGAACACATGGCCAGGACACTGCAGTGCCAACTGCAACCAAACATGGGAAACTGCTAATTAGCCTTTGAGTATTTGACCTGTGTCTCCAAGACTGGATAACACTATTATTTGTCCTTTTGCCTTCCTGTAAGACCCAGTGCCATTGGCCTTTTGTATCATAAAAATATTAAACTATATTATGACCATAAACTACATCATTTGAGGAAATGAACCATTTCTACCGAACGTATCACGGGACACCGAAGCCATGAACTTTCCTGAATGAATTGCCAGCTGATAAAGGGCTCAGGTATTGCTGGGAGCAGCCCCCAGCACGTGACTCCCCACTCAGCCCTGGCATGGGGAGTTCATCCCATGGGGTGGTGACTGGGGTGCAGGCTGGACAGGAGGCACCAACCCCACTGCCAGCACAAGCCCTGCTTGGGGGGGAATTGCTCAGGCCAGAGGAGCCCCAGGGTTTTTGCTGTGCCCCAGGGTGGAGGGGGGATGTCGAGGTGTTTTGGGGATGAGGCTCTGTGAGGCACAGGGGTCCAGGGGCTCAGGATGGGTTAAACATGTCCAAGTGCCTGCAGCCCCTCTGGCAGCACCCTGAGTCCACTCAGCCTCCTCGTTTCCTCACCTCCTCACCAAGGTCCCTGTGAGTGCTGGGGCTGAGCACAGAGATGGCTGGAGGGGGACAAGTTCTGGAGGGGGCCACGGAGGGGGAACCAAAAAACTACTCTGGTAAGAACTCCGTGCAACTGGTAAGGTTTGAGTTGGAAGTGTTTTTCTCTTAATTGCTTTTAAGCTTTCATTATGAGGACTGGGTAAGTCCTGCTGCAGATGTGGCTCGGGAGCAGAGGCTGTGCTGCAAGTGGCAGGATCCGTCCCCAGGCCTGCTGAGGCTGCAGCACGGGGCAGTAATGCCAGACACTGGGAGCTGGGCTGAGAATGACTAAATCATTTTGCAAACGGCACAGGCAGTCACTGGAGTGTCCATGGGATGCCAGCCTAACTTCACCACCTCTTCCCCCAGGAGTCACAGCACCCACCAATGTGCCACCCACATTGGGGTGCCTCTCTCTTGAGCCCCAGAACCAGCCTGGGGACATCAGCCCTCAGCACCCACAAACCCGGCATGTTCACCCCGCACGAGGTAAAACGTGCGAGGTCCCATCGGGTGGGGACCAGCAATACCAGTGGGAATAAGCACATTTTAGCAGCTTGAATCCCCACGGGAGACCCTGGGGGTTGCTGGTGCCCCTCACTCACACAGCCTGGATACGCAGCCCCTTCTCTCTGTGCTGCAAGCGCCGAGGGGAGCGCGGGGGGTACCTGGAGTTTCCTGGAGCAGGTCGTATCTGCTGCCATTCATCTTCCAGAGGTGCTCAGCTCCGTGGGCAGAGCTAAGGGAGTCTTGCCCCTGGATGGGGCTGTCCAGCCGTGGGTGAGCCCCCCGTGGGCAGCGGGGCACGAGCCATGCCCAGGAGCTGGCTGCAGCGCAGCAGCAGGGACTGGCTAATCCCTTAATGCTGGTCACAATGAGATTTGATGGGGAGAAGGAGTTTGTGCTGCAGAGCTGCAGGTTTTAAAGGGTTCTGGCCGCTACCCGGAGGAAAATTATAAGGTGGTTCTGGGTCTGAGCCCTGCGGCCGCACCCGCAAGAACACCTGCTGCTCTCTGGGCCACCTTTCAGAGGTGCCCTCACCCTGCTCTCTGGCCTGCCACTGGGTTTCTGCTGGGCAGGGGGTGCCTGGCCACACATGCAGCTCTGGAGGTTGATCCAGAAAATGTGCCTGGGTGTGTCTGACAGCGGGAGTGGGTCTGACTCCTTCTCCAGGGAGGGGCTGACTGTTTTCTCTTTAAAATGTTTTTATATAAATACCCAGAACACCACATCCTTGAGCAACAACCTTGGTCTCCCCTTCTAGCCACCATCATAATGTGTGGGATAGGAGACATGGGGATGAAGCAGGGTGGCAGGCGGGAGTTGCCTTGTCCCACAGCCCATCCAAGGCAAGCCCACAGGAAGAAAAGGGATTTTCCAACTGCCAGACTACAAGAAACCTCTCTCTGCCACCTCAGCACTGCATTCTCTGGGCTTTTTTCTGGAGGTGAAGCTGCTGCAGTGGTGGCTGATGCCCAACATTCCCACGTGGAGCAGGGAGCAGCATCAAGGGCAGGGCTGGGACTGAACTGTGCGTAACCCCATGACACCTCCCTTCACCCCTCTGTTTCCACACAGCTTTTAATGCCTGTAACAGGGAAACACACCCAAGTCAACAGAGACTTCTCCCAGCCGATGGCAGTCCCCAGGCACACACCCATGGATGAGCCACAGGCACTACCCGGCTCTGCTTCCACCCCCTCCATCCCACCACCATTTAGTCCTCAACGGCAACAGACTTTAGGCAGGAGAGCAGCCAGGGCTGTGGATCTGAAGCCTGGGTGTTTGTCCTGTTGCCCCTCCTGCTTCCTTATTCCACCCTTCATTTGTTGATGCCGCCTTTGCCCTGCCGACGCCAGGCTGGTTCCCTTGGGAATCCCTCAGGGAAGCACACTCTTCCCTGCCTGGGCACCTCCACCTGGCTGAGCCTGCCCATCCCTGGGGCAGGACCTGCTCCTGCTCACGAGCTGTGGTGGCTGCAGGGGAGAGGCCACACAGCTGGATGGGAAACTGCAGCACAGGCAGGGCCCTTTTCCACGGGGTGTATGTGGGTGTGTGTTGTTTTATGCCTTCTGCTGAGCTCCTCAGTGCTGCCCTGTCCATTAACCTGACACCTTGCCCAGCCTCACAGCCCACTGCCAGATTTCCTTGGGTGACAGTAGCACCAGAGAATCCTCTTCCCATGCTGAGTCACTGCTTCTCACCGGAGTGGTGGGGTGGACAGTGCCATCCTGGTGATGGGGTGGGATGCAGGACTTGTCCAGCCAGCTGGAAGCCAGGGCAGCTTGGCACAGTGGAGAGGAGCTGCAGCAGTCTCTTACCATGGGGTGTCAGCCATGGGGTGTCAGCCTCTTATCCTGGGGGCCGTGCAGCAAAATGATGAGCATCCCCTGGGAGCAGAGGGGGAGAGGAGTGGCCAAGCAGGGCAGAGGAGCCGGGCTCTGGAGCCTCTATGAAGGGCACTGGGCCATAAACATGGCACGGTGGCTGTCGTTTATGTGTCAGCAAACACACTGAGTGGGCTCGACTATTGATTCTGACCACATAAACCAGTGTTGTGGCACTTGTTCAGGTTTGTGCAGGTTTTACAGCTCTTGTTCTGAGAAGTGCCCGGGTATTTGGTTTTGCTCCTTCCTTCAGGTCTATCTGTTGACATTGGCTCTCCTAACCAGAGCGTTGGGCCATGCCAGGAAGTTGAGTGTACGGCTCTCCTTGCGCTTCCCACTTTCCCAGGTGTTATCGCCTATAAAATCTCACACACACCCATGGCTGGGACAGGTTTCTGGTGCAGAGGCGGGTGAAAGGTGCCCGCTGGTCCCCACCACTGGTTGGTGGGTTTGGGTGCCCTGTGCTCAGTGGCAGGAGCTGAGCCACTCACCCTGACAGATGGATGGGCAAAGCTGCAGGGAAGGTGTTGCCCTGGGAAGTCTGGGGCAAAGTCAGAGGTCTGTAGGGCTGCGATGAAATTGGGATGTCAAAACCCATTTGGATGTCCAGAGAAGGAGGAGGTGTCAGGGCTTCCAGAGCACCATCACAGAGGAGATGGGCCATGCTTGGTGACCTACAGTAGGAGGCAAATAGTGTCACCCATTCCCTACTGTCAGTCCGCTTCCCATCAGGAGGTGCCAGCACTGGCTGTGCCCTCAGTGATTCCCCACCTTGGTGCTGGGGAATCAGGGTCCCTGTCTGCCCCTCAGCACCAGAACTCCTGTTACTGTGTGGATGCAGCTGGAGTCCCTCTGGTGGCTGCAGCATTTTGGGATAGAAAGACTGGTCTGGCCTCGCAGACCCTTCAGCTTTTTGGAGCCAGGAACCTTGACTGCTGGTGCCTTTCCACAGCCACTTGCTCTGCATGAGCTGCTCCTCTCATACCTTCAGTGGAGCATCCTGAGCCTACCTTTATTTTTTGAAGCATGTACTTCCTGATGGGATTTGCTGGGTAATTTCAGTCCACGCTCAGGCTGAAGCTGGGAATGTGGTGCCTGTGCCCAGCACAGGCGAGCAGAGCTATCAGCCCCAGGTTCACAACACAACCGCTACCTCGAAACCTGCCTTCCATGAAAATTCTGCAACACTTGCCATTTCCACATACATTTCTGCCAGGAGCCTTGTTTGCTTGAATATTTGAGGAAAGCAAACAGAGAAGGAGCCTGAACACAAACAGTCGTGGATGTTTTTTTTGCAGTCTTTGCCCTGTTCTGACCCCAAGCCTGCTGGCAGAGATACTTGCAGGCATCCCCCTGCCCGACACACCCCTTGGCTCTGCCCTGTGTGCTGCCTTCAGCCCCTTTGCTGGCCCTGCTGTAAATACTGCTGTGTGTAAAACAAAACTCACCCAGCCCTTGCTGTCTGTGGGACCACCATCGCTCACCATCACTCATGCTAAGTAAACATTTTTAATGCCGTTCAAGAGATGTCAGCAGATGACTCACAGAATATGTCTGACTCGCAGACCTACACCTGCCCTGCCAAGCTCAGAACATATCTCAGACACTCCTCAAGCCTTCCAGAACCTCTTGCTGCTCACTTCACAGAGCCAGAGCTCATTTCCCACTGAGAGCAGCCCTCTGGGCTCACTCCCCTCTATAAAAATTGTGTTTCAAGCAAAGCCAAGGGGGTGCTGCTGGCCCAGTGAACAGCTGGGGTGAGGCAGGAGAAGTCACAGCCCTGTGGGCAAGTACAGCTGCCCCGTGACACTGAGCAGCATCTCTGCAGCCCCTGAAATGGGGGGACCATCCCCAGCTCCTCCCCAGGGAAACCTTCACCAAGCACCAGCAAATAACTCTCGGGATCAGGCCAAGGCACTAAAGCAGTGATTGTCCCTTTTGCATCCCAGTAAATACCTGTGCTTCTTCCTGCCTGCATCAGGACCCTGCTCAGGCACCGGGAAGTGCTGACCTTGCCACACCAGTGTTACAGCCTCCCCCAACAGCCAGCAAGGACAGCAGGAATGGGGACAAGGAAGGGGGCTGTCTCAGGTGTCCTAACACCCACTGGTCCCTGATGGCCTCTGGGCCATGGACATGGAGCACGAGGTGTAAACAGAGGAATTAAATAGCAGCTGACACGAGCAATCAAGGAGGAAAAGCTCAGTTCAGGTCATATCTAGTGGAAAGCTGTAAAAAACTAGATGCATGTGGCAGTGAAAAAATAATCGCTTCACAATGAAAAGTAAAAATATTTGGAAATTCTGCCTCCTTTTATGTTACTCAGTTGAAACTATTGCCCACATCTGACCAGAACGCCTGAGCAGCAATGACGTCTCACATTTTTCAGCTATTTTCCAAAGCTGCTTTACTGATCAGGGCCAGCCCTGATCATGCGCTGGGCCCTGCTGTAACCACCAGCCCTGGGGACCCCAGAGCTGCTCCCAGTGCTGCCTGCACTGGGATTGAGACCAATTGCCCACATTGTGTCCAAGTGTCATCAGGAGGATGAAGGTGGAGCCGGGGGCTCATCCCCTCCTCGCTGCCCAGGAGAGGATGGTGCCCTTGCCCTCTCTCCATCCCCTGCCTTCCTGCACAACCATTTGCAGCTTCCCGTAGGGATTTAGCACCAGTTTGCCCAGTGGAGCCCTTTCCAGCTCCCAGCCTGTCCTCAGCACGTGCTGGTGAGGATGCTGAATGTGCTCCAGCTCCCTGGCTCCCCGTGAGCTGAGGCAACACTCTCCCCTTGGCCAGGGACCAGTGCAGGGTGCTGGGGACAGGCCACCTTTGTCACCACCTGGCAGGGCACCCCCCAAATCCCTTCCACAAGGCACAGGTCTGATGGGAGGGAAAAGAGTGCCCCCGAGGTATGGTTTGGGGGGAATGCTGATGGCAGTCTGGGGGATGGATGGGAGGGTTGCAGTAACTGCAGTGGGAGGATGCCCCACTCCCTGCTCTTACTGATGCTACCAGTGCCAAGAGAGGGCTAGACCTGAGGCTGAATGCCAGTGCCCAGGTTCCCCCTTTGAATATATCCCTGGCTTCAGATGGAGGCTGAAATCCCAGAGCCCCTGAGATGGAGAGGGAGAAGGAAAAATCAGATGTTTCCATCTATCAGAGGAAACTGAAAATAACTGTGCAACCCCCCTAAGGCTGAAGGCTCATCCAGTGCTGAAGGTGCACCCTGGTGTGCATCTACCAGCCATGCCAGCTGGAATGGACTGTCCTTCCAGGGCTGGGAGAGCAGCACTGATGGGCTGGGACTCAGCACCACCACCACTGCGTGAGCCCCCTCATTACTCTGCATGGGAATAAAACTGACCCTGGGAAGGGTTTGGCCACCACTTTGCCATCTTCATGATGAGGCATCCTGGCTTCTGTGCCCACCCTGCTGCCCATCCCCATCCCAGCCCTGCAGTGCTGCAGGCTGCCAGGGGAGCACTGCTCGGTCCCCCGTCCCTCCAGCCCTTCCTCGCCTCTGTTTGGATAACTTTTTCACCCGTTTTATTTATGAGGGCTCCCCTCCTTCTGCCAACACTCTGAGTTTCCTCTCGCTCTGCTCTGGGAGGCCCATCTCGCTTTGTTACACTTTTTATTCCTCTCCCCCTCGCACGGCCCCAGGCTCGCAGGCAGCGGGTGCCGGTCGGAGCCTTTGTTCAGCCCCGGGAGCAGATGGGAGAGCGGCCGCGGGTGGGATGGGCAGCGATTCCTCCCCAACCACCCAACGGCGCCCGGCTCTGCCTGCACTTGCCCAAACTCAGCATGTGGCTCAGTCACTGACTCTCACTCTGATTTCTCAGACTGAAAAATGAGGAGAAAACCAGAATTAAAAAAAAAAAATAAAAAAAAAATCAGGAGGAAATTAATATCAGAAATGTTTGCTTGCCTGTGTTTTAGGTCCCTGATGTTCCAGGGCTGGCAAGAGGCTGCTCCCATTAGAGTCAGATGCAAGTGGGCAGAGTAACTTCAAGTGATTAAAGAGCTTGTCCAACCCCTTGCATTGCTTCTGTCAGGCAAAGCTGGCTGCTCGCTACAGAAATGAGGCTGGCTTTGCACCCTGGGGCAAAGCTGGACACAGGCACCCTGGATGTGGGGGCAGCCAGATCCAGCCATCCTGCACTACCGTGTCTCCCAGGCTGATGGGAACATCCCTTGAGCCTCCCCTTCTCTTGCGAAGGAGGCTCAAGTCAGTCCCAGCGAGCTGGGTGGGCCTGGAGCCATCTCCCACCAGCAGCAGGGGCTTCAGCACGAAGGATGCTCAGCACTCACTGCTCCTGGGCCAGCCCTCTCTCCAGGATCCAACACTCAGCACATCTCAGAGGCATCAAGCCCTTGTTCCACCAGTTCACAAGCATCCTGCATTACATGGCTCCTTGCACGTTGTCCAAGAAGCACCAGTTGGACACAAAGCCACAACCTGCACTGAAGAGACCAAAAACTGGGCATTTTTCTGAGTCCAGCTTTGTGTGAGGCCCAGTCCCCACTTCTGTATCCTGCAGCTCAGAGGCCGGGGTTAACGGAGGTCCTCCAGAGACCTGGCTCCTGTGGGCCTGGGATGTACAAATGAGCAACCTGATAAAAACAGGCTAAAACTCAGCATTTCATAACTGCTTGACCACAGCTGCCTGGTCCAGCCCAGCACAGTGACACTACTACAGACCCTGTGCAGTTCCTACATGGTTCTATTGCCACAGGCCATGGATCCACCAAAATGCTGATGAGCCCATGGCTCACCATGGGGTGATGTGATCTGAAATAAAGTGATCTGCAGAGTACTGAAGTGCGGGGGACTGGGGCAAGGGTGCACAGGGCAGCGTGGATGGCACCACTGGGGTGGGTTAGGTCTGGAGGTGGCACCCATGGGAGGCTGCAGGTCTGGAGCAAGAGAAACCACCACCCAAAGCGAGGCCATGAGCAAAGTGTGAGGAGGTGGCCTGGGAGTCCCACAAGCCCTCCTGGCACCTGGTTGGAAGGTGGGCTGGGGAGGCTGCACATGTTCGTAAAGGAAAAGAGAAGCAGGACGTGAAAAATAGAGTGAGGAAAGGCAAGGTGGTATGATGGAGAGCCCCATGGAAGGTGGTGGAAAGCCAGGAGAAGTCATGGAGGGCCATAAGGGAGTGATAGAGAGCCATTGAGAGTGATGGAGAGCCACAGGAAGTGATGGAGAGCCATGGAGAGTGATGGAGAGCCATGGAGAGTGATGGAGAGTGATGGAGAGCCATGGAGAGTGATAGAGAGCCATGGAGAGCCATGGAGAGTGATGGAGAGCTATGGAGAGCCATGGAGAGTGATGGAGAGCCATGGAGAGTGATAGAGAGCCATGGAGAGCCATGGAGAGTGATGGAGAGCTATGGAGAGCCATGGAGAGTGATGGAGAGCCTCATAACTGTGAGACCTCAACCGCTGCGTCCTCGCTCCACACCCTGGCCACATCCAGGGAACTGGTGTTCCCAGATCACATGGGACCAAACCAGCCCCAGCCCTTTGCTGTGCAGCAGCACAGGCACAGTTGACCTGTCCTTAGGATAACAGCGGGCTGATGTCAGCCCAGGCAGGGGCACCTGTCCCCTGGTGCCCACGTGCATTTGTTGGCAGTTGGCACCCAGCACAGCCGAGGAGCAAAGCGGCACGGGGCTGCTCCAGGCTGGTGCCCGCTGAGCCATGCAGGGAGCACAGGCACAGGCCTGGAGAGCATTCCCTGCGGCCAGGAGCCTGGGCAGCGGCGTGCCACCTGATGCTCTGCGCCGCAGAGGCTGGAGGCTGCTGTTCATCCAGGTACTGCACTCCCTGCTGGGAAACCTGCCCAGCTGTAACGCCGGCCCAGCCCCTGCCCTTGGCGGTGCCCGCTGTGCCCGCTCACACAGCCCGGCTGTGCCACGGGCCACCCGCAGCCCGAGCAGCGCGGCTGGCTGCACGTCCTGAGGCAGCACATCACCTCCTCTAAGCTGCTGCCACTTGTGCCACAGCTCTGCCGGCCTGGGCACGTGCCTTCTTCCTTGGGCCAAGTAGAGCGGGAGAGAGAAACCGCGTATATAGATGTATTTATATTGCATAAAAAAAAATCAATCAGAACCCTTTTCCTGCCTCCATCTCCAGCCTTTGCAGGCGCCTGAGCCGGTGGGGGCCAGGCAGCGTGGCGGGGCTGGGACGTGGGGCTGGGGGCTGGTGCCCGCTGGCAGCCCCGCTCCCCGCGAGCGACGCCGGGCCGGCAGCGCGGGCGATGGGAACGCCGTACTCACCATATGGAGCCTCCATCTTAGCGCTTAGCTGGGTGCTTACATTGACCATGTCTCGCCGGCTACTGCTATGGGGACTTGGGGTGGAAAAACCAGAGGAAGTAGAGGAACAAAAAAAAAGAAATCTAAATAAATAAATAAAAATGTCTCTCACTAAGGAACTGGGTGAAGGCAGGAGGGAGCAGCGGAGAGGCAGGGCGAGGAAACCTGCCTCTCCTGTTATCTTATTGATTCGCTTAATCAGGGCTAATGTGGGTGGAGATGTTAAATAGTAACCAAGCTCTTATGGAAACCAATCTGCAAGGTGCCGTTGCTGTAGCTATAGTAACTGCTGCCAAGCTAGAAACTCAAACATGGCTTTTACTGGACTCTTTTGGGGCTCCCGTTTCCAGAGAGTGTCAAGGCCGGGGCAGCCACTGGGCTGGGGTTCACCCCTGGCCACGGAGATGGGGCGGCTGGATCCAACTCCGCAGCGTCCCAGGCGCTGCCAAGTTCTGTGCCATCACCCACCCACGGTGGGAAAACCATGTCTGAGCCCACCTGCGGCAAAGGGCAAACATGGCACGGGGGGCCAGGGGCTGTGGGACAAGTGTGGGGGCTGGCACGGGCAGAGTGGAGCCTGGCTGAGGCACAAGGGGCAAAATGCCCCGGCCGTGAATTGGGACTTGTCTGCCTGGTGCTGAACCGGGGGGGTTGTTTGGGGATGGGGAGCTGCAGGGATGCTGTGGTGGGATGCAGGGTGGTGCCCTGAGCGCTGGGCCAGGCACAGGGAGTGTGCAGCTCCTCCCTGTCTCCCTCTGCTCCCCGTACTGGGGGGACTCTCAGGGTGCCCCAGCCACTCGTAGACGTCTGTGCTCCCTTGGGGACCGCAGCACCCCGGACCTCATGGTGGGGTTCCCAAACTCCCCGTGAGGCTGTGGCAGCCCCTGTGCCACCGGTGGCTCCGTGACAGGAGCAGTCCAGGCTCCTGGGGGCTGCCCTGAGGCAAGCAGGGCCACATGCAAGAAGGTTGAGAGGACACCAAATATATGGGGAATTCAGAGCTGGAGCAGAAAAAGCGATCATCCAGCAGTGCGGAGCCTTCCACATCCCCTGCACATCTCAGGACAGGGCCAGGCTGAAGGAGATACAAAGGGATCCCCGCCAATCCCAGGACCCCCCAGCACCTCAATTATTGAAATCCTGCAGCCCTGAGGGGACAAACTTAGGGACATCTGCTCCTCTGGATGGAAAAGCACATCCCAAGGGAGGTTGCAGTGGGAAGAGTGCTGCCAGGACACAGAGGGCTGTGGCATAGGAATCCACAGCTGGATGCTCAGAGCCAAGGTCTGGAAATCTGGGGGCCTCTGAGTTTTCTGACTGCTGAGAGGACCCAGAGAGGGAGGAAATGTGGATAATGGGGCGAGGTAGGGCAGCAGGATCACGTGGGATGGCCTGGGTGGGACAGGGAGTTGGTGGCCCTTCAGCATCACCATCACCTGGTGTCCCAGCAGTGCTGGCTTCTCCCACACGATGGAGCAAAGCACCCAGGCATCTCCTGTGCCCACAGCCTGTGGCCCCACCCAAGGCTTCTGCACCACTTTGCAGTTTACCCCCAAAACCAGAGCAAAGACACTGGCTCAGTGTTACCCTGAGGCTCTGCCTGTGAGTGAGGGAGGACTGACACGAGCATGGGGGTCTCCAGGCTGCTTTATTGGGGGCTCAGAGCTGGGTACCCATGGCTGGAAGGGCTGCTGTGGAGCAGGGGCACGCTTGGGGTTCCCCAATTCTCCAGCTGCTCACCATGAGGGAACATCTTGGTATTTGCTTACACCAGCCTCTGCCTTAGCACCGAGGGGGGCAGTGGGAAAAGCCCCCCGAGTCTGCAGAGCAGGGACCACGCCAGCCAGCCCCACTCTCTCCATGCACCTCCAAACCTTCCCTATTTCAGAAAATAGGAACCTGAACTGTCCCTAGTTCCCCCAAAGTGGGAAGCAGCCAGGTGATGTGAGCACTGCTGGAGAGGAGGGTTAGAAAAGCAGTTTCCTACGTGGCACTGGGGATGAAGCAGGTTGGACAGCCGGGCTGCTGGGGGTCAGTGTTATAAATAATTCTGGTCGACCCCATTCCCGGGGTTCCTCCTGGGGCTGCAGCCCTAGAACCAGCTGACTTGGTTGGATTTGACTCCGGAGAAGCACATGTTGTTGGAGCAGCCCCGGCCGTAGCTGGGGGGGCAGGCTGAGCACGGCCGCCCCACCTTGTACGGTGCTTCTCCCAGCCAGTTGCCCCTAAAAAGAGAGGAGGGCATCACCTCTGAGCACCAGCACCTCGCCTTGTCACCGGTGAGAGGAGGGAGGGTGGCACGGGGAGGGGGTTCCCTCCAGGCACTTACTTGATGGCGTAGTTGCAGACGAGGAGGATGGCGTGCCGCCACGTGCTGCCCCACACCTGCACGTTGGCACAGGTGCCCAGGGCACAGCCCAGGCGGCTGGAGGTTGCCCACACCATCTGTTCCAGGACAGAGAACAGGCACTGTCGGTGTCCATCCACCCAGGCATCCCCGCAGACCATCACCCCGAGACCCCAGCACAGGGCTCTGTCCCACCAGGGCATCGCAGCCCACCTGCCTGAATCTCCTTGGCTGGGTGCTGTCCCATCACGGGCAGTGCTTTGTCACCAGAGGGTGACTTTTTGCTCTCCCTCTCCTGCCTGCAGCCTGCGCTGCCCTGCAAGGGGCTGCCTTGCCAAGCTCACGAGTGAGCAGCAGCTCACACTCCAATTTACCCAAATTAGCTCCCAGACCTCACCCTGAATCATGGTCAGCAGCTTACCCTGCACACAGGGAGGTCGAGCAGAGACAGAAGCTCCTCCTAAAGCCTCCCCAGGCTGAATTTCTTCTTTAAAAAGTGTATATTGCCCTTTTGCAACACAGAGAATCCCTGAGCACCCTCATGGAGGAGCCACACGGGGATGCACATGCTCAGGTAAAGGCTGGAGCTGTGCAGAGGAGGTAATTAGGGGTTGGTACAGCTTTGCTATCAGGCACAGGAGCAGGAGAGTTTTTCATCTTGTGCTGGCCAGGCTGTTGGGGGATGTGCCAGGGGATGAAGGAAGTGCATTCCCGAAGAGGTGAACACAGCTGGGTGCTATAATTCTGCTCCATCACAGAGGAGAGGGTTCACACTTGGCAAAAGTACAAAGGGGCTTTTTTTCCCTCTTCACTCACCACCTTTGAGTTGCCAGTGGTGTTGTAAGGAAAAAAAGGCCAAAGCAGGGAAAAAAAAGCCTTAAAAAAAGTAATGGAAGCCTCCTTGTCAACAGGCCAGAAGGTCCCAACTGCTCTTCAGTGGGTTGTGAGCCCCTGGGACCTCCCTGCAACGGCCTGAATCCTGCAAGGGTCTGGGACAGGAAGGCATTGCCACCAGCAGACACGCTGCCAGGATCTGAAGCTGGCAGCTGCCAGGATTTGATCCTGGATCCCAGCTACTGCTGGGAGAGGGGCTGTGAGCTGCACAGGGCCCACCTCTGGGGTCCCAGGGGCTGTGGGGGCTGCAGGGCTCACCTGCGTGTAGTGGCTGCAGACGGAGCCGCTGCACTTGCTGGGGCAGCGGGGGCTGCACTCCCGCGGGTGGGGGAAGGAGTAGTGCTGCTTCTCCTGGTGCCAGGATTTCACCATGTCCGTGACCGAGCGGTACCTGCGAAAGATGCTCCACGTGAGGTCCTTCCTCCACATCAGAGGCCGCGGGTGAAGGAGAGGAAGGGAAGGCTCCACATTGAGGAGAGAGAAACAGTTTGGAGGCAGGGCCTGTCAGGACCAAGCATTCCTGGGGGAGAAGGGGGCAATGACAGCCTTGTGCCAAGCCCACTTGTGCCCAAGGCCAGAAGACCTGGGCCTTCATGGAGCCACCTGAGCTCTCAGCCACGTGGTGGAGATTTAGGACCCACATCCCCCTGGTCCCTGTGCCCGGCAGAGACAGGAGTAATGTCCCACTTCTCAAATGAACAGGGGGCATCTCTGCTTTCCTGTATTTACCATTCTGCAAGAGCTGGACCCTTCTCCACCCCAGAGGGACTTGGTGTGCCTCTCAGCTGCATCCCAGTCCTGTGCAAGCCCAGCTCAGAGCCTCTCTGCTTCTTGACCATGGGGCTGCTGCTACTCCTCTTCCGGTGCTGTGGGGTGTGGGGTGTTCCCAGGAGCTCACTCTGCCCCCAGGGCACTCACCTGCCTGACTGGATGGAGAGGTTCTGCCCCACATATTTCATCAGCTCAGGGGGCCCGTGGTCCCACAGGCAACGCGCAGCCCACGCCTCTGCTGCCCTGGCCAGCCGCTCATCCCACACCTGGCCAGGGGAAAGGAAAAGGGCAGCCAGGAATCTTGGCTTCCCAGAGGAGGGAAGAGGAGAAACCTGCTCCCTTGTGCTCAGGGGGCTTTCTGAGCACCCATGAGTGTCCAAAAATATGACATATGCATCCAGGCTGGGAAATGCCCAGGGGAAGCACAGCAGCGTGTCCGGTGATGGACCTCCCCTGCTGCCACCAGGGCTCCTGGGCATGTTGTGTGCCCACTGCCCAGGCAGAGCAGGGGTGCCCTGAAGCAATGCAAGCCCTGTGTGAGTGATTCCCTCCAGGAATGGGCTCCTGCAGAAGGTGGAGCTGCACCCAGGGGTGAAACCCTGGAGTCCTCACAGCCCTCAGTGCAGCCCTGGCCACAGAGTGACCGGTGAGCACAGCTGCTTCCTTCATGCATTATTTAAAGCTTCCTCACCCGTCCTGAACTGCTTTAGGGAGATGCCTGTGTGAGTTATTTTGCAAGGCAGGAATTGAGGCCAAACAAGAAGCAGCACAGGATGCTCCTGGGCATGTCTGACCTGGTACCCAGCAAACCAGGCTGCTGCATGCTTCTCCCAAACCAGCATCCAGGGACCACCCAGGTGCTCCATCGGAGCTCCAGTCCCTTCCCTGGGAGCAGAGCTGCACATGGCACCTCTTGCCTTGAGAGTCCCACCTTGTGCAGGCTGGAAATCCCTCCTCGTGGTGGCTCCCCATTTCTCCTCCCTTGAGGGCTGGGTTAGGAGCTTCAACCAGGGTGGAGACAACTTGGGAAAAGCTCTGCCCAGGGTGACCCTTGTCTGGAGGGGCCTGACCCTGTGAGGGTGCACAGCCCCTCTCTGACCCACTGCTGCACATTTCTTCTCCCAGGGGCTGGCATCACTGGGCACACTCCCAAAGGATCCTGGAGCTTGGAATGTGGTCATCCCTCCCAGCTGCAGTTAGGGGAGAGGCTCCCACCTGGTCTTTGGGTTGGACCCAGAGCTTCTCATGCTTGTACCCTCCTCCCTTCCCCTCGTGCTACCTCTGCAGCTCAGTTGGAGGGATCCTGCCATCCCACAGCCAGCAAGCTCCCAGGTGTCCCAGACACAGGACCACAGCTCCTAAATCTGCCCTCATGTGGAAACATCTCCCTGCTGGAACTCCACTCCTCCTGCACAGAGGCTGCATGGGGACATGAAACATCCCCCGGGACAGGTGTTCAGCATCCCAACATCCCCGTGGGGTGGATGCCCCATCCCTACTAGTTTGGGCTCCCAAAAGCGAGCCCCTCGACCCCAAACTGCCCGTCTGGAGCCTGACTCACCATGAACTCCATGTTGGCAGCAGGGGGGGACACCTGAGCCCGCACTTGGTTGTGGTAATCCAAAATCACGCTCATGTCGTGGGGGGAGAGGTATCGCTTCCGACGGCTCCGGGGGACCCCCGCGCCCCACAGCAGCCCCGCGGCCGTGCCCCCGGGCGGGGACAGCAGCTCAGTGGCATTGGGCAGCAGGAAGGAGCTGGAGAGCTGTGTCACCCAGCAGCCCAGGGCGCTGAGGTACAGGTGCCAGTGCAGCACGGCCATGCCAGCCCGCCCGCCGGGACCCGTCAGCGCCTTTCTGCTCCCGCACGGAGTTCAGCAAGGACGAGGGGGATCGCTGGTCCCTGCTGCAGGCGGGTGGATCTAGGAGAGAAAACGACACAGGCACCGCTCAGGATTGCAAACACCACTTCCCAAAATAAGACGGAAATTAATTTGCTTCTTTTCCTTTTTTTTTTTTGGACTTTTCAAAATAAGTGTTTTAAATTAATCTCTTTAATAACCTTATTTATCACAGCAGTTTCCCCGTGACTGTCAGGGATATGTCTGGGGGATTGGTTTTCTTGTTGTTTCTTTAAAAAAAAAAAAAAGTAAAATCAGTAAAAAATCTCCCCCGTTTTTTCACTTATGGCACGTACCTGCGGGGCAGGGGCTAATTAGGAGCATGCTGAGAGATTCGCTGCAACCGCCTGCCCTGTAACTTCCCAGGAATTTGGTGTGTTGAATAAATCCCCGGCACAAACAGAAATCTCACACAGATAAAAGAAACGCACGGCAAGATTTAAAACCGTCGTCGAGAAATCCTAACGACTCTTTTATCTCGGGAAAAGAAAAATAACCACGGCAAAAGCAGAAAAATTAGGAAAAAAAAAAAAAGAGGAAAACGCTGGAATATGCCCTCATCCGTCAGCCGATGCACCTCCGAGCATCCCTGCCAGCCTTTCCTGGAGCAGCGGGGAGGATGTTCCCCCGACTACGTACCGTGAGGACTGAGCCAGGAGCAGCGGAGCGCTGGGATTGACCCGCACGAACAACCTGCCGGGGCAGATGCGGGAGGTTCGGCTCAGCCCCGGCGGGCAGCCCGCTGCGGCCGCTGACGCACAGGCTGCATCTTAACTCTTCCCCCGGGGAACGTCCTGAAGTTTGGAAAGAGCCGTGCCAGGAGATTTATAGGCTGGTGGATGGCTCGGCGCACACGGAGCCCCGCACGGGGCCGGGGGGAGCGGGCAGAGCCCGGCTCGCCGCTCCAGCGGGCACGGGGGCTGCTCCTCGCTCTTGGCTGGGGTTTTGTTCAATCCGCTTACAAGGGAGAGATTTCCAGGGTCATGTCTGCCCTGTTCATCCCCCCAGGCTGGGGTCTTGCTGGCAGCCGTGGGTAGGGAAGCGGCTCCAGGTCGGCGAGGGATGCGGGCGGGGTTTTGCCCCGGCAGGGCAGTGGCGGGGCTGGCATTCACCGGGAGCCCCGGGGTCACCCCAGTTTGGTACTGGCTGAGCAGATGGCAGAGATGTCTCTTTCTGGGGATGGCTGGGAGAGGACTTGGTGACCATATGTGTCCCTGGGCCAGCAGATCTCTGTTAAGAGATGAAGCCACTTGCTGGCTTGGGAGCTGCCACCTGCTTCTTCCCCAAGGACTAGGGCATGTCATAGCCCACGGGGGATCTCCCCATGGCCCCACCACTGACCTGGGCTGGCAGTGCCCAGCCAGGGGCCTCTCAGGGGAAAAGAGCCTCAGTGGGCTGTGCTCCCTGCACTGTGTCCGGGTGTCTGTCCCCAGGGAGGGGGGGACAGCAGTCTGAAAGCCATGGACTGTGCTCCGGCATCAAGTGTGTTTCCCTACAACATCCCACACAGTCACAATGCCAGGGGCCAACTGAGTTAATGCAGGTCACAGAGATGCCTGTTTGGCTGCAGGGGCTGCTTGCAATGCCCATCACATCTTCCTCCCACTGTGCTCAGAGCCAGCACGGGCGGCCATGTGTGAGCTGCAGCAGGGCTTGCTGCCATCATCCCCCTGGGCCACAGTGCCTCAGGTCAGCAAGGTGCTCACCCTGCACTTCACTAGGCCTGGTTTCACCAGGGCACAGGCCAGTTTAGAGCCAGGATTTGGCTCTTCAGTTGAATGAAGGGGAGCACCAAGGCTGAAGTCCCTCTCCTGAGCTGGCGGGAGGCATGGAGATGGAGGCATGGAGCTGAGACCAGAGCATGCCCAGAGAAAAGCTGGTGCTCAAGCAGGGTGACAAGGAGGGTGACACTGCTGGGACAGTGCAGGGAGGGGAGAGCAGTCCCACAGCAGCAGCCCATCACTGCTTGTCATCCTCACAGGTTTGACTCGAACAAGAATTGAGGATCCCAGACGCACAACTCCTGCCTATGCAGTGACTGACAACCCATCCCAGAGTCCATCCAGCTGCACCCAGCCACCCCAGAGACCTGCTGTGCAACAGAAGCTGATTAGGAGGTCAGGGAGGAGCAGACCTGAGCATGGAGCAGGAATAAAGCCCAGGTGCTGAGCTGATGTGCTGTATCAATACAGCCTCACCCTGCTGGGAGCCTCTGCTGAAAGAGCCCCCTCTGTATATTTTTCCTGGCATCCTCTCTCACATAAAGCAACTCAAAATGCTGCAGGCCCTGGGGCCCACACTGAGACATGTGCTGGGGGGATATTTCCATCCACTCCCCACCCAGCTGGTGAGATGATAGTTGTGCCAGCAAGGGGACAAAGCCCTGCTGAGGCATCTCTGGCCCCACTGCAGCACTGCAGGAGGAGATCCCTCAGCGCAGAGAGCAGCAGCACCCCGTGACCCAGCTGGGCTGGACATGCTGTGGGGGGCTGTGCTGTGCTGTGGATGCTGGCATTGGGCATGTCAGGGTGTCAAGGTGGCTCTCAGAGCCCTCTGACTATCCAGGCTGCCTGTTATAGGGGTCTAATCAGCTCAGCTTCACCTTCCAGCACCAGGCCAGACACCTCTGCAGGTGCTGGGCAGAGTGCCATGTCCAGTTTGCCAGTCCTGCTGACACCCCTATTTCATGTTCCTGACTGCAGGCAGGAGTGCCAGCTCCAGGGGCCAGGACAGCCCTTCGTGCTGCACAGGGTGGCCCACATTGAGGCTGCCTCCCTCTGCTCAGCCCCAGCTATCAAATCTCTCATTAGTGAGGCTGGTAAAGGCAGTTTCATTCCCAGCAGATTAAAAAGGCAGATGGGGACATGCAGCAGTGAATGTCTTAACTGGGAGGTGCAGCTGCCACCAAGTGCATGCCAAGGTGGGGAGGGCACTGGGGCTGTGTTGTGGAGGGAGTGGTTTTTTGGTGATTTATTATTTCACAAAAGACAGAGCCCTGAGCAGCAAATACTCATCCAGCCCTGGGAACTGCAAAGCTTTTCATCTGGGATTTTTGGGGGAGTTTTTTGTGTCCCTGGAGCTCGGAGAGAACGAACCCTCTGCAGGTCCCAGTGCCACGCAGCAGCTGAGCCTCTGTGCAGAGGCAAGGCGAGGGTTTTGTCTTGGGTGCAGATTGAAAGCACTGCTTAATCAGCACTCTGCGAGACAATCCAAATTCCAGGAACTGGAAGGGGTTTGTGTCCCCGCCAGGCGTAATATCCTGCAGCCCAGACTGGCCCAGCTGCCAAAGCACACGGTATCTACAGCGAGGACCTCGCTGGGAGCCAAGAAGCACAGGCATTCAGCTGGATGCAGCAGCAGCACCGGCAAATTCCTATTTTAATGAGCATTGGAAGGGGGGAACAAAAGAGATAAATCACTGGGTTCAAGCACTCTCCTGGCAGAGACGCCCACCGATGCTTTTATGACCAACAGACACAGCAGCTCGCTCCAGAATAAGCCATAATGGGACTGGAAGGATTTCTCTGTCATGTTTGTTTCTCCCATCTGTTGGCTTTGGGCATCCCCCATCACGTATCAAGGTGGCAGACAATGACATGAGCCCACACAGGACTGAGCAGGGCTTTGCCCTTTGCTGAGGGTCAGAATCCTCTCTGGTCTCTGAGCATCCTGATGCCTCAAGGAGGTTGACGTGGATTTCCATAGCAGGGAATCTTTACTTTTCTCTTTACTTGAGGTAAAGTGAAACAAAACCAAAATTCTGTCTGAACAAAACTTTTCTCAGGTAACGCACAAACTCTGTTGCTGCAGTAAAATATTTCCCTCCTGTGAACAGACAGAAAGGCTCATTTTCCATTTTCACTAAAAGTTGTTAATTCCCCCCAGTCCCACCTCAAAACACCACCAAGAGCTCCAGCTACCCTGCTGCCCATCCTGGTAGGGAAGGAGAGTGAGGCTTTTGATGGTTTTTTGCATTTCTGGAGCACTGTAGAAGTCTGACACATCTAGAGCTTGATTTCTCCTAATGCATCATGAAAGGAGAGCTTCCTTCTGACTTAGAGGTCATAAAATTTGATCTCTCTTTCTTCTGATGTGAGAAAACCCAGGCTGAGCTCCTGTACATTAATTTGGGATCTCCTGGGAATGAAACACATTGTTGAGCTGTAACACAGGTGAGATCAGTCCTGAAGCCTGAGGAGTTCAGAGTCATCCTTCTTGCTAATTAGGACCAGATCCTTGTAAATGCTGAATGCCTTTGTGGAACCAAGATGAGCCTTGAGGGAGAGGTACTGGAAAAGTCCAATCTCACACTGAAGATGTGACCATCAACAGGGACAGGCGGTTGGGTTCTCCTGGAGCCTTTCATATAGTGCCCAGCACCTGGCTCTGCTTCAGAGCTGATGTCCTCTCATAACCCACTCTTTCTGCTTGTGTATTTGCTAGGACATGAGAAAAACTAAAAATAGAGGTGGAAAAAAAACCCTTTCCCATTTTATATATAGCCATGCTGCGGGGAGCCAGCAGTCGAGAGCGTGGGCAGGATCCTGCACATGTGGGTGTGACCACCCAGGCTGGCTCAGCAGGGCAGCACAGAGCAGCCCTGCCCTCAGCCTGGCTACTGACCCCTCTCCAAAGGCCACCTGGGCACTGACCCAGCCCTGAGAGCTGTGATTTGCTCCTTTTGCTGGTGCAACTGCCCAGGTCCTGACAGGAGCCTGATGCTGGGAGCCTTTAGTACCAGCAGCAACCCCGGCTGAAAACACTGGAAGACTAATGCTTTAGTGTCATGAAGTAAAGAACACTAGTTTTGGGGTATTAACTGAGGTGTCCATCAAGGTTAACATGGTCCTACATGAACTCCTTGGTCAATAGCTGGGTGTCGGCCCCTCACCACTCCCCTCATTTCCCCACTGCAGACCCACAGCCTGCCCATTCGAGTGCAGCCCACATCCAGCTGTGCCTGCACATGGGGACACAAACAGCAGCCCTGGAAATATGGGGGGGGGGTTGCTGTGCTTGCTGCCGGCTCCCCAGGCTCAGTGCTGGGAAACCCATCGGTCCCACCCAGAGGTTCTGGTTGGAGCTCCTCATCCCACTGGTCTGCACAAAAGGGCATCATCTGGTGTGAGGTGAGATCATTTCTTCCCTCATCATCGGGCACCTGTGGAGTGGTTGGGAATGCTGTGGCTCCAGCAAAGGGCTGGATCAGCTGCTGGATGGGGGCTAGTGGATCACAGCCCCGAAAGCCCAGACCCAGGGAAGTGAAGTCAGGACACCCTGGCAGCCTCACCGTGTAATTTGCTTGCTTGGCCGGGGGTGTGCCCCAGCTTGACTGCAGCCCCTGTGTATTCACTCCATTCCCTTTTTTTCCAAGACCAAAATTAAGATAGAAACTGAGCACCTGGCACCAGTTCACGTGCAGGTTTCTCGTGGCTGCACAGGGAGGTCTTGTTCCCGTTGCTGCTCTTCTCAGGGTGGCCCCACTGCTCACGTGCCCAGCCTCCACTGGGGCACCAGCAAACACCCTCTGACCATCCCACCAGTGCACAGTTCACTCTCTCCAGCTGCAAAACGTTTCTGCTGCAGAAAAACACTGCCGGTGTTTGTTTTTTTTGTTTGGCTCAGATTAAATAAGGGTGGGGCTAAAAGAGTTGCTGCTTTTCCTCCCTGGCTCTGAAGGAAGAGGGGGATGTTTGCAGTGGTTTATCATGCCTTGGGATGTTGGGATAAGGTCTCCTTAAGGTGTTTCCTCTCTTCAGGATCTGCCTGGGGCATGTTCAGCAGGGACCTGTCCTTGCAGTGGCCGATGAGGACCAGGGCTGATAAGGTTCCTGCTGCCTCATCCTCCCTACTGCTGCTCCTGACATTGAGCTGTCCTGCGTGGCACAATCCCAGCCGATGTGCTGGTGCCAGCCCCCGCAGAGGCACCTGGCAGGCTGGCGGAGGTGCTCGGTGAAGGAAAGGACAGAGCCCATCTGCCCCGCGGCCAGCATCTCGGACAGCAAACACTGAGCTCACCGAGACAGCTGTTGCCTTTGGCACGGCCCTCGCCCCGCTCCGCTTCCCCGGCAGCCGCGGAGCGCGGTGTCACCGCGGCGTCCCGCCTGCTGCCCGTGTGCTGCTGCTCCTCCATCCCGTCTGCTGCCCGAGTGCTGCTGCGGAGCTGAGCCTGCCGGGGCTCTGTGCCCGGGTCGGGCCCCTGTGCCCGGCTTTCCCTGCCCTGAAATCAGGGGAGGTGAGAGCCATGTGGGAGCACTGTTGCAGGATTCAAATTGTGAACAATTTCCATTGCATTTCTGTAGGCCTTGCTTGACATGACTAGAAGCTGTAAGCTGTAGTGTTTATGCTTATAGACTGTGTGAAAATATGCAATGTTTATACTTGTTAGCTGTGTGTCTAATTATAAGGTTTGAGAACATAGTATGTTTACAGCAAGAAAGCCTTGAGAAAGTATAGATAGGAGTGCACTTGCAGATTTCAGGAAGTCCCTAATTATGAAGGCCTCTACATTCCAAGTATGACTTCAGATCGCGTGGACAGAACATCAGGTCCAATGAACTGGAGACATGAGACGCATGTACAGACTGAGCTATCCAATCACCTTGTAAGCATGTGCCCAAAACAAACTAAACTGTATAAAAGTTGACTTAATTAAATAATAAATTGAACATATGGCTGACCACATTGGCCTGTATGCCTTATGTTTATGCCCCTCCATCAATAGAGCACCATGCCCCAGGCACTGGAAGAGGGGCACACCCAGCTCATGTCCTTCAAAGACACCCTCAAGGGCTGTGCACGTTCCCAGCTGGACCCCGTTACAGCCCCTGCACTTATCTTTTGTGTTTTCAGCATCCAGATGCAGGTTCCTGGCTGAGAGGAAGGGAGGGTGGCATTGCCCCAGGGCCCATGTCCAAGCAGGAAGGGTTCTGGGTCAGGTTTGGGCAGGGGGGTGAGGAATGAGCCGAGGCTCATCCTTGTCATCTGGTGCTCAGATGTTTCTACTTTTTCCCTTCCCTTTTCTTATTTAAGCTGCATTTTCATGCTGTGCTGATAAGCAGGGGGAAGCCTGGGAGCGCTGGTGGGTGGTTTGGAGTCTGGGGCTGGCTGATGGGTGTCCACATTTCCCCCTCCACTGGCTTCTGCAGTACAGACATGACACATGGAGTGGTCCAGCAAAGCCCTCTTTCCAAACCAACACCCCAAACCCCTGTAAGTGGTTTGGGGGGGATGTCAGAAACTAGAATTTGATGAATTCATGGAATAGTTGACTCACAGTGTTCACCATTAAACCTGCAACAGCAGGAGGGAGATCCAGTGTGCTCTGGGGCTCTGTGAGCAGCTGGTGCCCATCTGGAGTAACTGGGATGAGTGAAGTGGTTCTAAAGCTACAGCAGCAGTGCTGGGAGCGGGACTGGTCTTCTTCCCAGACAAGAAAAAGACCTCCAGTGGTGGAAAGGGTGAGGTGTCTCCAGGAGTTCATGGACCGTGCTAAGGGGAAAACCTCCAGGTCTCCTGGCCGCAATGTGCTGTGTCTGCCCACCTCCCGAAGTGGTTCAGTAAATCAACAAGGCTCCCCTCTGTGCCTGCTGAAACCCCTCCAGCTGTCTCGCACAGATGACCGTTGAGGTGATGAGGAGGGTTAATTGACTCTGACAAATATTTACCTGTTCCTCTGGGTTTACAGAAACCTCCCTCCAGCCCCAGCTTTGAAGTGGAGTTCAAAGCCCCAGCAGCTCTGACGTCTTGGGAGGAGCGAGCTCTCTCCAGCGTGCAAAACTCTGCTCTACAAGGAGGGGAACTGCATCCCCCATCCCCCTCCTTGGGCACCTGGTGCAGTGCTGGTATTTTCCATCATCTCACAGGGCCCTGCTCATCTCCCCACACCAGGGTAAGATCTGCTTTGCCAATTGTTTGGGGCCTACGTTAAATAATCAGCCCAAAGAAAAGTCTTCTTCCAGCAAAGAGGCAGAGCATGCTTCTCATGTATTTTTTTTCCTAACCTCTGAATGATGTCAACAGAGATTGGGCTGAGTTGCACATCTGTGGTGGGGTCATATTTTTAAAAAATAGCTTGTTTGAACTGTGCAAATAAACACTTGTGAAAAGAATCCTGTTTCTTTACGTGAAGTTGGTAAATGCTCTGATTTAGTTAAAGCACTAGGACTTGGCTTTAATTTTATTTTTCACCAGATTTAAAGCTAGGGGAGGAAAAAAAATGTTGTGTATTCTCAGAACAGATGGAGTCTAGGCAGCAGGAGCACAACCTTCATCACCTACCTCCTCCTCCTCCTCCTTGGGCTGTTGGTGGCAGGGGATGATCTCTGTGCACTGTTGACCACCTTCATACCTCCCTTGCATTTGGTAAGATGTATTTTGGGAGATGCTCAGACTGGGATGTGCTTCCACAGCAGATCTGGGCTTCTTCTTGAGGCAAATTCATTCCTTCCCACCCCAGCCTGGGGGTGGCTGAGCTGGGCATTGCTCAGCACCCTTCACACTGACACATCCTCTCACCTCACTCTGTCTGTCTGCCTGTGTTGGCTTTCAGATGACACCCATGGTTGATGACCACAACAGTAAACTCCATGGCCTGGGGCATCTTTTTTCTTCTGCTGAAGGTTGAGATGTGGTGAAAGAGCAGGGCAAGGTGAGCAGAGGTGTTGAGCTTACTGAACACAGGGAATACACGGGTAAAAAACTGAACAAATAGTTAAAAACAAAATTATATTGCATATCTAAATCAAGCCTATGACAATCTTAAGTGCACTGGCTCTTCAGCACACCATTTGAACTTTTTTGTAGTTATTATTTTTTATCTGCAGAGCGTTTCAGTGGTCATTATGGTCAGGACAGATCCAAATCACACTTCCAGCCAACACTTTTATCGTTATCCAAGCCAGTAAAGCACAGATTAAATATTATGTGTGTATATATTTTACTTTTACACTTAAATATTTGTAATTATATATTGGATTGAAATAGCCACAGCTCATGTTTTGTGGCTGGCTGTACCAGGTATCCAGTCAAGAAACCAGGACTGTGAACTGTGGTCCTGCAGTTAATCAACACAAAGTCCCTTCCAAATTTTACACCTGAGTATATGACTGATTCTTTCCCGCAAATATATGAGCTAAAAATGCACCACTAAGGTCTGCAAAGTTCATATTTCTGAATTTGAATTAATAAGCCCAGACCATTTCTGTCCCATATTTGATCAGTTGCAATAAGTGGCAGTTTCTTCATCTAATAAAAAGGGCAATGTTTTGGTACAGTAGCTCAAGGGCCACCCAGCAAAGGATTTTGTGGAAATTGCTGTCGAGTTTTAGGTGTTCATTTATGTAGGATTGATAATCCTTATAGAAAGGGAATAAACAACAAATAATGCTTTTTATGGGTGTCCAATAGAAAGGTTAATTGGTCTGGGCAGGAGTTAACTCCCAGTAACTGCTGCTGGGAGAGCACTGCCTGCTCAGCCTGCAGGGAAAAACCTGCTCAGCAGCTACTCCTGAAAGACATCGAGAATCAAATTAATTCAAATGTGCAGGTGGGGGGGTGAGGAGTTTCTTTGGAAAACGTGGAAGGTGTGAATTATACACTGTGCAAAAAAAAGGGAATATTTCAGCAAGGAGCTGCAAGTCCAGCCACCACAGCTGCTCAAGGAAGTCAGGCACTTCGAGATAAACATGACTAATTAAGGCCATTTTATGCCCAAGCACATGTACACTTAATCACATGAATTATATATTTTTTTCATGTGTTATCTCATCCCCACTTCATCTGCTAATGGGCTCCTTAATCTGTATTGTAGGCAGAGTAGCTATTTTACATCTTTGTGAACTCTGCTTATTTTGAAGCTCTTCAGACCCTTATTGCAGCCATTTTCTCTGAAAGAACTTTAGGAAGGAGAAGAACAGAACCTGTCCTGTATTCTTTTCAGGGTTTGGGGACACAGAGATTAAGGGACTTGCCTATGGCTGGAGAAGGAGTTTGTCAGTCACAAATGAAACCCAGCTCCCTGGAGTCCATGCTCATCACAAGACCATTCTCTCCTGTGAATCAAACCCCATCATTAGTCTGCTCTGCTGTGATCTGGCTGTGCCAAGCAAGAAATGTAAATATTTTGTAGCAGTAGGTATTAATTTGTAGCATTAATAAAGTATGAGCCACTGAAAACTGAATTGGCTCTTTCTTACATTTTGCCCCATATGCCAAAATATTTTGATCTTTGGATGTAACCACCAAACAAGCTGCAAATTCCCTGCAGCTCAGATCATACCCTTCCTATTCACTTTAGGAGAGTCAGAGGGGAAATGTGTAACCTGCAGAGGTTTTCAGCCTGGGCCCAGCAATGGTTCAGTCTGTACAAATTGTCTGGGGTTAATTTTCACACCTTTTTCTAAAATTCTTGGGGTTTCAGCACAGGGAAAGACCTTTCCCATTAATTTGTGCAGCCACACAGGTGGTGAGTTACCAATGTCTTTTTTCTGTCTCTCGACTCAGCATCTCCACTGTAAATAACACGTTATCCACTCCCAGGTCAACCTTGGTTCTACCTGGACCGATGACAAGTCTGGGGCTCGTAGGAAGAGAATCCCTTCCCATCAGAAGATCCAGGCCCCTGTGAGGGAAAGGCTGCTGCGCCTCCACCCTGGGCTGCATTTCAAAGGCATCACTGACACAAGGGAACAAAGCACAATATTATTTTTTTGATCTTTTTTTCTAAGCCGACAGTGAATAGAGAAGGCTGCGGAGCTCAAACCACTGACTTTGATGAACAGCGTCTCAGCAAAGGGCCAAAACTATCTTCAACTCCAGGCTTAAGCTCCCATTAGGCAAAGAAAATTCAGCCCAAATTATGCTTATGTAGCACCTCTCATGCAAACATCCCAGGATGCTCCAGGATCAAACTCAAACACGATCAATCATGGAGATGTGAGCAGAATCCTCCAAGGAAAACAGAGAGCAGGGGGGGCTCGGCAGGAATGAGCTCACGGCTGCCATGAGCACCTGGCTCCCCAGGGGAAGGGCTGGGGGCTGTGAGGGCCCCTGGGCAGGCAGGGATGGGTGAGCAGGTGCCAGAGGGCTGCAGGAATTGCTGTGAGGCAAGAGGACAAGCTGGGAAAAAAGCAGGTCTCCCAGATCCAAATGGGCTGTTAGTAGAGGGGTAGGTCATTCTCACTGAGTGTGTGGACACAGGCTGGTGGCTCTGCCAGTCCTGATGGGCTGGATGCCTGGATGGGCACCCACCATCTCCTTCTGCTGCCCCTGGAGCACACCTTCCCTCTGGTGTTGATTGGGCTGTGAGAACCCACCTTAGCCCAAACTGGAATTAGAGAATCACAGAATATTCTGAGTTGGAAAGGACCCACAAGGATCATCGAGTCCAACTCTTAAGTGAATGGCCAGTACAGGGATAGAAGAACCATTGTGTGTGTTTTGTAACAAAATTTGTGCAGCTTTTCTCTCCATGCATCCTTTGTTGGTCGCAACACAGAGCAGTGGACCCAGAAATCTCAGCCTCCAATGAATCTATCCCTGCAGATTTTAGAGGATTTCTCAAAGAGAAGTGATTTGTTGGAGGTCTTGGTTCAAAATAAATAAGGAAAAAAACCCCAAACCTGAAAACAATTTTTAAAATCAATTAATCTGAAAGATTTCAGCTTGAATCAGGCTGTGGTTTGGTGAGGTTAAAGAAAAAGACACAGTGAAAGGGAAGGGCAGCCACATCTGCCATACCTGACAAAATAATTTGGTTTAGCATGGTTTATATCTGTCACAGCTTGACCAAGTGTCTGTGAGAGGTCTTTAGGAACCTTCTGCAATCCCTTTAAAGCAAACCTGATTCCCTGCTTATGATTAAAACCTTTTTCTGCAGTTTTAGAAGGCCTAAATTCTGCTTCTCTGGTTCTTTACAGAGGAATGTCAGTTGGTTCCTCAGAAGGACTGTCGGCCTTGGCTGGTGCTCATGGCAGCAAATACACAGCCTGAATGTAGAGATTTACTCTAAATCTGCAGAACACCTGGACCCAGCTGGGCTTTGCTCGCTGCACTCGTGAGAATCAGTGATTTACATAGATAATCCTCAGACATTTCAAGCTGGGCTGGGGACAGACGCATTTCCAGCCCGTGCCATCAACTCCCATTCATCTGGAGCAGGTGCCAAGCTTACGAAATCCCCCCGCGTGTGGCAGACACCACAGCACGCTTCATTAGCAGCCAGCCGAGCAGCTCTTACCTCCAGCGCCGGCACTGCAAACAGTCTGGGGATCACGGGCCCAAACCTGGGAAGCACAGGAGAGGCAAGGTTTCAAAGGCAGAGGGGATTTAGGCAGACAATGAGGGACTCTGTGAAACCTGCTCCCAGCCCCTCTCATCCTCGCTCGTCTGAGTGGACGCAGCTGCCTGTCGTTTCTAATTCGGGGTGCGATGCCGGGGCTGGGAGCGCTGGACGTGGCCGTGGCAGCCTTATTAAAAACAACATCTAATAAATTGCCAAATGCCATTTACCCTGGATAACCTCCTTAGTTGAAACACCCCGTATCTGCTGGGGCTGCTTTGATGTGTGGTTCTGCCCTCTCAGCCCAGATGTTGTCATGGATTCGCTGACGGTGACGGCGAAACAGCTTTGAAATGTGCTCTGGCAAGAAATACTTTCCCATCCCGTCTCAGATAGGGCCTGCTTTTTTTCCCCCCGCTCTCACATTTTTCTTACTAAGGCCATTGGGATGAATAAAGTCTCTTTGTTCATTGAGCCATTTCTCTGCTTGCTGATGCTTTTTTTGTATTTTAAAAACTAAGCTGAAATGACAGCGGCAGCTGTTCAATAGATGAAATAGGTCTCAAATACCACAGTGACGGCCAGTGCTTGGACACCACTTTCAGCCACAAACATGGACAGTGAAAAGGCGTGGGAGCCTTAACAGCTCCAGAAATACTTTCTCCCTCTCTCTTAAGTCCCAGGAGAAATTAAAACAATTCTACTGAGCAAGAAAATTCTCAGATTTCCTCTTAAGTATCATGGTTAGACCCTCTCTTTCAGAGGTGCTGGTACCCTGCTTAGAAGTAATGGATGCTCTTTTATAGGGCAAGAGAAAACAACTTCAAATTGCACCAGGACAGGTTTAGACTGGAAATTAGGGAAACTTTCTTCACAGAAGGGGCTATAAAGCATTGCAATAGGCTGCCCAGGGCAGTGGTGGGATCACAGTTCCTGGAAGGGTTTGAAAGCCATGTGGATGTGGTGCTTGGGGTCATGGTTTAGTGGAGGGCTTGGCAGTGCTGGGTTAACAGTTAGATCTGACAATCTTAAAGTTCTTTTCCAACCTAAATGATTCTGTAGTTCCTTATCTCAGTCCACAACTTCCTCCTGAGGGGAAGTTGGGGGGCACACACTAATCTCTTCCCTTGGACAACCAGCGACAGGAGCCATGGGAATGGCCTGCAGTTCTTTCAGTTGCTAACACTCCATGGTAACTCCGGGATCCTGTTCAAAACTTCTTGGATGTTTAATGCCACTTCGCTCAGGAGCAGAATCTGCTTTTCAAGCCGGTGGCTAAACTTTGTATTTTAGTTGTTTTTAAGACATTCATTATTAAAATATTGCAATCCCGTTAGAAACGAGCCCTTGGCGAGCTTTTGCCATTTTGTAAATAAATAGATGCTTAGACTTTGGCACCTGAACGGGAGTTCAGTTACTCTGAACTGAATATATAAGTCTACATGTATAAAAAAAATATATAAATATATATAAAAATATTAAAATATATAAATTTATAAATATAAAGATAAATATAAAACTAAAAATAACTAGAAATATAAGTATAAATATAAATATCTATAAATTTATAAATATATAAAAATATTAAAAATATAAATATAATATAAAGATAAATATAAACATAGAAATAACTGTAAATATAAATAACTGTAAATATAAATATAAATATAAATATAAATATAAATATAAATATAAATATAAATATAAATATAAATATAAATATATGTATGTATTCTTTGGAGCATCTCGTCTTGATGCTCTGCTCCGGCAACACCGCGCCGTCTGGAAGCGGACGCAGAAGCGCGTGTGCGTTCTCTCTTTTAACAGGCGAGCGAAGGAAAACACGCGTTCCTGAGCGCGGCTTCGTTCCCGCGGCGCGGGAGCGGGGACACTTCTCCCGCGGCATCCCCGCGGATCCGCTCCCGCGGGGTCCCTGCAGAGGGCGCGGGGCGGTCCGGGCCGGGCAGTGCCGGCGGGTACCGGGCGGGGGCGCCCGCGGGGCGGCACCGGGGGGCGGCACCAAGGGCGGTACCGGGGGCGGCACCGGAGGAGGTACCGGGGGAGGTACCGGGGCGGTACCGGGGGCGGTATCGGCGGAGCCGTGGCCCGGGCGGACCCGCCATGGAGCGGCTGGAGCGCTGCGGGCGGTGGCTGCGGGCCGCGCTGGCCGGGGGCCGGGTGCGCCGCCGCCTCCCCGCCGCGCTCCTCGCCATCGCCCTGCTGGGCTCCGCGCTCAAGGACAGCGACCTGGTGCCCGACACGCCGCTGCGGAACAAGCGCAACCCGCTCAACGTGTGAGGAGGGGCCCGGGGGGAGCCCGCGGTGGGACCTGGGGAGGGTCCGGGAAGGACACGGGGCTCGGCGCGACCCGCGGTGGGTCGGGGCTGTGAGGGGGGTTAGTACTTTAAATGGGTGTTTCTGTGCTTTAAATGGGTGTTTCTGTGCCTTAAATGGGTGTTTCTGTGCTTTAAATGTGTGTCTCTGTGCTTCAAATGGGTGTTTCTGTGCTTCGAATGTGTGTTTCTGTGCTTTAAATGTGCGCCTCCGTGCTTCTAATGGATGTCTCTGTGCTTCCAATGGATGTCTCTATGCTTCGAATGGATGTCTCTGGGCTTTAAATGGGTGATTCTGGGCTTTAAATGGATGTTTGCGTGCTTCAGACTGGTGTTTCTGTGCTTCAGATGGATGCGTCTGTGCTTTAAATGCGTGTCTCTGTGCTTCGAATGGGTGTTTCTGTGCTTCAGATGGATGTTTCTGGGCTTTAAAAGTGTGTTTCTGGGCTTTAAATGGGCGTTTCTGTGGTTCAAATGGATGTTCCCGTGAGATCTCAGCGCCCCAGACCTGCAGGACTGGGAGGTTTGAAGACGTCGGGGGGGTTTCTCGCTCGGTTTTTATTGGAAAGGGTGGGGGGAGGAAGGATTTTTCTTTTTCTTTCTGTAACTCCCAGGTAATTCCTCGTGTTTGAGTGAACTGATCTGTAAAATAATTTTCTGGGCTGCAGAAAGTAAGTCTTTTAGAATAATAGAATCACAGAATGTGCTGAGTTGGAAGGCACCCACAAGGATCATCGAGTCCAACTCCTGGCCTTGCACAGACACTCCAACAATCCCACCATGTGCCTGAGAGCGTTGTCCAAGCACTCCTGGAGCTCTGGCAGCCTTGGGGCCGTGCCCACTGCCCTGGGGAGCCTGTTCAGTGCCCCACCACCCCCTTTAACATCTTTCCTAGAAGCAGAGTGACAGCCATCCTCTTTTAGCACTTGGGCAACGACTTAACTGGCTTAGTCATTCTGCAAAACTGCGTTTGAACGTTTTGGAAGGGCAGGAGGAAGTGATGAGCTGGGCCAGAGCACGTGTGCTGTACCTGCTGTACCAGGTCAGAAAGTGAAGCTAAAATTGCTGTTCTCCCCCGTGACTTGGGGATTTTTGTACTTTATTGATTCAGATTTGTTGTTTGGTGACATGTAGGAGAGGAGCTGCTTTTAGTGTGATTGAAAGAGCATTGACAGGAAGAGTTAGAGAAAATTGATCTTACAGTAAAAGCATTCCACAGTTCAGTTCTCCCTCTTAAACAGAGGAAGGTGATCTGCACTGACAGTTCCTGAAGGAAGTTTTTATCTCTACAAATTACTTACCTGCCGGTTTGTCAGCAGTAAAGTTGAAAGTAAAGCCTATTTTGCTTTTAAATAAAATGGGGGTTTTATTTTCAATTACTATTCCATGGTAGCAGCTGTAGTTGCCGCACAGATGTCACTTCTCCTGTAAAATTAAAGAATGAAGGAGGAACTCCTCAAAATCCTGGGCAAGGCCCTGGCAGTTTTGTTAGGGTCTTAAGGAAGATACAGAGCTCTAGTCCTGCTTGGTTTTGTCTTTGATGCTGAGGTGAGGATTAAATGATGACTGTGTGTGTCTGGCCATAGCTCAGCCACAGAGCTGTCTCTGTTTTCAAACCAGGTGCTGGGTGATGAGGGGGCTGCACAGTTCCTGTTTCCCACCAGGCGATAGGAAGCAAAATCCAGTGGAAGGTGCTGATGGGAGAAAGAAAATCCTGGACTGTGGCCTCCTTAACTCATTAGTAAATTCACTTGCAAATGCTCCACTTTAAGATTTGAAAAGAGGACCAGTTACACAATGCTGTCTCCAGCTAAACAGTGGAGCACATCATTGGTTGCTTTTCAAGATTTTATGGGCATCACAGAAAAATTTTCAAGGCAGAGAGTGAATTTAAGAGATGGAAGGATTTGTGTAAGCCAAAGGAAAGCTCTCAGCAGCTGAGAGGATGGCAGAGGAACATTGTGCTGCTTCATTTATTTATAAGGACATGAGGGAGGAAAAGCTTCATGGGCTGATTAGGGAGGGGAAAGAGCCAGCCCTTCTGACTGTCTCAGTGTTAAGAGGTTGAGGTTCTGAAGGGCTTTGGAAGCAAAGATAATTGAGATGGAGGAAGGGTCAGAGGAGGGGTTACTATGGTCAGGGTGGCAAGCTAAAAATACATCCTTTGCAGCTGCATTTTGAGTAGGGCAGAGTTGAGCAGGTTTGTAGGGTCGAAGTGATTGCAAAACTGAACTGCAAGTCTGCTGCAACGAACGAGGGCTCTGGGGCCAGGGGAACGCTGCCTGGGGGACGAGGACCTGGCTGGGAAAGTGTTCAGGTGTTGGGCCTCGGGGAAGCACTGGGGAGAGAGTTGAGATTTTAGCCACACTGTACTTCGGGCGGATGGCACAAGTGTCTCGTTTAGATGGTTCTTAACGCTGATCTCGAAGACTCGAAGCACCGCAGCTGCTGTGGAGCTTCGCTCGCGCTCGTCTCACACGTGCTCGTTTCTCTTTCACCTTTTGTCTCTGGCAGGTACTTCGTGAAGGTGGCCTGGGCTTGGACCCTGTGGCTGCTGCTGCCCTTTATCGCGCTCACCACGTACCAGCTGGCCCGGACCAAGCTGCTGTACGGGCGCCCGCAGAGCGCGCTGCTGGTGCTGCGGCGGCTGAGCGCGCTGGCCGTGGGCACGGCCGTGTGGTTCTGCTGCACCCAGCTCTTCATCTACATCGAGAACCTCACCGGGGAGTGCTCCATCCCTGCCAAGCCCGGGGAGAACACCCCCCGGCTCTACGCCACCAAGCGGGAATGCCACCAGGACAGCGGGGTCTGGAACGGCTTCGACATCTCGGGGCACTGCTTCCTGCTCTCCTACTGCGCCCTGATGATCCTGGAGGAGGTGGCCGTGCTGGAGGGCTTGTCCATGGACCACAACTCGAGGCTGCGCGTGGTGGTCAATGTGCTGTTCGTCTCCCTGTGTCTCCTCACCGTGATCTGGGTGTTCATGTTCCTCTGCACTGCCCTGTATTTCCATGACTTCAGTCAG
Organism: Neopelma chrysocephalum; assembly: GCF_003984885.1. Classification (NCBI taxonomy): domain Eukaryota; kingdom Metazoa; phylum Chordata; class Aves; order Passeriformes; family Pipridae; genus Neopelma; species Neopelma chrysocephalum. Next base: position 707,706 of record NW_020897756.1, on the reverse strand, counting down.
AAGCTTCTCGGTGTGCTAATAGGTCTGTCGGGCTGGTATGGGACGTACAGGTTTTGGTATTTGAAACCCTTTTCTCCTGGACTACCTCTACCAAATGTACCTTTGAGTTCAAAGAAATACAGCTATAGCAGATAAAGTGTTTTTTTTTAAAATAGTTTGGATTTTGCTTTCAGTACTGGAGTAGTTGAATGTAGGAATGGTTACTGTATTTCCACTGTAAGGAGCAAGGTGATGGGTTGGAGGAAACCAAATCTGTACTGGCCAGTGGCTGGCAGGTGGTAATGAGCTTCTTCCTTGGGAGAAAAAAAACCTGGTACTGGAAGATGTCTGCTTTTGTTTAGGAGCTGATGACTGGCATTGTCAGCAAAGAAATCAGAAGTTGAATCTGTTTCTCTTACTAATAAATGAAGGAGCAGACCCAAGGCCAACAGAGACCTTTGCTCTTTAAGAGCTTGACTGATCACAATTAATTCTCCCTCTTTCTTTTTGATTCACGTCAAAATATTGTGGATGATCCAAACCTCATACTTTTTTTTAATAATGTTCCTCTTTATATTGCCTTATGGGAAAGCTCTAATGATGACATTGCAAAAATATCAATTGTTAAAGCAGTCCTGTTGTGAAACTGGAACACCTTGTGTTTTCAAGTGTTAAAAACACTAACTTGCCACAAATGCCTCATAGCTGTCTGCACCTCCTGCAACAGAGAGTAAATCTGAGATGTAATGTCTTAAGCAGACTGTGATTTAAATTCATGCCTGCCTCTGAAAAGGAAATTCTTGAAAAAACAAGCCTTAACTTTCTCCTTAGGTGAAGTAGAGACAATATTTTGTGATTTTATTCTTGAGAGGAAAAAAAACAAACTCCTTCCTGAAGTTTTGCTAAAAAGTCTAGTTATGAGGATTGGGGTTTTAATTTTTTAAAAATCTAGAGAGTTGCACACTTTGCTACAGCAATTGCTTTGGTTTTTTGTTCTTTCTTCTAGAAGAACAATGAAATTCTGGTGTTCTGAACAAGCTAGCTTAGCCTGCTATTTCCCAAATAGCCTGCTTGGTAATGAGTGAAATGCATTGTTTATCCTGGGAGCTGCAAAGCAGAGTGTGCTTGAAGCAATATTTGTTCTTGCTTATCCAGCAATATCAATAAGCTACTTAATTTTGGTTGCACATAAAGCTGTGGCCACTTTTGATGTGGCTGGAAACCCACTACTGAATAAAACACTATTACTAGATAATGAATAGGGGTGAGATGGGTTGATTCAACATATCAATTAGATGTTTAGCATAGTTTTTATCTTGAAAAGCTTTTTTATTATATGACAAAGGCTTATTCACGATGCAGTTGCACAAAATGTGTTTGACAGTGATGAGCAAGACAGCCAGGAAGGTCTGTGGGCAAGGTCTGTCACCTGCACTGACCCCAGAGCGGGCTTGGGGTGGCTCCAGGGTGACTGTTTGCTCAATACAGGGTGTGAGGCACTGTTGGTTAATCTTGGCACATTTTGCCATCTCCATGTGTCTCTTCCAGCAAGAGAGTGGAAGCATTTGCAGTTAATGCAGCAGTGTTGGTTCCACGCTAGGTTCTGCCTCGGAGCAGAGCTGAATTCACTGGAATTCCCGCTGAGTTCGGTGGCAAGTGGGAGTTGTTGTGTGTCCTTAGGAAGAACAAATCACCTCTTGGAAAGAAGCTGTCCAGGGGGTTGTGTATTTTCTGTCAAGTTCCTCTTGGTTTTTGTATTAAATTGCCTTTTAAGCTGACTCTTTGAAAATTGCACTGATTAACTCATATTGGGTTTAACTAAATTTGTTTGAACAATGCTAATTTATTTGCAGACATTCTTTTGATGTAATGTAAGCCTGCTCCCAGTAGAGTTAAGATAGACCTCAAGCCACTCTCACCATGAAAAAGGATTATATACCCAGAAGGTTTTCTGATTAATTTCATTAAGTTTCTATTTTAGGTTATCTTTATGTAACTTTGCTGTAGAGACAAGCCCTTGGAACAGGAAATGCTGTTTGCTTAAACCAACTGACTTGCTGAAATGATGTTCATTTTCACAAACGTTTTGTGCAATCACTGTGGATGTTTCTGTCCACTTTAACCAGTGTCATACAGATTGTTTGTTATTTTTTTTAATGGAAATAACGTGGGATGCGGTTATTCTCAAAACTTTTATTTAAACAATGAAAGAAAAACATTTGAAAACTTTATCAGTGTTTGTGTCTTTGAGAATCCACTTCTGATATCTGTAAAGATGCTGCAGTTGCTCTTCATTTCCCTGGATGATCCAGCCTGCCTGTGTGTTTGTGAGTGCTGAGACAAACTGATCCAACTGACATTGATAATTCTGCAGTATTTGAATGGGTTAACAGAGCACAGGCTCTCAGGAGTGCAGGGTATAAAACGAAACAAAACAGAACAAAACCATGGCTGACTAAAGCAGGTTTCCCAATGTGGGCCTGTTACACCAGGCAGCTCATTTCGTGGACATGCTCAGTGGTTTATTGTAGCAAAGTGAAAGCCTAACCCAGTGAAATATCTGGGAAAATTCCCGTGGGCTGTGAGAATGCTGATGAGTTTGGAAATCTTGGTGTCTCTCTCAGTACCCAGAGACCGTGTGCCAGCTCTTGTCTTAGAGGGTTCCCTTGAGCTCCAGACCTTTCTTTGTGCCTTTTGACTCTATTCCAGAGTGGGAATCTGCTTCCTTGCACTTCAGCTGGAAACTAAAGGTTGCAAATTTCTTGCTCACATGTTTCCCATCACGTTTGTCCGACTTCCTTTCCTCTCCCAAATGCACTTTTATCATTAAAATAAAGATGCAGCCTCTACAACAGGTTTGTAGCCACAGAGAAGCAGTGCTGGGAGCAGCTGGATTTGGTGTCCTGTGCCAAAGGACACAAATCAGCTGTCAACAGGTACTACTGACTTGTTTTATGTTCTAAGTTGTTTTATTTTTTTTGCTTTTCTGCATTAAAGTATCCCTCTTATTCCCACAGAGCTGTATTTGTGTGTCTGTAGAATTCCTTAGGGAATTTTTGTCTCCCAAGATCTTTCTAGCATATTATTTATTTCAACATCTGTCTGCTAATTTTTCACTGCCTGTGTCTGGCCTATTTTTGGGCTCTGTTTCACAGTTCTTTCACAGAAGCAGCATTTGGCCTGGCTGATGTGGCCAAGGCAAGTCTTGATGCCTTAAAATTTTTCCTCTGCTGGGAACAGCAAGGAGAGGAGCCTTGGTTGGAACACAGTGGGATGAGTAACTGGCTCAGGATTCATTTCACTCTTCACTTACCTGGGACTCTTTCAAGTGTTTGCATCACTGGAGGCAAGACCAGCAAACAGGAAAGTTGAGGTCTTTCGTAAGAGCCACGTGAGCAGTTCAGGCTTTAAACACACCTGAGCCCAGGGTTTGATTCTTCCTCAAAGTCTTTGTTCAGAGCAAACTTGGTCCCTGAACGCTCCTTCAGCTGGTGCTAAATGATATTCCCCGTTTGCCAATTTATTTGTGTGTGCTGAGACTTAGGTTGTGGGTGGCTGCAAAAAGGAAAAAGAATCCTGTTTTCTGTTTTGGTGTGTGGAAACTCCTGAGAGTGAGAAACACCCAGTCATGCCCTGAGGTGCACTTTAATGGGAAGAACTGTAACGGCTGCTGGGATAGATTAAATATTTGGAAAATCAGCCTTTAGTTGTGAGCACAAGTCCATGGTCACTTCTCTCAGTGAAACAGTATCTGATTTTTCCGCTGTAGCTTAAAGTAAATCCCTGCAGCTTCTCTGCAATCGGCCTTTTCCAGCTCTTTGATCAGCCTGTGTTTATCTCCGTTTGCTCAGAAACCTTTTTCCTGGGATTATTTCTTTTCATAGCTTCATCTCTCCTCCTGGAGCACAGATTAGTAATAAATGCTCTTCACCTCTGCTTGATGTGTGCTCTCTCTCTGTATTTTGCCTTCCCTTCTTTTAAGTACTTTGACAAAGCTCAAGATGAAAGCAATTAATAGAAGCGAAAAAAGGCTGTTGTGACTCTGAACTCGTGTTTAGCTGTGGTTAAACAGAGCTGGTCTGTCACTCTAATGGTGTTTACCTGGAAAATAGCACATGCTTCATTTATTGAAGCAGAACTACACCTGATGTGCTTGAGCTTGGGGAAGGAAAGAGGTGGCAGTACAGCTCATACATTAGTAGAGTTACTGTTGTCATTGGGGAGTAATCACTGCTCCTCAGTAAAGGGTGATTTCACCCTCGTGTTTAGCAGGAAGTTATTAATTTGAATATGGGAAGAGTACCTTAGTGCTTAAATGAGTTGTGGAATGAGAGCATAAAGGTTACAAGCTGGAAGAGCAGAAATGCAAGTGACTGTCAGGGCTGAGTGCAGGCCATGAAATTTCAGCCAATTATGTAATTGTAATATTTAGTCTGAAAGATTATTTATTTTTAAACTGCCTCCTGCCCATTACAAAACACAGGCAATGCCACGTGCATCAGAAGAAGCTGAGCAACTTCTCCATAAAGCTTTGGGACTATAACATGGCACAGAAATTAAGAGGTAGGTGAAGAGCTTTACCAGCCCTTCAGGAGGGTTGGATATCACGTTAAAGCATCACTCAGAAAATCACCCTTTTCCAGACAAGGTGTCCAACAGCAGAAGATCTGCAGCTGTACTGAGGATCTCCCCAGTGTTGAAGGCTGAAGACAGGAAAGTGTGGAACAAGAATAAATACAGCTGATGATTATGTTTTTCTCACACATCTCCAAAGTCTTTTCCCGTGTCCAGCCTGGGTTCGGTTTTTTTGCGGCTTTGGCTCGTGTGTTCCCTCAGCCGTGTCATTTAACGCCTTTAATCCGTGGGAAGCACGGTCGGTGCCAGAGCAATAACGAGGCACATCCTCAAGGTAAATGTCAGCTCTTCAAAAGTGCCTTCCCCCGTCCTGCGCTGCCTGCAGAGCCCTCCCCGTCCCGTGGGGACTGTGCCGGGAGGTGACAAGTGGTGTGACTGTATCTGTGACGTCCTGACTCACCACTGAGGAGAATTCAGCTCAGTGGTGGAGAAAGCCCTGCAAAAGGTTTTTAAGTATATATGGGTTTTTTTCTATTGATCGTCCTGATTTGGAAGTTAAGAGAAAAAATTACGCCAGTGGGGTTTTTTGTTGTTGTTTATTTTGTTTCCTGGGGATTTCTGTTTGTTTGTTTTCAGGCTTTTTTGTTTGTTTTTTTTTCCTGTGGCCAAGCATCCTCTCTGTTTGCTGTTGTGTAGTGGTTGGTTCCAAGGGCATGGAATGGAAAGAAATTGCTTTCGGTAATCGAAAATAGAGTGTTCAGGAGGGGGGTGGTGGAGTGACACGACCTTGTGATGTAAAGAGCATGTGCAAAACAGCACTTAACTATGCAGGATACTTGGTTCTGTGTCAAGAACTGCCTGCAGCATTACACAGCACCCTCAAACCTGGTTACACTCTGTTCTGATTGCAAAGTAGCTTTATTTGGATAACTCTCCTGGAGCTAAAAAGGATTTAGGTCGCTGGAGAGATGAGGTGCTGGTAGGAAAGGGCTGAGGCAGGAGGCAATGAAAGTAGGGGGGTGGATGGTGTTATTTTTAAAGAAATGTTTTCTAAGCCATTGATCTGTGCTGTTTGATAAGAGGGTTTTAGCAAGATCCCATCTCCTTCGTTTCATTAGCAATTCATCCTCAGAAGGTGGAAATGGGAGGTGCTGTGTCCACTGACAACAGAAACGTCCCTGAAGGTGGTCACTCATCGCCGGCTGTCTGTGACAGGAGAGGGACATCAGGGAGTGCAGGAGAGAGAAAAGGGGTTGCACAGCACAGAGGGGAAAAGAAAAACGGGGCTGAAAGTAGGTCACTGTGCAGACGGGACAAAAAGGAAGAAGAAAACCTACTGCAAGCTCCCGAGGAGTGGGTGGAGGTTGACACTTCGCTCACTGATGCTCTTCAGCACCAAAGTGACGTGGAAGCAGAAATAATCTGCTCTCTCTGCAGGTAGAGCCTGGCCAGCAGCACAGTCCCCACAGCTGCTGCAGGGATGGACACCTGTGTTCTGACAGAGCAGTTCTGCATCCACATTATTTATGGCATGTCTGGTATTCCTGCTTTCACTGGGAGCTGTTCAGTGCAGGCTGCTTTCTCTCTGTTTAATCCTTCAGAGGAAAGCGTGTTAAAAGGAGAAGGAAAGACAATGAGAGTGAACATGTCATTTGGGCACAGTTGGGGATCAGCCTGAGAGAAATAACAGGAAATATGTCTGTCATGAATGTGCTTCATCTGAGATACAAGTTCCTGTGTGTTTTTGCTACTGTTTATAATTTTATAATCAGAATTAGAATGGCTTGGTGTGAAACCTCTACAATTTGTCCACTGAGGTCCTGCTTTCGGAAATCCTTCAGGGATACAAATCTGTTCCTGTTCACCACATACACAGATGTTTTCACTCTCATTCATACCTGTGGGTTTGAACTCTTCTCTGGGCACTGGATGGGATGGGGTGGGATGGGGAGGACTGGGGACTTTATTCTGTCCCACCATGGCAGGAGCTTTTTTTTCTGCAGACTTGTGTAGCAAGAACAACTTTGCTGATGGTGTGAACAGATGTGAAATTGCCCTTTTATCCTCTGCTATGCCACAAGTAAGTGCAGGTAGGGGCTTACTGTAGTTGGCTCTTAGGTTTGTCCATGATTTACTAGTTCTTTGGTTATTTAGTTTTTAATCTCATATTATATTTTATACTATCCCTCTCAAAATACTATTTTCATATTATCTTATATTATTTTAATCCCATATATCTTTCTGAAGCCTGAGAAATTCAGCTGCTGTCATTGCCTGCATTGTGGATCCAGTCTGGGTGGTTTTGGCTTTGATCTTAATGGTGGCAGTGAATGCCACCAAACACAACCTGATGTTAAATATTTTCACAAGCTTTAATGTTTTCTGTCTGCCATCCTTATGTGGGGAAATCCCTCATTTATTTTCACAGCAGAAAGAAAGTTTCCCCTCACTGGAAGGGGCAGCCCTTACACCATCTCTCTTCCCTCATTAGCCTGGATTCTGAAATTACAGTTGGGTGATAAGGATGGTGTTTTTCATTCAGAAACAGAGGAAGACTTAGCAAATAATTTCTGAGAGGGCCACCAGATGGTCACTAGGTATGCTTAGGCAGCCACAGATCTCGATTTATTTGGCTGGTTGTGACAGGCTCCGTGCAGTGTTCTCTGTCCTCTGGCAAGCTTGGTGGAGAAATCCTTTATTCTACATGGAGAGGTCTTCCCCATCCCTTGCCAAGCAAAGGAGAAAAGCTGCCAGCCGGCTGTGAGATCGACAACAACGTTTTTAATTTTCATAATTGAGCCTTTTGAGCAAATCCCGCAGGAGTAAAAGGATTTCGGAAGCTGCAGCTCTGCAAATGTGACCACTGGGAGCCCATTAAACAGGGGGCTTGGGAGGCAGGAGGGAGAGCCCACTCCCTGTGATCCCACTCCGTGTAATGAAACTTAAACTTGACATGAAGCCCCTGACTTTCTTCCCCCCGATAACTAAAAGTTTCGCATTTCAGCACAGATACAGATTTTAAAGCCCTGAGGTACCTAAAGGCACATTTGTCTCTAAAACACAGGGATTTTTAAGGATAAAAGTTTGCTTGGGTAAATAAGTACCTCTAGAGTAAAGCCTAAGAAGGACCCTGACAGGGGTGGGATCAGGCACACAGGAGTGTTTGGTGCAGGATGCAGCAGGAGCCCTTCCCTCTGGTGTCTGAAATATAAAACAGCACCTCTGAGGTGCCTCACCTTCCAGCCTCACCCCTCGAGGGCTGGTGTTACCCCACACCTTACTGAGAGCAAAGCGTGAAGTCCTGGAGTGAGAAAACAGATTTTTGCCATCATTTTCATATTTCTGTGTACAGAGTGTGCCCTGGGCAGTGAATGTCAGGCCAGTGCCTGGCTCATGGCCAGGTAGGGTGGTGGGCTCCCCTTTGCAGTGGAACTAGAGCAGAAAAGGTCTGATTAGGCTGAGATCAGCCAGAGCAAGACCAGCTTTTTATGATGACAGCCTGTGATCACCACAGGGCTGTTTATAGCAACTGGCTAATCTGGATTGATCGAGGCACTGACATTCCTCTCCCGGTCGTTTCAGCAGGGTCTTGTACATCAATCCAGCCTCTGCCTGCCACAGTAATTGTCTTTTATTGCTCTCACAGATTGCTTTTCCCTGGAGCAAAGTCCTGCTACCTTTTCATTACCCGGGCAGGGAAATAAGGCTTAGTGACTGGGAGTGGCACCAATTTTTGCTTTCTTTTTAATTTGGTACAGAACAAAGGCTTGTTAGTGACTATTCCTAGCTGAGAACTTGTAAAAAAAACCCTCACCACAGCATCTGTGGCTTCCCAGCAGCACACAGTGCAGCACAGGTGAGAGCTGTCACACACAGATCTAAATCAACCCGTGCCTGGTTCCAGCTGCTGGATGTGTCTGGTTTCCTTGTAACAGTCATATTTTAACAGTGTGCTCCAAGCAAAACCAACACCTGTTTTCTCCAGTGTTTAGTTCTGATTTGCTCCATGATTTTAAATTTATTCTGAGGTTAAAAAAAAAAAAACATAAAAAAATCGAGGAGCAAAGTGACCAGCAGCAGTCCTGCCAAGCAGCTTCCTTCTGCCTCATTCCTGGGCTAAAATCCTGGGAATGGAGCAAGTATTTGCTCTCCTTCCCTCAGAGTTTCCTGGCCTAGTACCCTGTTAATAGTCCTTTCTACACCTGGTGTGTGCATTTTATCAGCTTTTGGAGATCAACAGGGAATGTGTGTGTAGGACAACGGACAAAGGTAAAAGGATGAAGTCCTGGTAAGGGTTTCATGTCTGTGTATCTTTATAAACCCTTGGGGAGGTGAGGATCAGTTAATGGACCAAATAGATGATGACACATAGTTCATCTTGCCTCTTTCAGATTCAGCAAAAGGAGTGACCTCAGGGCACCCTCTTTCTTCCCTCTTCAAAAAGAAGGGAAATAACTGTTTTCTTCTGAAGTCATTGGTACCATGGAGCAAACACTGAATGTATTTTGGAGGATGTGTGCCTGCAAGGTTTCACTCAGCAGCCTCAGCTGCAGGTGCATGAGCTGATGGGGGATTAGGGTTCTCACCCACCAATTTTAGGTGCAGCCCTGATCACAGGAGGGTAACATGGGTAACACAGAGCCTTTGCAGCTACACAGAGTGTTGTACTCCAGGAGTATGTCAGGCCAGCCCACACAACTGTGACAAGCACAGTATAAATGTATGTGTTTTGCACTGTCTAATCACTACATGCTCATTCCTTGTAATTCCTGCCAAATATTCCCAGTTCTGTGGCTGCTGGGTTGTATTAAAATCTCCTGGGAAAGCTTGCTGCTTTCAAATACACAAAGATAACTTTTGAGTCGGAGGCAAATGGACTTCATATTATTTCAGCCACACTTGGCACATGTTTCCCAAGCCTGGAGGTGCAACATGGCTCGCTAGGGATCACTGGAGTGCCCGGAAAGCCAGCCAGAGGAGATCCCAGCAGGCTGAGTGCTTACAAAAATGAGTGCCTTGGAAGAAGAATACATACTGTTTCCATGTGAGTTTTATACCAGTGCAGCACATGAGCCAAAGCACTAACCACCTGCACACCCTGCTGCCCTTGGGCACGCCTTGCACTGGGACGAGGAGGATGTGGAACACATTCAGAGATGCGAGGCCGTTACTCCTCCCATATGGTTTATTGAGGATCTCAGTTTCCAAAGCACGAGTAGCAGTGAGGCCCGTTATTCTTTCCAGCATGCAAAAGGCACAAGAAAGTCATCAATGTGATTCTGTGCAAAGTGTCCCTAAGAAAACACACAGCGAGGGAACGACAGAAAGGAGTCCCGGATGGAAGAAAGCCAAAGCGCCTTCAGGAAAGTGCTGAAAAGTTCTGAAAATGGTTGTACTTTTCAGAGTCCACAGATGCTCAGTCGGTGAAAGATGCTTTGCAAATCCATGAAGGAAAACTCAAGAGACGGAGCCAAAAGGCTTAAACCAATAAACTCCTTCGTGTGCCAAAATTCAGGATGGAAGTCAAAATGATTTATCTTGAGAAAAAAGTGCGGCAGTTAAAGACAGACATTAAATCCCTTTAAAAAAAAAATCCCACCGAAACCAGACGTAGAAAGTGGATACATTCTAAGAGCAGCTCAATAAAAAATATTCCTTTCAATGAAAATAATTTTAAAAATGGATACTTGAAGAACGGAAATCCACCTTGACTGTGACCAGCTACTGCACCCTGCTCCCAGGAAAGCCTCCGAGCACGACAACACGACACCTTCTAGAAGAAGAAAGTCCCCACTACCTGCATGTGTGAAATGTGGCCGGTGAACAATTTGGAAACACAAATGTAGAGGACCAAGTATCCAAGTCCCATTGGTCAACTTGGGTGTTGGGAAGCTTCCTGGGATTCCTGTCTCTCCCACTGGAGCCAGCTGGTGCCGGAGGCGGCGTCGCTTCCCAGTGGGCATGTGAACCCCTGAGCCTCTCACTGGAGTTGAACACTTAAACCTAAAAAAGGCATTTACAAGTTGACACTTTTTGTTGTTGTTGTTGTTGTTGTTGTCTTATTTCCTTGAATATAGGTTTCTACTTCTAGACTATGGAATGTTACATTAAACAATATAATTATTCATTACCTTGCTTCAAATTTCATTACAGTTACTGAGGCTTCATCATAATTTCACACAGCACAGAGACACCAAACTAAACACCAAGCAGTCAGCACTAGATGTATTTTTTCTTTAAGTACCAATAAGCAAAATATCCCATTCCCCCCAGAGATCCCATGAGGAAGGAGGCTCCAAGGAAGGAGGGGGGTTTCCGCTTGACCAGCCTGAAGGCGTTGGGTACCACTGCAGAGAGGAGCGTGGTGTGTATGTCTCCCAAAACTTTCCTGAAGGCGAAGCGTTTCTGTATCCTGTCAAAGAAGGACTGTAGGTTAGGTCTGCTGCCATCTTCCCAGTATTTCTTAGAGAGTCCCAGAAACTTGAGGCGGTGCAGGGTGGCTCCTAACAAGACATCAGCCAAAGTAAAGACGCATCCGCAGAGCCAAAGTTCACACTTCTGCCCTGGAGAGAGAAGAGACAGAGCAGGTAAGGTGAGGATCCCTTGGGTGGGCACCTGAAGCCTTGCTCAAAAGGTCCCTGGAGGCAGGAGCATTTGTTTTCATTCTGGGATGTTTTTTCCCAGCTCTTTGATGGACCAAGAGATCAGACCCCATCTACCTATGGGATAGAGGGTATGTGGGATCGTAAAGCTGGGAATATGAGATGCTAGTTTATAGCTCAAGTGAATATACAAATCATTGTCTGCAAAATGGCTCTGCTGCCTCTCCCCCAAGTCAAGAGCAGCAGGAGATGACATCCTCTTGTACCCAGAAGGTCCCTGGAAAAGAGCCCTGGAAGATGCAGTGACCCCTTCTGCTGTGCTGGTGCTGGGGGAGAGCAGCAGTGTTTGCCCTTGGCTGCACCAGGAGCTGTTTCAGGAGTGTCACGTCAACTTGTCCTATTTTAGGGATGCAAGAAATCCTCAGGAATCAAAACCATTTGCTGGCTGGCCTGGCTGCTCTCCCTGCGTGCTGTTGGGGGGGTTCTGCCTTTGTTCTCTCTCCTGCACTAGGGACCCTGCTCCAGGACACCAAAACTGGCAGCATGTCTGTGCCAAAAGCCAGGCTTTTGGGGGAGGCAGAGCTGGATGTGAGTGCGGGGCATGAAGAAAGACACCAAGGGGTTGAAGGCTGCTGATAATGGGTGACACTGGAAATAACCTCACCAGAGAGACATCTAGAAATAAACCAAACTGCTGTTAGGCTGGAAAAAGCAGTCTCAGGCCAGGATTGTTAAGCACTCCTTCAGTGCCCTTTCAATACTGAGGAGCAGGACTAGGATGGAGCTGAGGGAGGTGCAGGTAAGGAAGAACAGCAGAAGAGGGACAAAACCTGGTCCCATCCAGCCTCAGCCCCCAGCTTTGCTCCAAATCCTTAATTCTGGGGCTCTTCCACTGTCCTGTGGCTATTATATCACAGAAGGGGAGAGAGGCCCCTGTATTGCACCCCAGTGGAGGCACTGGTGCTTCAGGGTTGCCTGCAGGACCAGGCCAGGGCACTTACGGGTAATTAGCAACCCTCATTTGTAGCTGCTTGGCAGCCTGCCTGATCCTGCTGGAGGCACTGCCCGAGTGGACAGATTGCCTGTGCCTAATTAGTCAATAAACGTTTTTGGTGACTAATGAATTGTGGGGGTGCTGTAGCCAGAGCCTCTCTGGTGCGGAGGGACCTTGCGGGTGCTGCGGCTCAGAGGTGAGGGGAGTGGGGCTGAGGTGGCTGCCTGACTCCCAGACACTGCTGTAGGGGACTGAGAAAGCAGGTGTGAGGATGGTGATCCACCCCTGTCCCTCCTGGCTCTGCTGCTGAGGTCTGGACCCGGCTGTGAGATGCCCCAGCCCCTCGCAGCCCTTCCCAGCACTAAGGTGGGGCAGAAGCACAGGCAAAAGCAACTCATCCCCTTTGCATCCACAGCAGCCCCAGCCTAAATCAGCCTGTGCCAGCTGAATGGGGTACCCGTGGCAGGGGTCTCCCAGTGCTCCTGCAGCATCTCCCACCCCACTCCCGCCTGCCCTGCCCTGCCTGCATCGCCGGCAGCCTGGGCTGCGTGGGAGGAGAGCTGCTGCACTGCAGATCCTGGGACGATGCCAAAGGGCTGGTGCTCGTGCCCACTGCTGAGATCCTGACCTGGCCCTGGGCACGGCGGGGGCCTCTGGGGCCCGGAGCAGAGGGCAGGAGCAGCACGCAAGGATGGAAGGCAGTGGAGCACCCGGGTACTGGCAGCACCAGCAGCAGCCACCCTCTGCTCCGGGCACCTGGGATGTCCTCCGAGGACACCTCGCTAGGCTGAGTTCTGCTGAGCTGTCCCAGCCCTTGGATCAGTTAATGAGGGTGTTGGAGGAAATTAGAGCAACACAGGGGGCTGCTGTGAACACATCAGGGCTCTTGGCAGATCCTCAGCCCCGTGCCCTGTAGTGCCCGGCCTTGGCACCTCCAAGGGCCCTTCAGTGCAGCCCCGAGCGTGACGCACGGCTCCCCACGGCCCAGGCTGTCCCCGAGGGCAGGGGCAGCTCTGGGGCTGTCCCCTGATTAACTGTGGCTGGGCTGTGCTCTGGATCTGGCAGCTGCCAGCCCTCTCAGGGCGGGGGTTTTGAGCCCTGCCAGCAGCGGGGACGGGAGGAGGATGGCGTCATCCCGGGGTGATGGCAGGACAAGCTCTGCCCAGCTGTGCCCAGGCACCCCTGACTGCCAGGCCACTGGGGTGACTCTCAGCAGGCACCAGCACCATGTGTTTGATGTCAGGGATGGCTGGTGTCGCTCTCTCCCCCCCGCTGCTGTGTGACGCAGGTTCCATAAAGGCTCCCACCGCTCCAGGACCCCTCAGCTCCCTTGGTTTCCCTGCTTGTGTTCCATGTGGGATGTGCAACAGCCCTGTGGCCAGGGGGGGCTTAGCTGCAGCTCATGTCCCCAGCCCTGCACTTTCAGCAGCCTGTGCTCCTCCTGGTGCAAGTGCCTGGGGCCAGCCTGCTGCTTCCTAAACCAGACAGAGCATCAGTCGCTCTCAGCACCTCCCTGGGGCAGAGGGGGCCTGAAACCACCCTGGAATGACTTCGGGGCTCCCACAGAGCATCTGTGAGAACAGGGGTCCTGCTATCCCATGTGGCAAGGGGTGCAGGGGTGGTTTGCCAGAGATTAGTAAGTTTAGTAAGCATGTTAAGTTGAATGGCTGCAATGACATCAGTGCACCCCAAACCAGAAGAGACCAGAGGCAGCCCCAGACCCACCAGTGGTTCCCCATGGGGGATGTTCATCAGGCACAAAGCTGTTGGCTGTTCCTGGTGTTGCACCTCAACCTCGTGTGGAAAAACACCCCATAAATACAGCCCAGTGCCTACCTTGGTACTCCAGTTTCCTCTTCTCCAGCTCGGCCTCAATCTGGTCTAGCACCATCCCCAGTTCTCCCAGGATCTTCTTCAAGTAGTTCACATTGTCGTGCTCCAGGATCTTTGCCTGGGTGGAGAGCAGGGTTAGGATGGGGAAGGGATGGATGCAGGGACAAAAGGCACCTGTTACCCACGGCAGGTCCGTGGGTCATGTCCCCCCCACCAGCAGTGTGGCTTTGATCCACTCACCATGAGCTTCTTCTGCTTGGAGAGGTAGGGCTCAGAGAGCTGTGGCTCCTCTTCGTGATCCAGCTTCATCAGATCTGTGCTGGCATTAGCTAAATGTCCTGGGGGGAGACAGACAGAGGGGCTGGGGGCTGTGTTTGGCAGGGTTTGGGGTGACCTTGTATCCAATAGCCAAGCACTTTGTCCTACATTAAAATATTGTTTTACCACCAAGAAAAACACCCCAGAGAGCCGAACTGGGACAAATTCATGGCTTGCTTCTGCCATACTGCCATACAGGGTGGTGGCTGGGGCACTGCCCAGTGTCTGAGGGTGTGTGGCTCTGTCAGCCCTGGCATCCACTCCCTGCTGGCTGTGGGGCAGTGCAGCAGGCAGTGGCACAGGAGGGGATGTTCCCTCCTGAGTGAAGCTGTCCCGCCCTGGCTCGGTGTCCAGGGATGCAATTCCATGGCGAGGAGCCCATGGGGAACATGGGAGAGACACTCACCCTCCTCCCTCCCTGGCTATGGGGAGGATGGGAAGGGCTTTTTGCGAGGGAGCTAACGGAGGGAAAGGAGCAAAGGGAGAAAGGAATATGAGAGGCAGAGTAACACCTTAGAGACAACATAAATTACCCGAAGCTGGGCTAATGTCTTCCTGCCAGGGACCATCTGTCTCTCCCTCCTTGTTCCCTCCAATGAGGGCTTGGCTCTGCCCATGTGAGGGTGCAGGAGGTGCCAGGGTGGGCTGGGGAGGCAGCCAGCAGCAGGCTGTGTGCTGCCATAAAATGGTGAAACTCCCTGTTTTATGCCACAAGCCTTCAAGCCTGCGCTTGCTAAGGCTGCCAACCAGCTCTCCTGGGGCTGCAACTCAGATGGAAACCTGGATATCATTCTGGTACTGTTCCACAGTTCCCCTTGGGAGTGCCTGGCCCTCAGTTCACCCTCTCCCTGGGACACAACTACATAGACTTTCCTCAGCACCCACTGCAACAGAGCAGCTGAGTCATCACCTGGGTGCAGGAGATGTGCTGGGGAGGAAGGGCACCTTGGGCCCACGGACCTGCTCATAGCCCCTCTGTTGGCTCGGGAAAAATGCCACCAGTGAGGGAGGTTTGGACAAGGAGACACGTTTAGGGATCTCAGCAGAGTGCTGGGGAGGTGATGTGAGGCAGACGGGCTGAAGCCATCACAGCAGTGCCCTCTGGGGAGAGGACAAGCTCTGCTCTGCATCTGCCCAAGGTCTGGGGGTGAAGGTGACACTTGGTGACATGAGGAGATCTGTCTGTGACAGGTGCCAGCAGAGGCAGGGCAGACCATGAGCTACACTTCAGGAACTGCCTATTTCTCTTTGTGCCCGAGTACATCCCACCTTGGGGAACTATCTGGGACCCAGGCAGCTGAAGGGATGGGGATGGGAACGGTGTTTTCTATGGGTGCTACTTGGAGCTGGAGCCTAAAGGAAGGGAGAGACGTGGGACGTGCCAATACCCTCCCGACAAGGTCGCTTTTCTGGCCAGGAACTCTCTCCAGGAGCAATCCTTGCCGTGGAGTTATATTAAGCATTGTCAATGTTTCATGAGCACTTGAAGGTCAGGTACACACACTTATGCCGATTCATCCACAGCCTGCAACTCAGCCTGGCTGTGCTCTCCTGCCTTTGCCCTCAGAGCTCTGGGAGGAGAGGGACTAATTCCTGTGCCCCAAAAAGAGCTGGGGAAGAAGCGTGCATGCCCACAGGAGCCCCCACACCCCCCAAGTCAGGAAGCCTCTACAGAATGCCTGCAGCTCTCAGATCAGCTATGCTTTGCCATTTCCCAGCTCTGTCCCTGCCCGCATTGGTGGAAAGGGGCGATGAGCAGGAGCGGGGTGTCTGGCTGGGCTGTGGAACCAATCCCAGCCCAAGGGAGCTTGGGAGCCTTGGGCAGCCCTGCTGGAAAGGCGACTTACTGCGGATCTCAGTGGTGGCGTACTTTGGGATCATGGAGTCGGTGGTTAGCTCGGGGTGCAGGATGCAGCCGTGCGTGTAGGCATCCATGGGGAGCGAGTCCAGCAGCTCCCGGTACTGCAGCACGCGGGAGTGCAGCAGGCTGCCCGGCTCCGGGATCAGCTGCGTGACGTTCTCTGCCAGGACAAAGGGAAAGCTGTTAGTGGCACCCGGCGGTGCTCAGGCTCTCGTTAGTGGCTCATTAGCCTGCGCTGGACACCGCTGAGAAGTGCTGCCTGAGATACCTCCCAGCAGGGCTGGCTGAGGCGGTGCATCCACTCAAATCCGTACCCGCACTCTGCCCTCTCCCCACTGCCCTTCCTGTCCAGGAGCACATCCAGCCCATGCCCAGAGATGGGCAAACCCACGGGACTACAGGGAAGTGTACAGATGCCACTGCCCAGCCCCAGAGCCCCCATGTCCCCGAGGGTCAGTGTAGGAAGCCCTGGGTCTCTGCAGCCCCTGAATCTGTACGCTGTGATTTCACATCTCTTAGAACAGGAGCAAAATCTTCCTGTTCTGCAGAAAAGAGCTAAAAGACTGGGGTTTGAGTTTGGGATCTCCTGAGTTACACTCACTTTACACCAGTGGCAATGAGGTACCTCATTCTCTTGGGCTTCCTTGTAAATCCCAAAATGGGCAATCAGGGTGACCAAAGGAGTCCAGTGGATTTTCCCTCTATGCTCAGCCAGTGTCTCAGCTGCAGGAGCATCCCTGACCCCACACAGCTCTGCTTCTCCCTGCCTTGTTGGGTTTTAGTCACTTCTCACGGATGGCAGTTTGCATCGTGCCCTTTTTATTACATTTTCAGCTCAAAATACACGGCAGATGACACAACAGCAAGTGATGTGTTGCTCTTGTCTCCCCCACGAACACCAGGTCCATTTTTTAATGGGACTATAAACATTTATGATGTTTGCAGAGAGCAGTTCACAGGTGGTGAGTGAGTCTGCCACCAGGACTCAGTGAATCTGTTGCCCACATGCCATCCGTGTGCTGGTGCCTCCATCTGAGCCAGGGCACGTTGGCAGAAGGACTTTGGCAGGTGTGACCAATCCAGCCCCTTCTTTCAGGGCCTGAAATGACAGCTCTGCTCTGCCCAGCCCTGCTGCCAGGGGGCACAGCAATGCCCTCCTGGCAGGGATGCACATCTCGCCTTGCTGTCCTCGTGCCCGCCGGTGTCCGCGGATGGATGGGAGCCAGGGAAATTTTGGCAGCTCCTGCATGGCAAACCTCCTCATAGCTCTGATCCGGACTGTCTCAGCTGCAAGGCTCCATGGAGTTGTTCCCACTGTCGGGCACCAGCGTCCCTGTCCCCTGAGCGAGGGCAGGTTTCGGGAGCTCCTCCCTGGTGCCTGCACTGCCTGGGCTCCAGCTCTCCAAGCGGGGATTTTCCATCCAAAAAAAGCCACTGGATGAATGAAATAATAATAACTGACCTACAGCCTGCGTGCTCCTTCCATAGGGCTCCTGGCCAGCACCAAAGGGCCGGGGCAGAGGCTGGAAAGCAGCACATCCACGGTGCCTGCCCCGTCCGGCAGGAAGACAGAGTGACCACAATGAAATCGTGGCGTGTTGGCTGCTGGCCTGCGTCCTTCAGCGTGTCCCAGGGAGGTTTTCCAGTGGGATGGTGCTCAACTTGCCTTTGCATGCCATGGCAGGCCTGCATGTATGGGTTGCTGTTGCATACAGCCAGTGAGTGATGGGCCGTGCAAGTGGGTGCAGCCCTTGGAGGAGACCCTTGCCCAGGGAGACCCTTGCTTTTTGGTGGTTTCTGGGCACTACTGGGCAGTGCCCAAGTGAGAAACACCCTCAAAGGTGGCTTATTGGCACTATTCACTGCTATTTTGGGGAAAGGAAATAATTTCCCATCACACCGCCCTTTACTGATAGCTGACCCTCAGTGTGTGTGAGCAGCTGAAGAGATCATGCTCCCAGCCCAGGGGAAAATATACCTCAGAAAACACACCTTGTAAAGGCCTTTTCAAGCTCTACACGTTTCTGCGAGGTGGGTGATTCCCTCTTGGACTAATGCCACAGCATCCTGATAGTGCTTTTGCCAGCTGCATTGCTGGGCAATGGTTGGAGCAGAGCATGGAGTAGGGAGCGATGCTCTGGGCCCTCTTCCCTGGAGATTTCCCTCTCCATTTCTCAGCAAAAAGGTAAGAAACTGCACCTGGCTGCAAAATCTCAACGTCAGGAGTTTCCCAGTGCTCGGGCAGCTCTGTGTCCCCCTCCTGCTGGGGACAGCCTGTTGTCACATATGTCAGACCACCTGCCCTTTGCAGAGACCAGGTGAAGCTGTGCAGGGACCGCAGCCCTGTGGATCAACACTCCCTGGTCCCGGGACCGCTGCCGGGCGGGAAAGCAGCTGCCATTCCCTAGGACCTGCTGCTGGTGTGGGATGCTCCTGACAGAGCCCACCCCTGCTGCCCCACTGCTGAGGGAGCTCCGTGCCTCCCCTGAGCAGCAGCACGGTGGCGGGGCCGGGAGAGGACAGCAGCTGAGCTGGCAAGGCGCCCTTGCTTCGGGAGCTATTTTGAGATGTTTTTGATGTCTCTGTTGCAAGGGGGATGGATGCTGGGGCGAACGTCGTGATGGCACAGCCTGAGCTCCCTGCTCAGCTTTGAAGCCTCCCTGGTGGGTGTCCCAGCCCGCCAGCCCCCAGGTTTGGGGAAAGGAGAGCAAAGGGGTGCGAGATGCCAGGGAGGGGCTGCTCTCCACAGCAGCTGAGCAAACGACTGTGAGCGCTGTCTCAGCACCCCGGGGAGAGCTGGGCTCAGCCGGCCGCTGCCTGCAGCCCTGCTCCAGGGGGAATAAGAGCTTCCCTCTCCTGGCTGTCCCTTCCTCTGGGTTTGTGTCACATCATCCTCCCATGGTCCCCAGCACCGCTGGCTGCGTTCTTAAAGAGGCCGTTTTCTCTGAGGCACAGCAGCACCAGGGACAGCAGGGTCCCCTGCCCAGGGCCAGTGAGCCCAGGGATCTTTGAGGAAGGGGAGAGGGGCAGCAGCACCCTGTTTAAACCCCAGCCTCTTACGGCCACTTTTATACAACTGCCAAAGCCCAAAGTACAAAGGTGACCAAAGCCAGAAATGTTCCCGTGGGCTGTGCCCCAGCACTGGCCCTGGTGAGATGCCACCACACACCATGGGAACTGATGGAAATGGTCTGTTTTGGGAGCGTGGCTTCCAAGGCGGAAAAAGGGGGACCCAGCTATGCACCCCTCAGAACCCTCTCGCACCATTGCACAGGACATTTGGGGATTTCTGCTGGAAAATCTTCAATTTCATGGGAAAACACAGAAGCTTGCGGAGAGATGGTGTCTTGCTGCTCCTCTGGGGTGAAGGTGAAACTTCGAAGTAAAAAGTGGGTGTGTTTGGCAAACAGCATCTGGGCTAGACCTGAGTTTCCTCTGAGACACAGCCCACCCCTCCCTTACCTCCCGTGAAGTTCTTCTCCATGTAGTCGATGATCTGGTTGTAGTCGCTGATGATGTTGTCCCTGTGGATGATGACGGGCACCTCCTCCCCCAGGTTGAGCCGCATGAACCAGGGCTCCTTGTGCTCCATCAGGGGCATGCTGACATCCCGCTCCTCGCAGGGCAGCCCCTTCTCTGCGATGACCAGCCGCACCTGGGGCGAGAGGCCGGGGAGAAAGGGCTCAGCCCCACACAACGAGCTGCTCCCCAGTGCCCTCAGTGCCCCACCACCACCCCATGGCACCCCCAGACCCTCCCCTGCAGCTTAAGCACAACCATGTGCCAGGACATGTGCTCCTGCTGCAGGGAGCCAAGCAGCTGTTGGCGTGGGACAGCTGCAAAATCCAGGCAGCCAAGAAAAGATTTGCTTTCCCAGCAAGGAGAGGATACCCAACCCTATCCTATCTTTTCAGGATCATGGACCATTCTCCCTCTGTGGCTGGTGGACTGCGTGGCAGGCAGAGGGGCTGGAGGGATAGAGGACTGAGAGCCAATCCCTCCCAGATGGGAAGGATGAGTGATGCTGCTGTGGATCCCAGCACATACCTGAGGAAGAAAAGGAGGAGGAAGAGTAGGGAGCAGAGGCTGCAGCAGTGTTATGCCTCACACTTGCACCCAGTGGGTCCTGCTGCCTGGCTGAAGGAGACCTGGATGCTGACTCAGGTATGTCCCACTCTCAGGAGTGGACTCTGGCTTTGGCAGCACATTTTGAGCAGGGAGAAGGCTCTGTTTTGTGGGGAATTTCAAGCAGCCCCTGTTGCCCCACACAGCATGCCTCCTCCTCCCCCTCCTTCTCCATGCTGCTTCCAGCCCGAGGGCATCACCCACAGTCAGCTCTTGTACCAAACTCTCTGCCTCCCCCTTCCCCTGTCCTCCTCCAGCCCAGGGCCAGCCAGCAGCACTGCTGGGGAGGCACCCACCTGCCTCATGGGTGGGAAAGCTGAGTCCAGCCTTGTGGAAGGGTAGGATGAGGCAGGAGTGGGGCTGGATGTAGGACACCATCCCCATCCCCATCCCAATTGCTGGCCCTCAGGGCTGATCCGGCTGCTTTGCTCTGTGTGTGACATGGTGTTGAATATGTACTCAGGGATGGCATTTTAGGCTTCTGGGTTATAAAACCTGGCCATTATGAACTAAGTATGTCAAACACACAAAAAAAAAAGCCCTTGGGGGATGTGAGAAAGCCACGATTTACAGAAACACTGAATGAGAGAAAAGCGCTTGTTTTCATCCAACTAGCAGCAGCTAAAAATACAACTTAACATATATAAGCATTTCTATGAGTACTTCAGAGTTCCTGGGGAATTAGTCATTAATTATTCACAGGGCTGGCAAGTTAATTTTTTCTTTTAAAGTCAAACAAGAGACAGCCTGAATCCCTCAGCTGCAACTTGGCCTTTTCCTCCCAGCTGATAAACAAACCTTGGCCTGGACCACCTGGGGTATCCAGCCCCAAGCTCCCTGTGTTTCCCTGTTCTTCCATCAGGAGCTGAGGCTGAAGGCCTGGTAGTAGGCAGCTGCTGGGCATGAGGGCAGCGCAGGCTCCCAGGGTACCCCAGAGCCTGAGGGCAAGACAGGGGTGGTGATACATTCCTAGTCCCCACAGCACTGGGATATGGCTGGCATCTTGTGTAAAACTCCAAAAATCCCTTTGCAGACAAGGCCAGGTCCTGGTGGGGCTCAGAGTCGCTCCCACAAACAGCCCTGTGCTCACAGAGGGTGGTTCCGAGCGGCTCCCGGGGCAGAGCAGGGGAAGCTTTGCCTGTAGGTGACTCCAAGCAAACCCCCTGTGCATGGGGGTCCTGTAGAGGCCCCGCTGCTCCCCACCCTGTGATGTCCATCAGACCAGCTTGTGCCCCTCCTCCTTACAGCAAGTGCTTTTTCCTTGCAAGTGACCTCAAAAGCAAAGCCTGACACAGTGCTGGAGACCAGGTGCCAGCAGGTGTGGTGGCTTTAGGTGTCCCCTGCCCTGTCCCCTGCCCTGTCTCCTGCCCTGTCCCCTGCCCTGCCCTTTGCCCTGCCCAGGCCTATCCCCTGCCCCACAGAATGAGGCCGATTGTAGGAAACCCAGCACGAGAAGTGCCTCAGCCGCTGCCTCCCCGCCGCTGGCGGCCAAATGAACAAGACAAAAAATAACAACAAGCCCGGCGTGGGGTGGGGAGCACCACGAGCATCCCTCGCCAGTGCGGACCCGAAGCCCATCGGTCCCCTGCTGCCGGCGGCGGTGGAGCCGACCCTGTGCACCCACCCTGCTGCATTGGGCATCCTCCCTCCTTTGTGCCCGCACGCAGGAACGGGCCCCTCTGCCCCCGCCTTCCCGCTGGGCTGAAGGGCTCGAGGAGGCCCTTGCACCGGGGAACTTGGTGTTCCCCCACCCCTCCGAATAGCCCGTTCTCCGTATAGTATATCAATGGCATGGGAATTATGGGGGTTGGGGGGTTGGGGCTGGGGAGAAGGTTGGGTTTGCTACACAGCTGCCGTGCTGCAAAATGAGCATTTACTATTGTCTGGAAAACGGGATTTCTGGCGGGGGCACCCCGGGAATAGAATTTCCAGGGCACTGCTGCAGTGTCAGGGGTGAATCATCGCTGCGTGCGGGGGTCCGGGATCCGCTCCCTGACGCGCGCCTGTCTCGGGGCTGCCTCTCCCCTCTCCCAGCAGCATCAGGGTGGTCCCGGGGCCCGGTTCAGCCTTTGTCTGCGCTCCCGGCCACGCCAGTGTGGGGCTGCGAGCGAGCACAAAGCCGAGGCGGCTCCCGGTGCAAGCCGTGATCCCAAAACAAAGGCAGGATTTGACCGAGCTCCCCTATCCCCATCCCTATCCCTGTCCCCGGGCAGATGCTGTTAAAAGGTACAAAGAGCTGCCCGGCCACACGCTGCTGCCCTCGCCAGCCCCCGGGGCTGAGCCCCTCGCTCTTCCCCAAGTGCATCCATCCTCCCGAGGCAAAGGGATGTCCTGCAGACTGGAGGTGATTCTCGCCCGGGGAACCCGGCCGAGCGATGGTTTTTCATTACCTTTTGTGAGCTGAAGGACTGGGTCCAGTGGTACAAAACCAATCTGTCCTGGGATTTGAGAGCGGGGTCCGTCGGGTCCTGGTTTTCCTCGCCCTCCGTGGATTTCCCCGCGTTGTTCTCCAGCGCCGAGATGGGCCACCAGCTGCAGTTGGTGGGAGTAACATTGTTGGGAGTCGCCATGACAGAGCCTGCGAGCGAGCGGGAGAGGGACGAGGAGCGAGCGGCGCCAGCCCAGCATCACATGGGCTCCTCCAGCAGCATCACTCCCGGGGCAGCTCCAGCTGCCCGGCCGGGGTGGGCAGCGCGGGGCGGTGGGCGCCGGGGTCACAGCGCAGGGTGGTGGCAGCGCCGGCGGGGCTGGGGGTGGACTCGCAGCCCGTCCCCGCTCGTGGCGGGGCTCCCACGGAAACGTGCAGGCATCGCTTCAACAGAGGAGTCAGCAGCCGAGGCTCCTGCTGCCCGCCTGCTCGCCAGCTCGGCAATCCGGGGCAGCTCCAACCCCTGCGGCTCCTTAAGAACATTTTTTTTTCAGCAGAGATTATGATTTTTTTTTTTGACCGCTTTAGATATGGTGGATGTGCAATAAATAGCCACAGGGATGGATACCGGCTTTAAAACACCTAGAAGGTGTCCTGCCTGCCTTGCAGCCTTCATGGGAAGAAGCAGCAGCAATGGCTCTTTAAATTTATTCAGTGATTTTTGGAGAACACGGATTAATTCCTGCCGAACGGGTGTTATGCAGCCTGTGCTGGGGTAGAGCCCAGGAGTCCTTGCTCTGTTCTGGAGCCCTGGGGTGCCTGCCCAAACTGGACTGCTGTCCTGTGCCAAAGTAGGCACAGCTGGGGGTCACTTCCAGAATTAGCAAGGTGTGCCGCAATTCCAAACCAGCCAGGAGACTTGGAGAGCACTGGGGCTTCTGGAACTGCTGTTCTCCAAGTCCTGTGAGCATCACCCAGAGGTTTGCAGGTAAAGGTAGGCAGGCAGCTGACCCCTTTCTGGACACAGCGACCTGGACATCTGCACCTGTGCTTTATGACACTTGGCTTTGTCATGCTCCATCTCCAGCAATCTGGAAGCCTGGAGATAATTTCCCACACTTGGAACTGTTGCCAGTGCTGCGGGATGAAGCCAGCCCAGTTATGGGGGTTACAGGAGCAGGTTCTGGAGAGGATGGGGAAGAGGGTTCTGCAGGCACAGGGAGCCAGCCTGTGTCTGAGGGCTGGGCAAGGGCTCTCAGTGCAAACCACTGGAGCTGGTGAGGTTGGAAACAGGGGAGGGTTTGGAAGAGCTGGTTCGAGTGGGGAAACTGAGGCACATTTTACCCAGGAGCACTGAGGGGGAGTGGGGCCAAACTGGCACCCGGTTGAACATACTGCAAGGAGAAGTTTTCTGGGCACTGGGAGGTGAAAATGAATTCTTTGAAGCCGTGATGTCCTGCTCCTGAGGGAGTGCAGGAGGGTGATGGGAGGAGTGAGACTGGGAAGTGCTGTGCTCTGCCCTGGTTCCTCTCTGCCTTCTCCCCCCTAGGCAGCAGCCCCTCAAACCATTCTCCATCCCCATCCTCGGAGACCCTGCACTGGCCTCAGGGACACCCATAGGGCCAGGCTCTTGCTTGGCCTCTGCTTTTGGGCTGCAAACTCATGGAAAACTGAGCTTTGAAGATCTGGCCCCACCATGCAGCACCATCCTGCCCTCCCCTTTCTGCCCAAGAAGCATCTTTTGGGGCTCCTTTCACTGGAAGGGGACACTTTGGGTTTAGAAAAGGCAAAAAGCAGATTTACCAGGGAGCAGTGGTTCTCCCTGAATTGCTGTCTGGAAGGCCCCATCTAGTGGTATATTTTGTGATGAATTAATGCTGCACCATGGGGAATAAAAAATGACAGGTCACTGCATCTGTCTTGGTATTGGGAGTACATGGTAACTCTGGAGGGGCTTATTTATTTAGGTGAGTTTTGGCTTGCTAAACTGAGCAAGGCTTGAAGGACAGGAGGGGTGACAGCCCCCTTTAGGGGTGTCCTGACCTTGTGTGACCTTGAGATCATCCTCAGTTCTTGTCCACAGCCTCTCTGACTGCCAAAGGGGTCGGTGTGGGGCTGCCTCAAGGGATGCTGTGCAGCCCGACCCGGTGGCACTGGCAGAGCTCTGGCAGAAGGTGCCATTGGAGCAGGATTGTGGATGCTGGTGGTTTGGAAATACAGAATCCAGGGTGTCTTGTCTCAGAGCTGATGCAAAGGTTACGGAGAGGAGAGAACAGGAGGCTGGAGTCAGTCAAGGCACTTTGCAGAACCTTCCCTGTTTTAGAAGGAGAGGGTGGAAATCAGGCTGTAGAAATGACTCCATTGATTTTTTCCTGGTGGCCTGATTCAGCATCTGCCAATGCAAAGCTTAGCTTGGATTTGGTTTGGCTCTCATTGATCCAGGGTGCCCTTCTGCATCCCACTTTGGTTGAACTAGTCCTGATACTAGAGAGGCAAGAACTTGTAAGGTTCCTGGAGTAGGGGAAGCTGCTGGAAAAGCCCCAGGCTAGATCTGCTGAGATAGGAAATAGAGAGGTGGGATCCAATATGAGGGAAGTCCTGGAAGCACCGCAAGCCCACTGGTGTTTTCTCAGAACATTTTAGACATATTCTTCTGTAGAATGTCTAGGGACAGGTCCTAGGGAATCCATGGATGGAAAAAAATCCCCAGGCTTGTTGGGGCAGGGACAGCAGTGGGCTGGGAGCAGCAAGGCTGCGCTCAGCACTGTTTGTGCTGGGACACCTCTGCTCATCAATCAAGCTGATGGTGCTGCGCAGGCATTCCCAGAGGAGAGGTAGTTTTCCAATAAACCTTGAGGTTTCAGGCAGGCAGAAAGCAGGAGTCATTGGGTTGTCAGAGTGATGTGGATGAGCTGAGCTGAGGCAGCTTTGAAGGACATAGTAAGTTTGGGCTTGAGGCCTCTCTTAGGGCCCATCACTCACCCCCAGGGGCTGGCTTGTGCCGTGCCAGTGTCAGCAGCAATGTTTCAGTACATTTGCTGGAAACCTCATAGTTGCAGTCAAGAACCAAAATATCTGCCCTTCCTCTGCCACAGGCAGCACTAGATGTGCTTAAACACTAGCACAAATGGGGGTTCAGGCAGAGCACAAAACCACTGACTTATTGTCTCTTTTTTCCCCTTTTCCTTCCCCTCTCGCTACCAGTTATTCCACTCCTCCACAGGACACTATGGAAGTGTTCCCTGAGAACCTGCTCTCAGACTCTTCCCTCTCACCCACCCTTCTGGCAACCTGAATTCACCTCTCAGCCCTCAGTTTCAGGGCATGTCTTGGACTAGATTAACCTCCACGATTTCCCCAGTTCCTCCACTCTCCCTGGACACAGCGTGTTGTCCTGCCCCACAACTGAAAATGTGCCCTTCCAACAGGGTGGATCAGTACTGGTTTTATGTAACACCAGTCCAGACATTCCTGGGGTTGGGCACATTTTATTGAAGAGCAGAACAACAGGAATGGCCTGAGGTGACCTTGAGCCAGGCTGCCACACCACAGTTCTGGGGAAGAGCCTCACTGTGTCTCTCCATAGGGCTCCAAATGCAGAGCAGAGTGGTGACAACCAACTCTGGGTTTAAATAGCTGTATTTTTGTGCTTGTGGAAGAGCTGTGCCCCAGCTTCACACACACAGACTCTGGGATATGCTCACCAAGAGGCAGGGAAACTGTTTGAGTCCAAACCCTGTGTGTAGCAACAATACCTTACAATGCTTTTTAAGGAGGGCACAGAACCAAAACATAAATAACAGCAGGAGCAGACACTCTCTCCTGAAGCAGAAACACCCCTCAAAAAACAGCAGCAGCAGCAAAGGTAACTATTAATAAATATTTGTGTTTAAAAACAAAGTACATATTATACCAGATTTTCTGTAGGGAGAAAGAAGGCAAACAGGAGAAAACCCAAAGTGTGTGTGTGGGGGTATTGCAGGATAGTGCTGGGAGAGGGAAATGAAGGAGACAGTGGAGTACTAACCTGAGAAAATGGAGAAATCAGTTAAATTTAATTTGAGTAAGAGCAAATATTGAAGCGAAACAACTGCATGAAACTGAAGAGCAAAGTAACAGTTTTAGTTGTATTCTTGTTTTTTGATTTATTTGAAGTTTAAATCCGAACTTCCTGGATGTGTAGTGTAAATTTTAGGGATGGTTAGAATAAAATCTACAGTGATTATCATCTACAATGTCTGAGCCTTCTCCAGCACTGAATACAAGGCCAACTGTCCACATCTGCTATCATCTATTTTTACACAACTGCTTGTGACTCCTTGGCTTGCTGACCACTCATTTTTAAGCATGTAAGTAAACATCACAGTACTTTACTCAGACATGGTTGTTGAGCATGTACAGCTGACACTGAAAGCAGTTTTGTTGTGGGTTCTTTTAGAAAAAAAAAGGTCTCGAGGGGAGATGAGTGTAAGTCAAATTATTCAGTCTTTAGTTTGCTGGGTTTTGACAAACATTTATTAATGCAAGTCTCGGCAACAAAGTTTTTTATTGCAGTATTTTCAACCAGCAGCAATGTCACAGCTCTACAGCACAAAGCCAGGATGATACACACTTCTTGTTCACCCTATTTCCGCACTGCTTTGTGTATCAGACGTGCTCAGAAACAATCTGATGGCTCCACCATCTCCACTTCTGAGACAGCACAGCCCAAAAATCTGTTAGCCTGCTTTACTCCCCCCTAAATTATTCCATCTGTAAAGCACAAATAACAAAATATATTTTTACTTCTAAGAGCTTCACTTATCTGCAGAAAAATAGAACTGCTTAAGAGTGAGCAAGTTAGATTATGGAAGGGTCCAAGCACACACCCGCACGTTCTGGACCTCCCAAAAAATTTGTGAGGAAGCAGCATTCACAATTTGATCCAACTAAAAAGGAGCCAGCTAGTGTTCAAGGAAAGGAGATTCATCCTATCCAAAATGCTGAATGCCCTTTCATTCTCCCTAGAGCAGGATGAGGAGCATAGAGCTGCAGCTGTGAAACTTTTCTCTAAGTACTGGGACACATAAAGAATGAACCTTCCAAACACTGCAAAATTTCAAAAAAAAAAACAAACTGAAGTTTTTTTGTTTTGGTTTGGTTTTCTTTTTCCAAAACATAGTGAAAAAGCATACAGAGCTTCAATATCCACAGCAAAAACCAAAAATCAAACAGAGCTCCTCTGATCTAGAGTGCTTTTCTTAAGGTATTCAGAGACTTTAGTGCATTCTTTTTAGAACTAAGCTCGGAAACTATATTTAATTTTTCATTTTATTAGAAAACTAAACTGTGTGAGGCAAAGAAACATTTAATCAAACACACAACAGTGAAAACATGGCACTGACAAGGCAATTAACCCAACCATTGTAACAAACTCTGCTTCAGGATTCTCTATTGCTTACAGTCAAGTATACATCATCTCCGCCATGTGAGACATTTTCTTGGGAATATATAAGTAGTATTCCATGTATCCCGAAAGATCTTCAATAGTCACGTCATCCACAAAGGCTCGAGCTTGCTCGGAACAAGACCTGGGAGAGCTTGACGAGGCTGTCCCACAAGGGGACCTGCTTTGGAGAGAGTGGGCGTGGACTCCCAGGACCGCCTTCTCACACTCCGACAGGACGCTCCGGAGGCCGGAGAAGGAATACACCTCCATGGTTCTCCACTGCTTGCACTGGCACTTCTTGTCCGTACAAGGGCACTGCTTGCCGTTGCTAAGCATGGATAAGGACTGGAAATCTGAGGTTTGGCTAGAATGCAAGCTGGTTTCAAAGGAGGAGGGCGGAGCAGGGCAATGCTCTCTCGACTTCTCCAAAGGCTCCTCGGCGGCGAAAGCTTCCCGCGGTTCAGTTCTGCCCTCGCTGGCCTCGAGGGGAGGATCCTGCCCGTCCTTGGTACCGTGTTCTGCCGGGACAAAAACGTCTGAGCTGACGATGCCCTTCGATGTGTCTGCCTGGGATTTGTGTTTCAGCTGGCTGTTGGCTTTCATGTTGCAATATGTAAATTTGGGAGGATGCAGGACCGGAGACTTGGAGCGCCGGCGGCGCGGGACCCTTGCCGATCCTCGGGAAGGCTTTCTCACACACCTGCAGGGTTACAATGGGGGGCAGGTAGGTAACTGCAGAATCCACAGCATAGCTCAGCAAGCTCTAAAATGTGGCTAAAAATGCTTCAGAAGATTTTTTTTTTTCTGCTTAGAAAAACCAGGTGACTGGTCACTTACTATCCCTGACAGGAGCAGTGGAGGACTCCGAAAAAGTTTGGGCTCCCCCGAAGGAAAGACATGTACAAACAGCCCTTATTCAAGGTGCCTCCCCCAAATCTCCTGTGTTAAGCAAATGATACTTTGTCATCCCAAGCTGAACTGTAGTAGAGAACCTGTACCAGTTGGAGCTGCTGGCAGAATCACCCTGAATATCCAGATACTTCGATACAGATATAAAATAACCCAAGAATGAGGTGAGAGGGGGTTGCAAAGGACTACTGAGGAAATCAGTGGAAAAGGAAGTTTTAGGAACCTTCTCTAAGAGAAGAGACAATATTGTTTTTGAAGGCTTTGATGAAATCCCCTTAAAAACGTCGTATTGATTATGGAAAAAATTTGTAATAGAAAGGAGAGAAGAGATATGCTGAAGCAACTAATTAACAACAACTGGCACTGAAAGCAGCCTGCAACTGTTAAATGTCTCATGTTTTACCCATGCCACGCTTCCTTGGAACAGACAGTCTGTTGCTTGGCTCCATCCACGGCTGCTCTTGTTGTTGTTCTGAGGATCGTCCCGTCGCCCACGGCCAGAGCTGCAATGCATCTGGGGAAGGGAAATGCCACGTCACAGCAATGCCTGAACACACAGCTCCAGAGGTCCAGATTCAGCCTGTTCCCTCTGGATGCTCAGCTATCACAGTCAAATTCCCAGCCTTGACTTCCTCTGTAGTCAGTGGGTAGAAACAGGGCATTACAGGGATTTATCCGAGCCCTCTGTACTATACTGGCCTCAGTCGAGTGGCTAAAGATAGGTGAGATGAAATGAAAGGTGGCCAAAATGCCCAGAGGCTGATGTCATGCCCTATTTGTAGCAAAATGACACATTAAAGGAATGTAAACTTAGGTTCCAGGCATTCTGGTCAGACAATAGTTGTTAAAATAGACTCTCACTCATCTGAAATGCAAAGTCAGGAACCAGGAGCAGTAGGGTGAGGGGGAGTCAGTGGGGAAGGGGATGAGGTACAGCAGATAAGGACAGATTACTGGTTCATTTATCATTAAATTTCCCAGATAAACATGGAATGACCCTGGAAGTCCAGATGACAAACATAAATGCCTCAGCACACGAATCTGTATTTATGATGGCTGTAGGTATGATTTGGAACACCGGATAGGAAATTGTAGGAAACAAGGCTGAAATTCTAGCAAAGAGCCCCAGCACTCTGCCCAAAGCTGATCTGAAGGGATGATTCACAAGACTTGAGCAGTTCAAAACACATGCCTGCAAAACAAGATCTTTTTATGCCTAAGAAGGTATCATCAGTAATCACCCAGAACCCCACACAGTCTACCACTGGTACTACATCAGAAGTGGGATGTCTAATAAGCACAGCTCATGTTGGAGAACAGCCATTTTTTTCCACACTTCTCAGAAGACCTCCTGAAGCAGAGGAAACGAGTAGCAAAGTGTATTTCCACATGCAGAGGAAGTCCTGAGTTTGCATTTCTGATGGCTGTGGAGATGAATTCACAGGGTAACAATGGCAATACAAAGCTTTCTCTTGTGTCTGTGAATTCCTAAAAGACTTCCAAGTGAACTGCCTCACAGCGTTAGACATTTATTAGCTCCTACTTTTAAGGAAAATCTTATCCTGCATATAATCAGCACACCCAGTGTGTTATGGAGCAAGTTTTTAATACCAGAATGGCTGCATTTTGCTCCACAAAATCCCCTGAAACCAGAAACAAGCTCTGTATCACAGCAGGTGACTACAGCTACCCTGACAGTTAAGAGTGGGTTCACTGCTTTGGGCAAGTCATTTGTATTTCCATACAGTCACTGCGTAATTTCAGTTGGATATTGTGTCAGAATTAGTCTGTAATAAAGTACTCCTTTGCATAATAGACAGTTATAATTACTATATTTCATCTGAAGTGATGCAGTTGTCTTCTCCTGAAGAGCAAAGAAACTTTCACCAAACTACTTTTTCTTTTTGAAACGCAAAATAACAGCAAACAAATACAAACAAGTAACAAAAATCTGACAGATTACATGGCCCTTTTGGTTGCTCACTTACCCTGCTGCATCCACTCTCAGCTTTTTGAATGCTGTTTGTAGACTCTCTTCCTCTTCATCTTTAGCTTCCAAGTCCATTGATGAGCTCTCAGTGGGTAACCAACCGTGCCATATAGAATAAACTGAAATATAGAGATTGGGATTTGATGCTGAGGTCTGAACACACGTGGTCTGTACAAAACTGACTGACCCTGCCATGGGTGCTCGTTCTTCTGTGGGCAACACCACTCCTTTGTGATCAGGCCTGCCCAGGGCTGCTCACTGTGAACCCCGAGTTTCTCAGAGCAGGCACAGCCTGTGTCAAAAATAACAGGGAGTCTTTTTACCCATGAGTGAACAAATGTTATGGATCCTATCAATCCATATGTAACTTGGAGCTGTGAGCACGGCACGGGCAGCAGAGCCTCAGGAACATACAGAACCACAGGCTGGCTGAGGCTGGAGGGGATCCCGCAGGTCTTGCTTTACTGCTCCAGCAGGGCCACCCCGAGCTGGCTGCCCAGGTAGCTCTAGAATACCCCCAAGGAGGGAAGGCCGCAGAGCCGCCCAGGGCTCAGTCCCCCTCAGTGCTCCCCCCGCTCGGGCAGCACCTCCCGTGTGTCAGGGCGTGTTCACGGCCTCTGCTCCCGACCCGGGCACCGCTGAGCGCGGCGCGACCCTGTCCCCTCCGCGCCCACCCTGCGGCCATCACACACCTCGCTGAGATTCCTCCGGACCCTTTTCCCACCGGGGCGGCCGGCACTGGCCTCCGTGACCCCCCCGCGCCCCAGCCCGAGCCCGGGCCCCGCGGGCCCCGCCGCCCCCTGCCCCGGGGCCTCTGCGCGGGAACACCCGCGGCGGCCCCTCCGCGCCCCCATCCCCGGGGGCGGTGTGGTGGCTGCCCCGGTATCCTGGGGGTATCCTGGGGGTATCCTGGGGGTATCCTGGGGGTGTCCCGGGGGTCCCGGTACCGTCACTCACCCGCCGCCTTCCCGGGGGCGCGCAGCACAACAGGACGTGACGTCACGGCCCCGCGAGGGCGCGCCCGGGCCCCGCCCGCCCCCGCTGCGCGCGTGCGCGAGCGCCGCCTGTTCCTGAGGGGGCGGCGGGAGGCGCCGGGCCCGGCCCTGAGCGCGGTGAGTGCGGGGCTCCCTCATCCCCATCCTTATCCTCGTCCCTGTCCTCGTCCTCATCCCCTGTCCCTGACCCCTCTCGCTCCCCCGGGGCCGGTCAGCGCTGTCGTGTCCCCCCGGCGAGCCTCTCCCGCGCGGTTCCCCCCGCGTTGGGTCGGGGGAGCCCCGCGGGGTCCGCGCTGAGTCACGGCCCGGCCCCGCCGCGGGGGTCGGGGATGGGCTGGGGAGGAGAGTCCGAGGGGGGTGGGTGGTGTTAAAAATACGGGATTTAAAAAAACCACCAAATTCGAAAGTGTCAAATTTAAGAACGGGAGATTTAAAACAAAACAAAACACGGAAGATGTAGAAATGCGAAATTCAAAAATACGAAAAATATTTTAAATGGGAATTTTAAAAGAAAAATTTTAAAAAGATGAAATTTTAGAAGTGTAAAATTTTAGAAGTGTAGAACTTAAAAGCTTTAAAATTTTAAAAGATGAGATTTTAAAAGTATAACATTTTAAAGCTTTAAAATTTTAAAAGATAAAACAAACTTTGAAGAGCTGAAATTCAAAAACTGTAAAATTTTGAAAGATAAAATTTTGAAGATATGAAATTTAAAAACTATAAAATTCTAAAAGGTAAAATTTTGAAGATACGAAATTTAAAAACTGTAAAATTTTGAAAGATAAAATTTTAAAATATAATGTTTAAAAGTACTTGTCCTGGGGGCCCGTGTCCCTGCTCCGGGTGCCGGAGCTCATGATGATCCAAAGGATGTGCTCGTGCCATGTTGCCCTGTGAGCTGTGGTGGATTCCCTTGCCAGTGCACCCAGCTGGGTTAATTGTCCGGTGTTGCTGGGAAATAGCTGAAAATTAAATGGAAAAGGGTGGATGTGTATCTTTCTAGAAGGCAGAAAACATCAGTTTCAGTGTGGTTTTTGGCACGATGTTGAACTTTGGTTGTTTTTCGCAGTAATTGATTTTTTTTAAATCGGTGCTAGTTGGCTGGTGTGTCTGAAATGCTTAAGCTTATGCTTTATCACCTAGTGAGTGGGGCTTTTATCTAAATAAGTTCTGCATTGTTTTGAGCATTTCCTGTGTTGGTGATGAAGGGCAGCACAATAAAATATTTCATCTAAAACTGGTACTATATTTTCAGTCATGTACAATGATTTTTAAAATTTTAACCCTCATCCCCCTACTAAGGTTATATAATACAGGAGTTTGGTATGAAAAAAAGAAAAAATATGTAGCCTGATTTTTTTATTTTATTTTATTTTAAAGAATCATCTGAAGATGATTAAGGGGGCCAAGGAAAAAACTGAAGTAGGGACCCTCTGTTTTACCAAAGCAGTAGTATTTGGCTAAGAGAGTATATGAAATAGTAACTTGCTCAGATTCCTGTTGTCAGTGTCTGTGTAAGTTCCTCTCGTGTTTACTCACTCTCTGACTCACTGGACAACATGTGCCTTGAAATTGTTATGATACATTATCCTTCTGTGTGTGTCATCAGAGCTGTCTGCAATCCAGGGTGTCCAGGTAAAATCACAGCACAGGGAGCAGCCAGAACAACAGCAGGGAGAGCTGCCACCTCCAAGGGGATTGAGGTGATGAGGGAGCAGAGATTGCCCCTCTCTGTCTGCATAAGTAACTGAGCTGCAGATGTTCAGATAACCAGTCCCTTCTTCATCTCAGTGGCCCTTCGCTGGCTCCTCTCCAGCAGGTCAGTGTGTCTCCTGTGCTGTGGAACCCAGTGCTGGACACTCCAGCTGTGGCCTCACCAGTGCTGAACAGAGGGAAGGATCAGCTCCCTGGATTTGCAGCCTGGGATACCTTAGTCCCTTTACCACAAGGGCCTGTTTCTGGCCCATGTCCATCTTGGTGTCCACCAGGACCCCGAGGGCCTTTTCTGCTCGTTCCTCCCCAGGGCAGGGCTTTGCCCTTCCCCTTGTTGAAGTTCATGAGGTTCCTGTCGAGGTCCCACTGGTGTATCAGCCCCTCATCCCAGTTTGGTGACAACAGCAGACTTGCTGAAGGTGCTTTGCCACATCAGCCAGATCATTAATGAAGATGTTGAAAAGGATTGATCAGTCTTGACCCTGGGGTTCACCACTGGTGTCTGACCTCCAGAGAGCCTGGAGAGCATCAAATTTAAAAATATTTAGAGATTCCTGTGTAGTAGATTAAATGACAGCCAGGGTAGATTAGAAAAAAAAAACAACCATCAGCCAGTTTTATCAATTCTTTTTTTTATTATTATTATTTAAAACAAGGCTTGCTGCCTGCTGGTTGTATTCATTTGCATTTGTACTTGTTCACCAACTGATATTGGAACATTTTAATGGCTATTTGCAATACCATGTTCTGATAGGATTGTATGGCTCTTACTGGGGCCGAGACATAAATTCAAAAAATGTTATTTGGCTTAAAACTTTATCTTGTTCTAAGAAAAATCTGTTGGTTTGAGTTTTTTTTAAATATATGCGTAACATCAAGTCCCAGATGTGGAAATAACAGTCGTAACAGATTGACTGTTTCTAGTGGTGGTGCTCCTTCTCACTTTCCCCTCTTCTGCAATTATTGTGGTAACTCTGTAAGACAAGTAGCAGACTTACTGGACTGTAATGGATGTGCAAGATGCTTGTTGACACCACATTTTACTTTGAATTGCTACTTCAGCTACAAGAGACTGTTTGTTTCATTCTTGGGTGTCATAAAGCTGGTTCTGAATCAGCTTTCAGAAATGTTCTAGTAGAATGACCTCAGCTTAGTGTGCACAGTGTGCTATTTTGAGTTTATTTTCATGTATTACGGTGCTGCTGGGCAACTAATGTTTTCAACAAGGATTTGGCCTTTCTTTTCTTATGCCTTTTTTCTGCTTGTAGCAGTACATGGTAATTCCATCACCTTCTGGCCATCCCAATGATGAAATCAGAAGCTAAGGATGGAGAAGAAGAAAGCCTGCAGACAGCATTCAAAAAGCTGAGAGTTGACACAGCTGGGTAAGTAACACCACAGGGAGGCACAGAGTTAACATACTACAAATGGACTCGAGGGGAACACCCTTGCTGTGAAATTTGAGGGAATTAGGTAACTGCAAAAGGTTAGGCATGGAAAGCCTTCATTATAGTTAAACAAACTGAATTCCCTACCTGTGGACTGCACTTCTCAAGGAATTGTAATTTGTTTGATTGCTGTCAGCTTGCAGCTTCAAACAAACTTCACAACCATCAGCAGCTGACAGCATGCTTGAAATGAATTTTGGCATTAATCTGCCTGCCGGAGTTCACCAGTACTGGAGTCCATAGTGCTAGAACTCTGCTGTTGAAGTTAGCCTGTTGTCATGGCTCTGAAGGCCTGGCATGAGAATAAACTCCCATCTTTTCCCGGGAGAGAAACTTTCTTTCCATGTCACTGAAAGAGTGCATTAGATTCAGTGCATGATTCCCACACAAACTATTTTCATTGCTGTCACAAATGTTCTGTTTATAACCAAAATCATTACATGGGAAAGAATGCTTTTTGTATTGTCTTGTTTCATGGGAGATCTGACAAGTGGCACTTACCCTCACTGACCCAGGTAAGAGAACACAAACACTGTGTATCTTCTGATCATTTTTATGATCAGGAAGCTGCAGTCAGTGATGCAATTATACAGTCCCTGAAATGAAGGTGTAGGTAAGGCAGCACATAAAGATCAATAGAATTACCACAGAGCTGAGACTGTGAGTAGATGGGCTTCTAAAGTTATCTTTCTTTTAAGTAATTAAACTCATTAGTAGTGAATTGCCTCTCCTTTTTTCAGTATCTCTAGTCCCACCCCCTAGCTGGGCATACTTAGTTACTTTGGAATTTTTACTGGTGGCCTTCAATTTTCTTCTCTGTGTTCACTGTCCTTTAAATGGAAATTTAAGGATTTGTATTTGGATTCTCTTAACCCCATCCTAGATTAGTGTGTGGGGACTCATTTTCATTTCTCAGGTTACCCACCCTACTTACGAACTAATTTAATACAGGATTCGGAAAATAATTTTCTTGTGAATTCCAGTGTAATGTGTGAAGTCACAACTGAGAAAAATTGTTCTTATTACAGCTCGTTCCAAATAGGAGTCTGGGATGAACTTACAGCACCAGAAAATTTAGTAAATATTCTAAGGTCCCTGGCTTGAGTAGAAGTTGAAGGTCTGACATGTCTGTGTTGCTCAGTAGTATGAGGAGTTTTAGCTTATGTTGCCCTAGACAGAGGCTCAAGTGTTCTTCAGCTAAACAAAGTCTATTTATGTCCAAAGAACATTTATTTTTAGGAAAGAAAGGCTTATTTGTCTCTGGAAAAAGAGACGTGTTTCTTCAGTGATGGTGTTTTTCCCCTCCCCTCTCTCGGGAAGCTGAAATTTAGTCATTGTGTGTGTTCGTCACTGACACGTGGGGTTTGGGTCTGAATGGCATCCTTTGGTGAAAGAGTTATACAAACCTTTGAGATAGGAATATGTAAACACTTATCCTTCTAATTTAGGTCTTTATGGGCAGGATTTCAAGACATATTCTAAATGATTTGGAGCAATGTTTTCTGGGAAAGAAGATTAATAAGGGGTTTTTTTTCATAACCATATTGCTAACCAGTCTAAGCTGTTAACTGCTCATTCTGTCTTTCACAGATCTACTACTTCTCTCTCTGTGGGTGAAGGGACAAGTCCCAGAGCACTAGTTAGAACAGTGGCAGATGAAACCAAACCTAAGACTGTGTGTGCTTCTAAGGAAACCTGGCATGGGTAAGAGAAGCTTGGGATTATCAGACTACTTCAAATGATACTGCATTGGAAGGGAATTTTAAATAGACAAGGTTTCTAATAAGTACCCCCCTAAACAAGGAACCTGAATGTGCTTTATTAAAGAACTGTTTCAAATACTGCACCTCACCTTTTCCTGTTCATATATGACTGCTATTCTTATTTACAGTTATGTGAAGTGAAATGCTGGTCAGCTGTAGGTTGCTAAACGTTACAGATGTTTCTCAATACAAATGTGAGTTGCTGGTTTTGAATCAGACAATGATGAATGCACCTCTTTCAATCATCTTTTGACGTTGCAGAAGCTGTCATTGTGCCTTGGGAACTAGATTAAAATAAAGAATTGATTTCTGGAGTGTCTGTGCAGAACTTCATGTTCATCTGAAACAAAAGCTTCCTTTGCCCTGGATTCATTACTTTTGTGCTGCCTTCTTGTTCTTTGTCCTTCTCTTAGGGGTTATTTTGTCATATCTCACATGCTTTACTAATTTTCTAACTTTAAAAACCCACTCTTCTGGGTTCCTTTCTCTAGTGTTCCTTTTGTATTTTATAAGCTGCTTGACTAGTACAAAGTCAAATTCCAAGATAGCAGAACACTGAGTTTAAGGCTCTTGCATGCAGTATAAATGCAGTAGGGATTTTGCCCAGTGCTGTTTGTGACCCAGCAACAAGTCTTGTAGTGAATCTTCACTCCCTTTTGTGTCCTTCCCTGGCAGGTCTATGAAGAAGCCTCCGAGAGGAGTGGTGAGAACCCAGCGTCGCAGGCGTTCCAAGTCTCCCATTCTTCACCCTCCAAAGTTCATCCACTGCAGCACAAAATCGCATTCCACGTGCAGCCAGCTGGTGCAGAAGAGCCAGATGGATGCCCAGGATGACAGCAGTGGGTTTGGGATGCCAGTCCCCAGGGAAGCTGGTGCACACGGACGATGCAGCACCGCTCCCGACGTTGGCCAGGAGGGAGCTGAGGTTGAGTCTTTGGGGGTTTCTGTTACACAGTTGACATCGGAGAACAGGCAGGAGAACTCTCCAGCTGCAGCTTCTCTGGTGTCCAAAGCCAGCCTAAAGACTACGGAGCTTTCTGACTTCCAGTCCATGTGCAAGCTGAGCACGAGTAAGCCGTGTGCATGTGCAGGTAAAGCCTGTCAGTGCAAACTGTGGCATGACATGGAAGTGTACAAATTCTCTGGCTTGCAGAACACCCTCCCCCTGGCACCTGATAGAACAGTTTCTGAGGATCACTCGCAGCCTTTGCCATCAAGAACTCCCTCAAGTTCTCCACGCTCTTGCTCTGAGCAAGCCAGGGCCTTTGTGGATGATGTGACAATTGAAGACCTTTCGGGATACATGGAGTATTACTTGTATATTCCAAAGAAAATGTCTCACATGGCCGAAATGATGTACACCTGACAGCAGTGAGCATTAACGAGCACCAGAAGGGTGGCTGGTTTAAATCTGCTGTCACACTCATGTGAAGGTCCAACCCACTCCCTGCTCACTTGCAATAAAAACACTTCTTTGCATCTCAGCTGATGTTCATTATTTAAGCTGGACCAACAGTTTAGTTTCAGCATTATAATTTAAGCTTGGAATAGATAACGAGGTAAAACGTACCTAGATTGTACCTGCCTGTACTTAAGACCCAACACTTGGGAAATTCTATTTTTGTTTTCAAAATCCTCTTTTTGTTTTGCTGGAGGAAAAGAGTCCCTGTTTTGCATGGTGATTAGAGCCCTTATTGTCAGACACCTGGAGTAATTCAGTTTCTTTGAAATCACTTTGACCTCAGGTTTTAACACTTAGGCTTGTGGTTTTGGATGTTTCTGCCTCTGATTTTGTTTTTTTCATAAAGGAGTGTGACCATCTCCCCTTGGTACTGTTACCACTCTGGGCAAATTCAGGAGATGCAGTCACCTCTTCTTGAGTAGAGGCATTGGTATTTCTTTGTGCCTGAAGAGGCTTTATTTCTGATGGGCTGATCAGGCATCCTCCTTCCCTGTCTGGGATAAGGTTAATGTAGTCAGATGCTCTTGAGTTAACAGCATTTCCTTGCCGGGCTACCTGTTGAGAAAAGAAACTTGGGTGATCAAAGCAAGATTGTTTCAAAAGGTTTCTGATCTCTGTAGCATTGATCAGTGGAAAATATTGGGAAAGTGGAAAGCAAACCTTTTATTAAATGTCTAACAGGTTTTAGAGACTTGTCTGCAGCAGGAGAAACTGCTGTGTCCTTTAGGGGAATTACTGCTGCAGTTAACCAAAGGGAAAACGAGTCTGTGGGCTCTGTTCAGTGTAGTTTTAATGAAGGCCAAAGCAGCATTTGCTCACTTCAGTGGTCTTAATTGACACGCTCTGGTGGTTGAGGGTTTTTAGCTTCTTTTTCATCCTACTCTAACACCAAGTATAACCCTTCCTTCAAGTTTTGAGACCTATAGACTTGAGTGAACAGTTGCCAGTTGTAGGGAAGTCTTGAACACTGTGTTTTCTTTCTCCTCCACTTCCAGTCTTTTTGCTAAACCATTGTCATTTTAGCTGCCTTGTTCAGCTTTGCATTCTTCCTGGAATTTACTACTTTGGAAGCAAGCAGCTTGCTACCCCTGGTGTGCATCAGCACAGTGTCTCTTTTGTAAGAGCATCCCATCAAACAATATAATTTCTTGAGGGAGGGAAGAGTTATGTTTGGTTTGTCTTCACTATTTGCAGTACCTGAACTTTTCTGACCTGTGAGGTCTGGAGAAGAAACAGGCACAAACATTTCCCTGTGAAATCCTTTGGTGTTGCTCTTGTGTTTTTTTGTTGTTTCTGTGGCAGTACCTGGTGTCTTAGAACAAGTGGCCTTGTAAATTTACCTGTTTTGCCAGTTCTGAAGTGTCATCTACCCCTTGCAGAATGTACCTGGGTCCCACATCTCCTTTCTGTGTCCCTGCTCTTCAGTAGCTACATTTCTGCCACCGTGTTCTGGATTCAAGGCACTTATTTGGTAACTGTTTTGGTAACTATTGTCTGCAAAGTGCAAAGTGACCTTATTTCTCAAACAATTATTCTCCTTACTGTTCCCAAATGCAAATTCCATCCACAGCACCACTGTGGGGCTGAGAATGCCTTTCAAGACCGAGCTGCTTTTTACCATTTCTTTCGTTAGTCACAGACCTGCAGGGTTTAGGATTGCACTGTCCACTGCCCAGTACTGCGTTAAAGGGGTTTGAAATCCAGGAGATAATGCAAAAATACAGAGTAGAAAGATGTGAACTGGTGGTGACTGTGGAGGGAGAGGAGCAGTGCTGGGCCACTAGAGGTCAGTCCTGGCCGTGTGGGTTGGCTGCTGACACGGGCTCAACCTTCAGGGGAGAACGTGAATTTTTTCTGCCAAAATGAAGAAATAAGACCAGCTTTGTGTGGTGCCCTTGTGCACACACACACTGTTAGTGCTTTCTGAGGTTTGGATTTGTTGGTGGTCAAAAAAAGCTCTTTAAATGCCAACATCTGCATAAGCTATTGATGTTTAAACAAACATTAAATGAAGTGTTTAAACACTGAAGTGTGCAGTCCGTTCACAACTGTGCTATGTAATTAGAAAAAGTTGCTAAGTAAATAATTACGTGGTCCTGAACTTGGCATCCTCTTAGGACAGTTACGACATCTCTGGGCTAATAAGTGCTGGAACACCATGGGTAGCTGCAACTGCTGCCTTAACACTTTCCCTTCTGTTACTACAAGGTGTTTCAAGATGTTTTAGTCTTCCCAGAAACCACAGAACTAAAACCTCTGGTTTTGCTTTGAGAAAAGAGGAGTTTCCAGCCCTTGATCATGCAGCAAGAACTTTGAAAACATGCCTGAGTAGTCTAAAAGCTTGGATTAACGGAAAAAAAATATCAAACTTGAGCCAATTTCAAAGTCTGAGTTTTTCTTTTTTTATTAAGAAAGCTTTTGAGGGCTGGTTCTGCCAAGCACCACTTCTGAGTAGCGCTGGAGTCCCTTACCAAAGTGCCTCTTCCTGCCTGTAGCTGAAAAGAAGTGAAGCCTTTTGTAATTAGCTTTGTAGGGGGCACTTGGTCCTTCTGACCTGTGCCTGCAGGTGTTCTGTGTTTATGTGCTGTCTATACACACTTAGCTTTTCTTGCAGTTATGTGTATTGTGTGGTTTCTCTATATATCTTCGCCCTAGAAATGCCAGTGAAGTTGTCCAGGTGGTAACACAGTGTTGTGTGAGTCTGGAACTCACCACTGCCTGTGGCAGCTTTGCCCCAGAGCTTCCTGTGGGTTTTGGGAGCTCCCCTGGAAGGGCAGGGCATGGCATGGAATGGCACAGCCTGTTGATAGCACCCCACAGCTCCTGCAGCTTTCCAGCGTGGTGGTCAGCAAGGGGAAGGTCATCTCCCCATGGCCTTGCTGTGAGTGTCTTTGGAAATGGGACAGGGGTGCTGGAAGAAAGAAGGCTTGGATTAGCCTCTTCTGTCATTCCTTGTCCTCTACCATTTGATGACTTGAATTGTTAGGAAGTGGGCTGTCACTGCCCTGTCTCTCTGCAACTGTCCCAAAGGCACGGTCTCACCTTTCTTTTCCACACGTAGTGAGGCTAAATTACACTGCCAGCTGTTAAACAGAAGATTTTGGGAAGTGTGTTGTTTTTTGGGAGAGAAGGGTGAATGACTGCTTGTGAATTCCTTTCATTACCCTAAAGCAGCTTTGGAAAGTCACTCTGAAAGAAGCAGAGGGGCAGAGTGAGCTGAATGCTGCACTCTGGGTGACGGCTGTGCTCTTACTCCTCCTTCCACCTCTGCCATGTGAGTGACCTGTCCCCCGGCGCTCCATCCCCGCATCCCGCGGGGCTCCCGGTGCTCCTGGGGGGGAGCGAGGCGGCCCCTTCCCAGGCTCTATTTTAAGCAGACATTTACTTTCCCAGCCTCTTCTCCGCCTGGATCCCTGCCCGGGGCGGGGGACGGCGGGGGGGGGTGGGATGTGTCTCTCTCCCTCCTTCATAAAAGGGCCCCGAGGCGGGGGCCGGGCTCCGGGGGGTTATTTTTGGGAGCAGCTCCTGGGATCCGATGGCCTTGTTAGGGCAGCGCTGACCTTTCTCCCGGCGGGGGAGGAGAGCGGAGCGGGACGGGGCGGGCGGCAGCGGCCGGGCGGGGAGAGCGGCCGGCTCGGGACCCCCTTCCCTTCCTCCGCCGTGGGCTCGGGACCCCCTTCCCTTCCTCGCGGGGTTCGGGACCCCCTTCCCTTCGCCGCCGCGGGGGTGGCTCCCCGGGCGGCCCATGCCCGTGCCCGCCGGGCAGGTACGGGCGCGGAGCGGCTGCCCCGACGGGGGGGCTGGGGCTCGGCCCGCCCTTCTCCCCTCCCTCTCTCCCAATTTCTCCTTCCTCCCGTGCCCCAGCCCCTCGGCCGGGCCAGGCGAGGCAGGAGCGGCCGCTCACGGTGCCCAGCCCGCTCCCCCCGGGGATGCGGCAGCCCCGGAGCGCTGCCCCTGGGAACGCTGCCCGGCTGAGGGGCACCGGAGGGCACCATGAGTGGCGGCAGGTTCGATTTCGATGATGGAGGTGCCTACTGCGGGGGCTGGGAGGGGGGCAAAGCCCACGGGCATGGCATCTGCACCGGCCCCAAGGGCCAGGGCGAGTACTCGGGCTCCTGGAACTACGGCTTCGAAGTGGTGGGCATATACACGTGGCCCAGCGGCAACACCTACGAAGGCTACTGGTCCCAAGGCAAGAGGCACGGCCTGGGAATCGAGACCAAAGGACGGTGGGTTTACAGAGGAGAGTGGACCCATGGCTTTAAGGGACGGTACGGCGCGAGGCAGAGCATGAGCAGCGGAGCCAAGTATGAGGGCACCTGGAACAATGGCCTGCAGGATGGCTACGGCACGGAGACCTACGCTGACGGAGGTGAGGGTGGCTCCAGAGGGGCTGGGGAGGGGGATGAACAGCAGGACGCCCAGAAGAGGTTGTGTGTTGTCCCTGCTGAAGAGGTGACCTAGTCCTGTCCCCACTAGTGAGACAGGCACAGTGGTCTATCATGAGCCATTGGGGTGCTTCAGTGAAGGAGCAGAGCTTGGGGCACAACTGTGTGTGCCCTGATTTTCCCAGCTGGGCACAGCGTGTGTGGCTCGCTGTCCGCAGACACGAGGGAGGAGCAGCAGGAGCACCGTCCCTGCCATCCCTCCCGTGGGACCTGCTCTCCAGTGTCCCTATCGATATTTAACACCAACCAACTTGACTTGTGTAGTCTGTGGCTCCTGGTTCCCCAGGGAATGGGTATTCCTGAAGCAAACCAGAAGCTTCTGGGTGGTGCACAACCACAGCGAGCTGTGCACTCACTCCCCAGGCAGCGAGCTGTGAACGGTCCCATGTCAGATATGAGCCACCCACGGCACCGCAGCGCTCTTTGCCTGTGCCTTAAACGCTGCCTGCCTCTGCCAGGCTGCCTGGACATCTCCTTTGCCAAACCGTTTTGATTGAGTCCATCTAAGATGTTTAGAATATGTGGTCACAAGCCTTTCCCTAAAATAAATCCCTTTGATTACTTGGAAGCTTTCAACCCCTGCTACTACAGAAACACACCACGTAGTCAGATATTTGTTGTGCGCTGTAAATGCTCGGTCTAATTGTGTTCTTACATTAGTGGCAATTTTGGGGGTTAGAAACATTGCAAGAATTTCTGTGCAAGTAACTCTGTAGCTCTTCAGCACTGTGATGTTCCAGGCTGCCACATTTAGGATGGCTAAATAGAGAGGGTGATTTGAAAGAAATACCCTTCAAAATACGGATCAGAATTGCATCTATATTTATCTACGACAGGCGTTGGAGTTAGTTTATAAAGAAAAATAGCTGTAATAGTATAAATCTTCAGAATGAAAAGCATCACATTTATAGGCATTAGAAAAATGGACTAATTCAAGAGTGGCTGTCAGGGTTATGCTTTTACACAAATATTTTTCAATGAGTTGCGTGAGTTTGTGGCTAATTTTAAAACTGGGAATACAGTCTTGAAGTCGACCCATTTTATTTGCACCCTTGGTGGCTGTAGGTACAGACATGAACTGACAAATCCCTCCAGCTCCTTAAATTTTCTCCCTTCTCTGTCCCGTGGCCATGGAAGGGTTTAACAAGTGCAGGATGCAGGGCCATAGTGAGGGTTCAGTGCACAGAACCTTCTCACGAGGCCATAAAAAGGGTAGGTGACATGTGAGGTGTGCTCTGATGAATGAGG
The DNA here is from genome assembly GCF_003984885.1 of Neopelma chrysocephalum. NCBI lineage: Eukaryota > Metazoa > Chordata > Aves > Passeriformes > Pipridae > Neopelma > Neopelma chrysocephalum. Next base: position 663,647 of record NW_020897756.1, on the reverse strand, counting down.
AGCAGTGATCAGGTCACTGTCAGCAACGGCTGCCGTTGGGACTTTCATTCTGGAGATGTCAAGGTCTCCTGTGAATTGGCACAGCCTCTTCCTCACTGCTTCCTAAAATGCAGGTTCCTCTCAGGGTGAAAGGCTACTGGAGTTCCAGTTAATGGGGAAGAATTTTGAGAGGCAGAACTTGATGAAGGATATGAATTTGATTAGATCTTGGACTGGAAGCTCGGGAGAGAAGAGCAGGAAAGATGAGTCAATGTTTTCTCCTGTAAGGATATATAATATACTGCTTCTGTCAGCACAGCTCCCCGGGGTGTTGTCCCACACCCAGAACGTGCCAGCTGCATGATCCCTGGTGCCACCCGAGGTTGGCAGTGAGGTCCTGATCTGTGAAGATGTGCCCTGCCAAAGCCACCCTGGGCAGTGCTGAGCTGGGCTCTCCCCAGGGGCTCACGAGGGCTGTGCCCTGGTGCTCAGCAACCACTCCTCGTGTTGGGCCATCCCATCCTGGCTGGTCCGAGCTGTTCATTCAACACATGAGTTTCTCTGATGGCACAGGGACATGTAGAAAGCTGCATCCAAAGCCAGGGTGGGGATCACCCTCCAGCAGCACCTCTGTAGGACAGGGGTGTGATGGTCTTACTGACCTGCAGGACCTTTTCCTGTTTTGTCTCCTCACCTGCACACCAGTAACCACCTGCAAGATCCAGATGTGGCCAGGCTGCTAATGGGACCTGTTAATATTTGAATTTGAGGTTGCCAAGATAAACATCTGGAAAGGCTCTGGAAATGTGCTGTCCCTCGACTAGGGGACACCATTCCCAAGCCCCTTGGAAGCCAGCCACACAAGGAAGAAGGCTCTGGGAATATGCAGCTCTTGCCAGGCCAGCAGAAACTTTAGGTCATGGTTGGGCTGCCTGCGGATTTCAGGGAAATGTAGCTGATTCTAGTGGTTTAAAATAGACTTTAACTTTTTATGTATACACATATATGTATATATAGACATGTATAAAAAATTTATACTTCAAAATACACTTAAAATATACTTGTAGGGTTGTCTGTGTTTGAGTCTTGTGTCTGGCCAAGATTGGTGGCTAAATAAAGCCCATATCTGGAGTAAAGCTTTTTGAAATTCCATATGATTTTTGGTGCCTAGTAAGAAGCAGAGCCATGGTACGGTTTAGCCCAGGCACTGTGTGGGTCATGCACTCTTTCTCTCTGCTACAAAAAGCCCATTTTTGTGAAAGCTATGAGAGACTGATGGTTTAAAGGAGTCTTCTGTAACAATGATTGAAACCAACCAAGAGGCTCAGAGCTCCTGGTGTGGCTGGGCAGAGGCAGTGACACTGTGATCTTTGGATATTTAAGCTGGATATACTTGTGTCTGCTGCTGTCACCAGAGAAGAGGTCAGAGCCCTTCACAGGGGCAGGATGCTCGAGCTAAAGTGGATGGTGACTGGGGTTGTGAAAGGCACAGAATTAAGGAATTAATCATTTTGCAACATAAGCTGTGAGTAAACACCTAGTTATTTGGTTACCACTGGTGAGTTTTGTCCATGCTGTAAGGAAGGCCTCATTTTTGGGATACTTTTTTGTGTTTGACTCTGAGTCAAAACCCAGTGAAGTGTCAGTGCAGAAAGCAATCTTGCTGCTAATGCTGAATCATGCTGCACACCCAGGATTCAGCCCAAAGCTTGTCTTTGCTGTACAAGTAACTGCTTATATATATATCTGTATGGGTCAAAAAACTCACTTGCAATCAAAGCAGCCTAAAACCAACTTATTTTTGATGCTGCAATTTTTTCTCTAGGGCGCCAGGGAAAACAGCGGTGTCAATTAACCATGAGGAAACAATTAGACCAGTCAGTTATCAGAAGACCACAGAAAAGGGGAAGAGAAATGCAGAAGTGTGCTTCACTGGGGAGATGAAATGGGTGATACGGAGCAGCACAACTCCCTGAGTGCCTGTGGCAGGGAAAATACAGTGGGAAGTGGCCTGGGGTGGGACAGAAGGAGCAGCATCCATGGGACTGCATCCAGGAAAGGAGGAAAGGGCTCTGGAGACCCAAGATGGTGCTGGCTTGTGTCTGCTGCCTCTGTAGAGAAGCTCCTCCTGGCTGAATGGTACCCATGAATTAATATGGTGATTTTTTTACCCTCTAGGGTTTTTTTCTGCCTTTCTTTTCCAGCAAAACCCATCAGTTAGTATTGTTGGCACCAAAAAACAGTGCTCAGTTTTTGCTGGCCCATCTTGCACGTGGTACTGTGCATTCTTTTAACATTCTTTTAACACTGAGTTCTGATGCATCTGTCCTTGCAATATCTAGGTGACAGCAGGGGACTGTAGGGCAGGGATTCAATTTGAGCTGTTTGCATTATTTACCTGGTTGTTTGTGTTATTTAAATTCATCACTAATTATATGAGAGCCTTGAGGCAGGCTGGGAAAGGGAGGTGTGACACTGCTGATGGGGGGCTCTCTCTGCCATTTGGCATTTGGCATCAGGAGCTGAAACTTGCAGCTCTGCACCATCCCATCCTGCTGCCAGGGTGAAGCAGGGGGTTCTCCCAACCCATCAGTGTGTCTGGAGGTGAAAGCTACAGGGTTGCCATTTCCATCAATCCCACAATTGAATCCTCTCCATGCTATGAAGTTACCTGGGCAGCACCCCCTGCTTTGGTCAGGGATGGGTAGAGGTGATGAACTGCATCCCTGGGGGTCGCAGAGGTTTTTGTCATTATGACAAGTAAAAATGCAGGCAATAAAGGCTTAGGGCTGGGGAATCAGGGAAGTGGTCTCTGTCCCATTTTCATCCTAAATAAGAGATTTATTTTTTTCACATCCACTGCTTTTTAGTGATCTATTGCAGAACCTCAGGCACGTGTGAGCCCGTGGCTGCCTGGCTGCCAGCTCTGTGTCCTGCCTGTCCCCCCCTTGCCCAGGCTGTTTTGGTACTGGGGGGTGGCAGCAGCTCAGGGACGTGCAGCCCTGCTGCAGAGAGGTTTTGCACAGCCCCATTGTCTCTTGAACTGGCTGCACTGGGACATGTTGGTGAGACAGGGCTTGGCTCCACTCAGCCCCTGCGTGCCCTGACACATGGCTGCCGGCGCCTCCAGCCGCTCCCAGCGGCCTCTGGCTTCACTCCAGGAGTGGTTTATGGCCCTGCCCTGGCACGAAGCCTCAGCCAGACAGGGAATTGTACCATGCCAGGGGCATAGCAGAGTCTGCTCGCGGTGTGTCAGTGCCCTCCGTTCAGCCAGGTGGGGTTGGCAGGTTTGGTCACACCACGTGTCACAGGGACAAGGTTGCTTGTGCTGAATGGGCTGAAATCAGGCAGCAGAGATCAGCCTGCAGAGCTGGTGTCGAACCCTGTGTTGGCCTAAGAAGTGGCACCCCAATCTCTGCTCCATGGAGACCCACTGTGCCATGTGGCTTTTCCCATCCATGTGGCTCCAATGCTTCCAGGGGAACAGACTGGGGCAGGGACTTTCTGGAGTGCAGTGGCTGCTCCAACGTGGCTCCTAAGGAGCAGCTGAGCCCCCCTAAACCTGCAAGACTTTTCCAGAGTTCCCTTTCCAGGGAATTAACATGGCAGCACTATCAGCTGCAGCCTGATACGTGTGAAGTTGTTCCCATCCTAGGAGAAGGTCTCCAATGTCACCCCGATCATGTGTCAGCCCTGCTGGCCGGCTGGGCAGGCAAGGTGGAGCCCTGACCTCACGAGCTCTCAGTGGGGAGCAACGTGGGGGCACTGTGGGAGTCTCTATAACTTCATTTTTCACTAGGGAGACTCATCACCATTTTATGGAGAGGGATTTAGGACCATGGTGAGGAACATGCTGAGGTGCCTGGGCATCTCCAGTGATGGCTCTTGGCTCCTGGATCATGCCCAAACCCACACTTCCCACCTTATTTTTCCCTAACAGAGCTTCAGGTTCTACCAAGAAATCAGGCAATGGCCCCTTGCTCTGGCAGATGGCTCCCCATGGCTGGCTGCACTCTTCACTACCTGAACCCCTACTTTTTTTTGTAGGGGAGACCAATTGTTTGCAGGGAGCCAAAAATCCTGTGTGCCATGGGATCAGCAGGGGCTGGTGGGGGGCGGCTCACTCGGGGCAGCAGCTGCTGCCTGCTTGGGCACTTCTTGTCTTTCCTGGCCCTCAGCACTGTAAGTTAACACTCCACAGGCGGGTCCAAAGAGGATTTCAACGAAACCTGAAGCTTGGGAGGAGAGATTATGCTGCAGAAGTGGCCTGGGAGACTGTAAAATATGCACTCCCACAATCGCCAAAGAAGGAACTGGATTTGCTCCTTGGGGAGCAGGGTTATCCCTGGGCTCAGTAACGGTGTCTGAGGGGGCAGATGAATGCCTTGAAGAGGGGTCACACCCTTTCATCTCAGCCTGGCCCTGCCTGAGCCTCCCCAGGACCCTGGGAGTGCCTGCTCTCCCAAAACCATGTGCAGGCTGCCTCCTGCTCCCTGCTCTGGGTGCAAATCCCATACAGGAAGTGGCTTTGGGTTTACACCAGTGTTGCCTGATGCCCCAGCCCCTTTCCAATGACCTGTCACTTGCCAACAGAGTCTCTTGGGTTAGTGTCCTCTGCTCTTTGCTCTCTGGGGACTGATGCTTTTGCGTGTGGGTGAGCACCGGTGGAGTTGAGGGACAGCAGGTACATCTCCTCTAGGTCGGTGCCACCCCACAGCCCACCCTCCTTCCTTTGCTGGCTCTCCTGGGGCCCAGCCGCTCGTTCACCCCGTCCCTCTTCTCTCCCGCAGGCACCTACCAGGGCCAGTTCACCAACGGCATGCGGCACGGCTACGGCGTGCGGCAGAGCGTGCCCTACGGCATGGCCTCGGTGGTGCGCTCCCCCCTGCGCACCTCACTGTCCTCGCTGCGCAGCGAGCACAGCAACGGCACCCTGCCCCAGCAGGACTCCCCCGCCGCCCACCCCGAGAGCCTGCCCCTCTCGCCCACCATCACCCGCGGCGGCTTCGCCCTCAGCCTCTACGCGGACGCCGAGGCCGGCAAGCCCAAGAAAGGGGGGCTCTTCCGCAGGGGCTCCCTGCTGGGCAAGCTGAAGAAGTCCGAGTCCAAGTCGTCCCTGGCCAGCCAGAAGAGCCGCGTCAGCTTCCTCAAGAGCGAGAGCGGGATCAGCTCGGCCGCCAGCGACGCCACCTCCACCGTCAGCCTGGGCGAGGGCGCCGAGGGCGAGGAGTACACCCCCTTCGAGTCCGACATCGACGCCACCACCACAGAGACCTACATGGGCGAGTGGAAGAACGACAAGCGCGCCGGCTTCGGCGTCAGCGAGCGCTCCAGCGGGCTCAAGTACGAGGGCGAGTGGCTGGACAACCTGCGGCACGGCTACGGCTGCACCACGCTGCCCGACGGCAAGAAGGAGGAGGGCAAGTACCGCCACAACGTCCTCGTCAAGGGCATGAAGAAGCGTGTGATACCCCTCAAGAGCGCCAAGATCCGGCAGAAGGTGGACAGGAGCGTGGAGGGGGCTCAGAGGGCCGCAGCCATCGCCCGGCAGAAGTCGGAGATTGCGGCGTCCAGGTGGGTGCTCGGAGCTCCAACGTGTGGTGGTGGTGGTGGTCCCCATCTCACGTGCTCAGGAACTGTCCTCTTTCTCGCCCCCTCTCTTGTCCCCCTGCAGCTCTGGTCTGCGGGGGAGCTGCTGGACAGCAGGGACTGGCACCAGCCCTGACGCTCAGCAGGATGGGCAGTGTGAGCTGGCGGGATGGGGAGCACCCTGGTGCTGTGCCAGGCTGCTGGAGCGGCTGGGCACTGATGGGGCAGCAGGACAAATAGTGGGGTTTGATGGTGGTAAACCCAACAGGCTCACGAGCAGCGAGACGTGTCCCAGACAAACTAGGGCTGCAGCAGAGCACGGCTCAGCCCCTGGTGTGGCTCTGTGGGGAGCTTGTGGGATGCTTTAGGGTTGTCACCTAATTTTACCAGCACAGTGGTGTCCTTCCTGGGACAGAGGAGGGAGGAAATAAGAGTGGCCCCAGGGTCTGCCTGGGGAGGGCAGGGGAAGTTATCCCTCTCCAGCTTGCATCTCTGCCTATGTCCGAACTGTGTTGGCAGCATGCTCCTCCAGCAGGATTTCTGCAAGTCTCAGAGCCAACCTGGCACAGACCAGAGATCTGGGAGGCAGGGTTGGAGCCTTCGTTCCTCTCCTTTTCCTTGGGGAAATATGGTTGTAACACATTTTGAGGTTTCACCTGGCCTCTCCATCAAAACCTCCCCACACACAGGCTTTGCTCAGCTGCTGGGTGGTGGCTGTGACTCCACATCTGTCCTGTCTCACTCCTTTAAATTCCTGTTTAATTATCAGTGACTTCATTATCAAGCAGAGAGGGGAAATAAGCAAGGAGGACATCTATTCCCAAACCCCATCCCTCCCCCCCAAAAAACCCCCAGCTCTACTCTCCCAGCCGCCGTTTCTGCTCTGAAGTTTTGTGGGGAGCGTGACTGAGATTTTTTAGCAAAACACAGTTGCCTCAGAGAGTGGTGGAGAAAACCCATCAGAATTGCAAGTGAAGCTCCGTGCAGGGCCAGCTGGGATAAAAATAACAGGCTGGGGCAGCGTGGGGCCCGCTGGATCCTCCTGGCAAGGCAGGCTCAGCCCAGCCAGCTTCACCGTGCCCGGGAAGAGCGTGTGGCTGCGGCGTGAATAAGGAGGCTGGAGCTGCAAACGCTGCTCCCCGAGAGCTTGGCTGGTTTACACAAACCTCTTTTTATTATACACTATTTACACTTTGGATCAAAAGTGTCTCTGCAGTGTTTCCATCAGGAGCTGGAATGCACCCGCTGCCCTGGCGGGGACTGCATCCCTCCCCAGTGCCGGGGAATAATTTCCTATTAAGGAAACCTTGGAGCTGGAGGAAATAAGACGTTAGAGCCGGTTTCCTCCAGGGAGTCCTGGGCTATCAGACCCTGCAGTGGTGTGGCTGCTGGGGCAGGGAAGGGGTTGCTGTGCTCCCTGGCACTGTGGAACCCCAGTCCCATTCCTGTGGCACTGCTTGCAGCTGAGCTGGACCCACTGAGAGAGAATTCAGGCTCTTCCATCCTCTAAGCTATAACTCAGTGTTTCCATCAGTGTTTATTCCTGGTGTACATTGCTCTGGGCAGAGCCACTCTCTCTACTTGATGTCTTTTGTAAATCCAACTTGTGCTCTCCTCCGTCCTCCTTTCAGCTCAGTTTTGGGGTTGAGAGTAAATACAGATAATTTTGTCCCAAGAGGGTCCTTAGGTTATCCCCAGCTCTGCCACTGACTTTCACTTTGGCCTTGAACCTTTCCTCAGTTTCCACACCCAGGACAGAGTAATTGCAGACAGATTGTGAAAATGCATTATTACAGTTTATAGAAGGGCTGCACTATCATTAGCATCACCCAAGCTTGTAACTGCCAGATGGGGTTTTCTAGATGGAGCGTTTATGTTTCTCCTCGAATTGCGGTGTGTACTTTACCCACAAAAATGCCTTTGAGGCTACACTAATCCCTTTCTGGGGGAAGATGTGGCATATCTGTATGTAAGATTGTAACTAGGAATTAGTTGGAAGGATGCAGCAGGCTGTGCAGATTCCAGGTACCCCTGCATACCTGTGCCATTGTACATGAATGTTTGAGTTTCATTTGCTTCTGACGCTCAAGGGAGCCCCTTGCAATAAAGAGCTAAAGTGCTGTAAATCCGACCTTCTGTTGTCTGGGGGTGAAATGTCAGGAGAAAACCAGATTTCTCCCTTTTGCACCATAAAAGGCTCTTTAGGGATAGAAATCCTGAGGAAAACAAGCTCAGGCGCTGGAAGCTGCCTGGGGCAGTTCCACCGCAGGAATGTCAGGCACGTGCTGAGCTCTGGGGGTGCTCTGTGGGCACCAGAGATGGGAGCCCTGCCTGGGGCTGCCCTGCCTGGGGCTGCTGGGGATGACAGTCAGTGAGGTCACCAAACCCTCCCTGTCCCATTTCCCCTCCAAGGGTGTCTGAGGTGCCAGGCTGCTTCACAGCTCCTGTCCCACCTGCCAGCTGGTGCCAGCTACTGCCTGCCCTGCCCCAGCAGTGCTGCCCTGGCCTCCTCAGCTCCCTCCTGAATCCTCCTGGGTCGACGATCCCGCTGCTTTCCCCATTGTGCAAGAAGCTGGGGGCATCATCTCACTGTCAGCTGAGGGAACGGTGATTTTTTTTTTTTCCATTCTGTTTTTCATTATTTCAAAATGTGAAAATCATCTGGTGCAGTGTCCTGCTGTCCTGAGCAGACCCCCAAGCCAGCCAGCTCCACCCTGGGCAAGGCCTCTTGGTGCTGCTCAGATACAAACCCTGGGCATGTCTATTGGCAGCACTGGGGATCAGGTACTGGGATGGAGCTGATGGAAGCTGGGATGAGGTAGGAATCCTCATCCAGGCTGCTGTCACTTTGGGGAAGTCATCTTGGGCAGCTCATACAAGGGTTTTCCTCCTCACCGGTGCTTTTGGGGGACAAAATGAGTGTAAATGCTGCAAATCCCACCTCTGTCCCACTGCAACAGCATCTGACGTGGTCTGCCTCTGCACGTGGTTGTGCTTCCCAGTGACTTGGACTGAAGTCAATGGAGGGACTTGGCCATGTGTCCTGCAAGGCACGGGCCTGGCCAAGCTCTGAGATCCTCTGACGGATGCATACCCTGGCAATAACACCTCAGATACATCTGCCAGATGTCACAGGATCAATAGGAAAGCAAGATAGTAGAGGCAATAATGGCTGCTGTGCTTCACCTGTTTGTCGTCGGGTGCTGGCTCTGAAGCCCCTGAGGGGTTTATGCCTGGAGAGTATAACTACAGATGAATACATTTTGGATTTATTTTTGTTTTAATGTAATATCTGTAGATATCTGTAAGAATTTCTAGACTGCATTCTGAAGTGTGGGGCATCAAGCCCTGATCAAGTAGGGTTTGCTCATCATGGTGAGCCTGGGTCGTGTGGTGTCAGGAATCACATCGGCTTCCCCGGCAGCGACACATGGGCATCGTTCACACTGTGAGCTGCTGCCTGGTTTTGAAGCCTAAATGGGTTTTCTGTCTGTACCCATGGCTTTGGGGCACATCTTAGCTCTCCCTTCAAATTACAAGAGTGCTCGACGGCTCCAGTATCGCTTTCCAACCCTCCCCTGCCCAGCCGCATTCCCGCCGTCTCCCTGTGCTCAGCATTTCCAGGCTGCGTGGCCGGGCAGCAGCGAGCAGCGTCTCCTTGGGGAACGCGGGTGTGTGGTGCAAATGACGTCCTGAAATCGCTGCAGTCAGCAGAGGCTCCTGACTAAATAAGGGCAGGCAGAGCGGGGCTTTATCGGCCCGAGCGCGACAGCTGAGAGCCGGGGCCGTGGCAGCCCACGCCGCCGGGGTTCGGCCACACACTCCCACCAAAAGCTGCTTTATTTGGCACAGCTCTGCCCCAGCGAGCTCCTGAGCTTGGCCCTGCTGCTCTTGGGGGTTCAAGCTGCAGGTGGGGAAGGTGGGCAGCCAAAGGGATGTCACCTTTTGGTGAGGCACAGTGTGTGTCCACTGGTGGCCACGGTGGCCTCGGCCTCCTGGGGCTGACAGCACAGCTCAGTTTCCCCGAGGCCAGATTTCGGATCTGGAATTTTAGGGCTGTTGAACCACACTTTGGGTTTGCTCTGAAAGTTTTAGGTTTTGGGGTTTTTTTTAAGTATGCATTGATTTCTGCTTTCCTCAGGCTTTTAGCCAGTGGCACAGGCATCAGACACTTCAGGAGTTCAGCACATTCCCAGACCCTTAGGTCAGAGGCCAGAGGGCAGGATGCTCATGGAAGAGCAGGCAGCAGCAGTGGTTTGAGGCAGCCCCTGCCAGGAGAGCTCCCTGCTCCTCTGCTCTCACAGTCTTTTTGCTCCAGGACCCCACAGCTCTGTGTGATGGATGGACATGAGATGAGGAGGCAGCAGCAGGCAGGAGATGGGCAGAGCCTGTCCTGACCCTGGGGGGGTTGTTGGCTGTGATTTGCCTCCAAGTGGGAGCTGCCAGGGAGAGATACAGGAGCTGGGAGCAGCATTTCTGCAGCTGTATGATCAGACACCAAAGACATCACAGCCTGGCCCCTCAGGGGGCTTAAAAGACAAATTAATCAGGTGAAGGGGTGGGACAAGACTACCCCTCACCTCCCCAAGGGGCGCAGGGCGAAGCTCACTCCCAGTAAGGTGCAACCACACCTGGAGGCAGTTGAGTGGCCTGAGCTGAGGACAGGTCCTTGATGGCTGGGCATTCTGGCTGACCCAGGTATTCTGGCTGCCTCACAGCCCCCACAATGGGAATCTGCATCTCGGTGCTTCCATAGGCAGGGCTCAGAGAGAGCCAGTGCACACATGAGCAGGGAGAGACAAGAGCAGCCACGTGGCTCCTGCTATAGCTGAGGGCCAGGACACAGCAGTGAGGGGACTTTCCTTGGTGCTGCTGTCCCAGCAAAGACGTTTCTCACAGAGCTCGGTGTGTTTATAAGGAGAATAATCTTGTTTCATTACTCTTGGCTAACAGAAACCCAGTTGGTGGCATCTATTTCCGCACCAGCCGAAGCCAGGGCCGGGACCCTCCCACCTTCTGTGTGGCACAGCAGCCTCCAGCTCTGCACAAGTACTGCCCTTTCCAAACCTCTGCCTGACCCTCATCCCACCTGGACATGGGAGCCATGCAGGGAGAGGGCTTCTGGGTTTGGGTGAGCTCCTCTCCGTCCCTGGTCCTTGGGGACAGCGAGCCCCAGCGTTGGGGTCGAGCCAGGATCAGACATCAGACACCCACCCCAGCTGTGAGACCCCCACAGTGTGTCCCCCCACGTCTGGGGCTGTGGGCTGGAGGGGTTCAGTGCCATTGGGTGAATGATGTTGAGATGCCTTCACCCCTTTCTTTGAGCCCTCTCCTGGAACAGCCCCGTCCCCAGCCCGGGCTTGGCTGCGGTTCCAGCACTGACACATTTTTGGCCCACCGTGCTCCTTACGCCGAGATGCGTTCTGACTCCAGAGGAGCTTTATCTGTTTTCCACCCGCCTCACAAGAATTTCCTCAGGCACTTTCATGCCCTATTAGGGTAAGAGGGAACGTGCACTTTTAGTAGCTCCAAGGAGAAAGCATCTGCTGGGCAGCAAACCGCTTTCCCCAGGGCTTCCCGGGTTATCGGGGTTGGAGCAGGCGAGGCTGTGGCTTGCAGGGATCCCCTCAAGAGGAGCAGAGCTGGGATGGCAGGATGCCAGCCCCAGGGATGGGTATGACTCTGATACCAAGCCAGGCAGGGAAAGTGGAATTAATGGGCTGTTCATTTCGACCTTGTGGGAAATCCTTATCTCAACAGCTTCCACACACACACAGAAAGGGAAAAATGAAGTGGGACTTTAATCTGCAAAAATGACTGTGGAAGATGATGGCTTCTCGTTCAATTGATCTGGTGCTGCGTGGAGCAGAAAGACTCTGACTCCCATCCAAATGCTTGGAATCAGCCTGCAGGGAGCTGGGCTTTAAAATCATCGGATTTAATCAGGCTCTGCTCAGAGGTTATCATCATCTCAGTGGAATGTGAAACAGGCTTATCTTGAAAAAGAAACAATATTTCAGCAAAATGTCCAATTAAAATAGAAAGCCAGTGATAAAGAAACCCTCCCTCCTCCTGGAGGAGGAGCAATTTTTTCAGCTTATCCTGGTGCTGAGCCAGAACCCTCTGGCTTTCTGAGTCACAAGTTTTTTCATTTTGCTCCTGCAAAGCCCGGTGAGCCTTCAGTGGCCACCAGGAGGGACCTGGTGTCCCATCTACCTGGGTTCCCTCAGCAGCCTTGGGTGCAGGTGCCTGGGAGCTGTGGGTGCTGCAGCCCAGGCCATGGGCTGGCTGCCCTCACACCTCCCAGCTGCCTCTTCTTTATCCAAGACCTCAGATTTGTGAATGTCTACTCAAGAGACCCAGAGGGCTGGAAGAAAAAGGCTTCTACCTTAAAATTTTGATAAATAATTTAGGTTTTGGCCAAATGCAACATTTTAAGAAATTTTTAAAAATTTAAATTTTTTTTTAATTTTTTTTTTGTTTGACTGGGGAAAAACACCACAAAACAGATACAGCAGTTCCTCACTCTTTTGGTTTGGATTGCTGAAATCTGGAAAAGATTTGAATTAGAAGTTGCTAAAACTTTTTGTTGAAGAAAACCAACAATCTTAGAGTGAAAACACAGACTTTCTGACCCATTTTAGCTGTGGTGGACCTGGCAGTCAAGTAAAACATGCTCAGCTTATGGATCCATCTGTTTGGCAGAGCCTGGGCCTCGGCAGGAGCTCCTGGGTGAGGCTGGGTTCCCTTGAAACAAATGACTGCTGCATCCCTGATGTTTTCTTGCAAGTGGGAATTCCGAGGGGAGGACAGGGAGCAGTGCAGGTACAGGCAGGGAGGCAGGAGCACACAGGGAATGGAAAGGCTGGAAGACCCTGATCGCACATGTGCTGTGAAGATGTTTTGGTGTGCTGTCAGCGGGATAACCCAGCTGCTTTCATCTTGCAGTGGTGCCCAATTAAATCAGGGTCCCCAGAGCTGAGCCCCTTTGATAATGGAGTGGTTGGAAGCTGGGATAAATCAGTGGCATTTGGGCACAGCCCCAAGGCTGCGCTGCTCTGGGAGCTCCATTCCATCTGCACCCAGGGCAGCAGGGAGGACAGCAGACCTGAAATCCAGAGGTAGGAGGAAGAGGTCCAGCTGACAGCTGCAAATCCCTCTTTTTCCCAAAGATATCTCTGTGGATGCTCTTACGAGCTGCTCTGAGCCTGGCTGTGCTGGCAGGACAGGCTCCAACAGAGCGAGGAGCTGCCTGTCCTGCTTGTCTGAGGCCAGGGCAGTGTCCCTGGTCCCCTGGAGCTGGCAGGCTCTGGCTTGCTCTGCTCCATTTAGAGCCGGCTCCAGGCAGCTGCTGCCTGGCATCCCGGGGCTGTGGGGTGAACAGAGAGCAGCTGTGCCCTGTGCCAGCGCCCCCAGCTCCTCACAGCCCGTGGGCTCCCGTGCAGGCTGGCACAGCCCAGCCCCGAGGGCCGCTGGCTGCCCGGTGCCGCTCGCTCACGGGGCACTCGGGGTGGCAGAGATTAACTGGGCAAACCTCCCACACGCAGGGCTGGGGTGTGTAGGTTGTCGTATTATTGAAGACAGCTGCAGATCTGTCTGCCCTAAGATTAATATCTCTTTAACTGTTCCAAGGGGAAGTATCCCTGGGTGAAAGATGCAAGTGGCCCGCAGCTATTTAGAGCTAAGGATAACGTTTCGGCATTTTAAAAATTCACCAAGTAATCATAAAGGCTAATGCGTGCTGAGCTCGTTAGGTGGCAGGGAGCTCTGCCAGGCCTGTGCTCCAGAAGCACTGCACAGAAAAGGATGCTTTTCTCCTGGCTGAATGGCCTGGCCGTGCCCTTTCTGTGGAAGGCAGGAAAAAAGGTCTGATTTATCCAGCTAAGTAGCCTGGGCATCTACAAAGTGCCACCACTTCTGTGTAAGTGCTGGTACCAAGACTGAAAAGCCTGGGGCACCACTGAGCTGCTCTGCAGTGTCAGGATGGCTGCTTTTTTTGTATTGCTGTTGCAGTAGTATGGAGGTGTTTTCTTACAGAAGCAAATTGTGTTGATTTATGCTTGTTTCACAATTTAGATTGCACCTTGAAGAGTCCATCTTACAAAGAAGCAAAGGCTCATGCATGCCAGGGATGTCGGAGTCCAAGCTGAGTGGGTGCTGCATGTGAGGAATGGAGCAAAAAGAGCAAAAGGAGGATGAACAGTGCAGCTGTCTGTCAGGCAGGACACCCATGGGGTGGGACACACAGATGGGTTTGACTGAAGGTAGGGAAAGTGGCACAAGGGGTGGACTGAAAAGGGAAATTCAGTCCCATGGGCTGGTTACAGGTACATGAGGGTAGCAGAATTTTGCAGGTGTCTGCACGCATGCAGAGGGAAAGACAAAAAGGAGATGGATTGGGACTAAGCAGGAAGAAAGGGATGCTCCAGCCCTAGAGGTGATACAAGTCCCAAGACAGTGTGGAAAATGGAAAACCCATAAAGTTCTGTCCTGGTCAGGATGTAGAATCACAGAATTGTCTGGGTTGGAAGGGAGCTTTAAAGGTCATCCAGTCCCAGCCTCAGCACAGGTGTGTGCTGGTCAGGTCTGTGCTCTCTCACCCTTCACGATTGTGAACACAGAAAGGACCAGGTTGCCATCAGCAAAAACACTTCTGCAGCTTTCCCTCTATCCCTTCTGAGTGCTGCAAACATTCCTGCCAAGACAAACTGTTATCTCAAGTTTCTTCAGAAGGACAAAATGATTCCTGCTGGATGCTGGAGCAGGGATTTGGCTGGGAGTGGAAAAGTCGGTTTCCAGGAGAAGGGAGTTCAGCAGAAGTCTCCCTTCCCAGAGCTGACTGATGAATTACATTTGTTTCCTTGTCTTTTTGACAGCTCATGATACCAGGAATGGCAAGAATCATAGAATGGGTTGAGTTGGAGAGGTGTTCAGTTGGTCCTTGCTCAGGGTTTGCTATATCAATGGGAGGAGGGAGACCCTGGAGAAGGAAGGACAGTTCTGGACAGATCTGTCATTCCCTTAATAAGCAAATGTGAATAGCTTGGGCAGAGAGCTGAGCTCTTGCCCTATTTCTAGCAGCAAGGTCATTGTTGCACCTGCAGGCACCCCAACCCCGCCTGGTATTTGCAGTATTCTCTGCTAATTCCAATCTCATTTGCAGTCTAATCCAACGTGGATGTGCAAAAGAGCATAAACTGTCCAAAGAGCCGGGCGTGCTGGCTGGGCCTTGGGCTCACCTGTTCTCACGGTGCTCGGCTGCAGCTCGTGTGTCCACAGGGATTTCAGCAGCAGCCGCCTGAGGAACGATGCAGGCAGTGTTTCTGGGAGATGGCCAGAAAGGACAGGAGTGGTTCTCTGTCCTGCACTAGTACAAAAATGATTAGAGCACTAGAGCTGTGCCAGAGGAGCAAATAAAACAGCAGAGGCATTTAACCCTCCCGTCCTGCTGGGAGCCAGCCGGGAGGCAGCGGCAGCAGGGCTGGGACAGGGGTGCAGACATTGCCCACATGCCTCCCCTCAGCTCAGCACGGGGCTGCTGCTCCTCCTTGCAAAGAATTCACTGGAGCTATTTTTAACAGCGCTGCCCAGGGAGGTGGCTCAGGGTGCAGCTGGGAAGTGTTCATCCCAGAAGCACTGCTTCGGTTGGGATGTGGGTTTGTAGAGGCCCCTCTTTGTGTTTATTCCCCCAGTTGGATGTATTTAGTGTTTGTGGCTCATTTTCCAGCACTGCCTTGAACAGGGGTTTTGAATTCTGCTGCTGGCTCCTCTAAAACCCATGGGACTGTGTTTCCCCCTGACCTCCTTCATCTCAAAACTTTCTCCTCTGCTGGTTTCTGCAGGGGCTGCTTTCTGCAGAGGTGCCAGGAGCTGACAGCACAACCAGCAGTAAATAAAAAAGTTTGGCCCTGATTAAATTGCTACCTGAAAAACATCAAATTTACAATCAGATAATAAAAGGCTGGCATTTCCATTTTGCAAAAGCTGATTCAGCTTCATCAGAAGATTTTAACCTCGGGAGAAATTTTTCCCTTTACATGTTTCATGTCCGAGGTTCAAAAATCACCTTCCTGACACCCTCAGACCTCCCTGGCCTTTTTCTTTTCTTAACTGCTGCTCCTGGCAGACCCCAGGCTTGGGCTGGGACAGGCTGTTGTGCCATGGGCTGCATGCACTGGGCTCTCCCAGGGCAGCTGGTATTTGTCTCCTTCTTTGCTGCCAGAGCCAGGTTTTCCTCTGCGTTGAGCTCTCAGGGACTGCCAGCCATGAGGATAAATAATAAATTCAGGAATACTCGAGGCCAGTTAGATGTTATTGTTATGGCTGAGCCCTTTCCTCCAGGCTGGACTTTGTCACAGTGCTACTAAACCCTCAGCGTGGGTTTTTGGAGGGTTGCAGCAGCTCTGCCTTCACTTGGTGCCCCAGGGATGTGTGGCACACCCAGGAGAGATGTACTTAAGAAACCATGCCATGTCTCTGAAAGCCAAATGTTTATCACCTGGCTGCTGCCATAATAAATTATCTCAGCAGTGGAGGGACCCAGTGCGGGAGGCATTAGCATCCCCGCTGTCTGGGAGACCGGTGCTCTCCTGGGATGCCAACAGGGACAACATGTGGGCTGCTGGAGGTGCCAGATTTGAAGCTGCAGCTGTGCTGACCATAGTCCCTCCAAATCAATCACTTCTGGATGACTTTGTGAGCAAGGAGACAGGAGCAGAGGTCAAATGTGTCCTGCAGAGCGAGAGAGCTGGGCAAAGCTGCCATGCAGCTCGCAGTCCCCAGGCAATGCAGGATCCCAAAGTTGTGTTGCTTAGCTTCTTGCCACGTATGGAGCTTGGGAGATGCCCAAGCTGGACACCCCTCTATGCCCAGGAGGGCTCATGACAGAGCCCTTCTAGCCTTGGGGCCGTGGTGGCTCGCAGCCGTGGCTCAGCTCCCCACTGCCCACAGTGTCTGCAACCCAGGCTGGCATCTCCCTGGCCTTGCCATCTCTTTACCTGCAGGAATTGCAGTACTCAAGCCCCACACAGCAGCCAAGTAGCATCCAGCAGCTCCTCTGGAGGAAAGGAAATCTCCACCAGGAGAAAAGCATAACTGGGAGCTACCTTGTAACTCCAACACCCCCAGGCTGTTCTCTTGTGTTGTTCCAAGGTGCTGGGAGAGAGCTGAGCATGGGAGCCACCTGCACCCTCTTGGTGACACGTGGAGTCCAGCTCTGCCCTTACTAGTGAGAGCAGACCCCACGTCTAGTCCACTTCCAGAAGACTTTTTTGGGAGCCACTTTGAGGAAAGCACTTGCCAGGAGCTGCCTGCTGCTCCTCCAGCTGGGGCCAGCTGGCTGATTGTCTGGCTGGAAATTGGTCAGGGCAGCATCCACCCAGCTCAGCAAGCAACTGAAAGGGAGAATTTTATCTCTTGGTGGAGTCTTATCCTCCAAGAGCAGCAGGACAAAGCCAGGGGCTGGAGCCCATCCTGCCGGGATGAAGAGCTGGATCCCCCCTCTGCAAGGCTGTTCCCAGGGGCCAGCACCAGGCAGGCTGTGTGCCCCAGGCACAGTGTGCCCAGCCCACTCTGATCCCCCAGGCACGGAGAGCACAGAGATATCCCCCTTGGCCCCTGCCAGATTATAGTGGAATTAATCACGCTGATTATATGCTACCAAAAAAGGAGGTGCTCTCTCTGTCTGGAGCTGGCTCAGACCCCCTGCTTGTGAGCAGCAGCTTAAAAATGCTGTTTTCTGCCTCATCATGTCTTGTCTCTGGGTTTGTCAGGAGCTGTAATAATTTTGGATAAAAAGACCAAGAATGACTGCAATCCCAGGCAGCTCAGCCTGCAGAGGAAGCAGGGAGATAACATATGAGTGTGGGCAGCGAGGTGAATCATGGCTCCAGTGGAGTGGGATGTCATCCCAGGGAGGGATAGGCTGAGCCACAGCAGCTCCACACTGTCTCCTCTATTGCAGAGCCCTGAACAGTGTTTTTGGCTCCCTGTCAAATCACACTCTTGCCTGTGTCAGTTGGGATTGATGCCCCACATTTAGTTCTTTCCTTGCAGCTACTCAGAATGGCATATGTGTGTGTCTTCTCCCTTCTAAGGCTCTCAGAACAGCATTTCTATCACTTTTTCATTGCACCTGTTGAGTATTCAGACTACAGCTAGTCTTGTCTGCCTACTGCATCTCAGTTTAGTGGGAAAGAATTAATCCTGATTTCATGACTAACCGTCCAAAAATTCCTCTGGAGCTTTTTCACTGTTGGGATGAGAACTGCATCTTTCCTCCTTTTTTTTGTCCTAAAACATGACCAGATGCCAACCTGAATCTGAAAAGGGCTCATCAGACACCCTAAGTCCACGTTAAAGGTTGTGATTTGGTGTGAATTGGTGTTTGAGGAATGCTAACTCCTTGTCTTAACTGTCCACACAAAAATATGTGGGTTTGTATGTAAAATGGGAGCTATGGGCAGCCTTGGAAAACCTGACAGTGAGGGGAAGGCAGCTCTTGGTAAGCCCCAGGTGGAAAAAAGCAGATGAATATATGGTGCTTCACCCACCCTTATTTTTAAGATGCAACTTTGCTGTTTGAAGTCAGCTCCTTCCCAGACTGAGCAGCTGGGCTGTAAAGCCACCCTGCTTTTAGCAAAAAGATCACAGGGCTCCGAGCGTGAGGCATGTGAGGAATATGACAGCTGGCCAGTAAAATAACTCTCATAGCCCTGTAGCCCTATGGAGCAAGGAGGAGATGTGCTGGGAAGAGGTGGAGAGGACTCAGGGAGCTAAGATGAGACAGAGACAATAGCTCTGTCTTTCCTATACTGATGAGAGCAGCCCCATAGGCTGTGGTGAGTAAAGGAACCCCTGGACAATGTGTGGTGTTTGCTGGAGAGCTACAGGAGAGACATTTGGGGTAAAACCTGTCTCAGGGGTGTGTGGGGCAGGGACACACTGCCTCTGGGGAGGTGGAGCAGCTCAGGGCTGGTGACAGCACAGCAGAGTTCAGCCACCACATATTGTCCCTTTATGCTCCAAAGATGCCTGTGTGATGCTTTGGGCGTTCCTCTGAGCAGCACAGCAACAAGCAGCACCTGCTGCTTCACTGCAACACAAGAACACGCTCACATTTGCAAACACACCTGCCCTGTGCCCTTGTGCAGTTATGTGCAACCTTCCCACCTTCTCCTTGAGCAGCTGGGTCCCTTCCTTCTGGAAAATCTGGTCTTTTCTCCTTGGGTGTCAGGTTTTGGGTCACCTGGGCAAATGCTGAGTGCTGTTATACCAGAGGGGCTGGTTTGATTTTGGTGCTGGACAGCGTTTGCTGCTCGAGCTGGGACAACTTTGGCTCAGAGGGTGCTCACTGTTGTCCCCCCTTCTCTCCGCAGGACGGCTCACGCCAAAGCCAAGGCTGAGGGGTCTGAGCAGGCAGCTCAGGCAGCCAACAACGAGTCGGGCATAGCCAGAATGATGGCCAGGGAGCTCTCCCCAGACTTCTACCAGCCAGGTAGGATCAGAGGCATCTTCTAAGAGGGGTTTTGCAATTTCCTTGGGGAATCTGTTCAAATATTTTACCCACTTTATAACTCTACAAGTTACCCTCCTGTCTGTCCTAAATCCTCTTTTGCTCAGTTTCAGCCAGGCCCCTGCCCTGGCTGTTTTGCTGCTCTCCTTACACCACTGTTTTACCCACTGTGTTACCATAGCCTGGAGGAAAATCCCACAGTCCCTCAACCTCTCCCCATGTTTTTCCACACACTGAAGCCCTCAGAACTCCGGGCAGGACAGGCAGCAAGCTTGGGGCTATTTGCAGCACTCCTGTAGATATATCCCTTGTGTTTTTTTCTTGGAACAGCTTTGCACATTGCCTCCCAAGCCCATATCTTGTGGGGCCCCACAATGCATAAGGGCACAATCAGACTCTGCTAATTAGGGGCTGTAATATCCTATAAGAAGGCAGCTAATGCAAAATACTATTTCCCTGATTCACTATTTATTCGTTAGCATCACTGCTGATTATTTGGCTGGGAAAGCACTTGGGAGGTTCCTCCTGTGAGACCAAGCACTGAGGATTAGTAGATAGGAAGTGTAATACTAGAAGCAGCATTGTGAATGCCATTACCTTTCCCTAGACTGAGTTAGCTCTTCCTGGAAAACTTTCCTTTCTAGAGAGGGAAGGTAGTAACAGAGCAGAAAATAAGATTCCAAGTGCCTACATTTGCATCCCGTCTTTTTTATTATCTGGCTTTGTTGCCTGCAATGAGTGCCCCATGGCTGCTGAGGCAGGATCACAAGGGATTATCATAGCAGCAGAACTGGGGTGAGAAGCCAAAGGTTGACTCCTTCTCGGCAAAACCTGACACCTGCTCCTGCTCTGATTTTGGTGTCTCTGCATCTCCTGTACTACACCCCAGCACAGGGCACACAGTGGGAACGGGGAACAGCTCACAGCCAGCACTTGGCTGGGGAGAGTCATGCTGACAGATTTGCCTAAATCCCCTGTACTCCCACCTTGCCCTGCACCTACCAGTTGGGGAGACACTGTGCTGGAGGGCTGCCTGCTCCTCCCCACTGCCCAGCAAGGCCTGTCAGAGCTGCTTTGAGTGGGGAAACACCACAGCACCCGGGCATGGGCACGAGCCAGCGTGTGGCACTTCATTTAACAATGGCTAACCATTGCTTGATCCTCACATAAGCCCCCCCCAGCTGCCACTCACAGCTCCACATTCACCCTTTGCACACTGGGGTATTTATAGCACAGAGACAAAGGAAACTGGAATTCCCGATGGGAGGTTTTGGACATCCAGCTGGATTATTTTTTCCACCCATGTCGATTGAATGAGACAATTGAAATAGTCTCTGTAAAATGCTTGAGGCAGCCTGACCTCCAATTCTGGCTCCTCAGATGCTGGATGTTGCTGTTATGTAGGGCCTCGCTTGGGTCCTGGACTCCCTCTCTCCAGGAGTTGTTGTTGCATGTTGTTCTTCCATGTTTCTTTTACATCTGTAAAGTCCCAAAGTGCACAACAAGGGCAGATGTCTCTTCTTGCGTGGCTGCACCATGCAGGAACAAACAGACAATAGTCCACCCTGGGATTTTACTAGGACTGGGAGCTGCTGGTCACAGAGCCAAGAGAGCCCAGTAGTGTTTTGTAGCTGTGTTTCTCCCTGCTATCCTGGCAGATAGACCCTGCTGTGTCTGGCACAGGCAATCCTGCTCAGCAAGCCTCATATCTCTGATAAGTATTGAGCCCTGGATTTCAGTTAGGGTATCATCCCTAATAGCTTAGAGGAGAGGGATATAAGCCAAAGCCCTTCCTGAAATGTTGTGCTGGGAGATGAAAGTGAGGAGGTGAGTGTGGTGCTCTCCAGGCAGTTGTTTTTTTTGGGGTTTTTTTGTGTGAATTATTTAGGAAGAGAAAAAAGCAGCAGGAGGGAGCAAGGAGCCTGGAGCTGCAGGCAGCTTATTTTGAAGAGTCTGAACAACTGTTGAAACGGCTTCCAAATAACTTACTGGCAGCCAGAAATAAATGGCCCTGAATGGGTCACCTGCTGATTGACAGGAGTGGGCAGGCAGGGCAGAGCAGCTAAAATCAGTGCCCTCTTTCTCCCCACTGCCCCTCCAAGCAGAGGGGAAGGTAGCAGTGTGCAAATCATACCACTGATTTATTAGAGGGAAAGGAGCACCAAGCCAAATTTCCCAACCAGACTTAAGTCTGCATCAGTTCTTGGGTGGAGGAGTCAAGGGGAGGGGCCTTGAGGCAGCCAGGGATCTGTGTTGTTCAGGAGCACAGAGCAAGCCCTGTAGGTCTGCACCCCTCAGCATCACTGGGGTTCAGCAGAATAAGGCCAAAGGAGGCGCTTGGCTTTCAAACCAGATGCTTTGTGACCTTGCACTGCCCATAAAGGCCATGATGCTCTTCTTGTTCTCACTTGCTATGATCATCATGGTAATGTGCAAGGACCCCTATCACAGCACATGTCCCAGCATGCAGAGCACTGTGCAGGGTTGTTATTCCACAAGATATTCCCAGTTGCTTAGTGTTGGTTTTTTAGGTCAGCCAGACATCCACCATGATCGATATCATCAGTGTCAGGCTCTGGCTGACTTCCCCAGACCCAGGCTGGGCTGCAATTTGCTGTGCAGACACGGCCTAGGGTTAATAAGAAGTAAAGATTTAATGATAAGTGAATAACTGAAGGGATTAGGCAATTGAATGACGAGGCAACATTACTAGGAACTCATAAGTCAGCATGAGAGATGAGGCCAGAACGAAACCCTGAGTCACCTCGTGTGATGGTGCCAGGTATCCCCTTTAGCCCCAGCATGACCCATCTGTGTGACCACAAGAAGCTGGGCTGCAGATTTTCACTGTTTCTTTACCCTCATCTGCAGCTCCCCACCTGCTCCTTCCTGCTTGGCTCTTCCCAACCAGGCAGCGCACGATGGGCCTTGGGGCCTCTGGCTGCTCCTGGGGGAAATCCCTCCTGGCAGCAGGCTCTTATCTGTGTCCTTCTCACACCCTCCAACCTGGACCCTCGCACAGCGATCCCCAAATCCATCAGGGCTGGGGGCACGATGGTGCTGTCCCCCAGCCCTGGGGATACTCCTCACACCCACCCCTCTCTCCGCAGGCCCCGAGTACCAGAAGCGGAAGCTGCTGCAGGAGATCATCGAGAACGCCGAGCACGCGGTCAACATGGAGGAGGAGGCGCCGCGGCCTGAGGGTGCCCCGCCGCCCCCCACGCCGCCTGAGAGCCCCCAGCTCCACGAGCCCGAGGAGCCCCCGCGCCGCACCAGCCCGGCCCCCAGCCCCGCCGCCACCCCTCCCGAGGCCAAGCGCGCCAAGGCGGCCCCCCCGGCAGGACGGTGCCCTCCGTCCGGGCAGCTGGGCCGAGGCGGGCAGCCGGGCGAGTGGGAGCCCCGCGCCCCCCCGAGGGCGAGGCCCGTCCGGCCTCGCGAGGCCGGGCCCGCCCCGCCGAGCAGATGGAGATTGGGCCGCTGCAGCGCATGGCGCTCGAGCCCGACGTCGAGCTCTTCAAGGGCTACCACAGCTACGCCGTCCGCACCTCCCCGGTCACCCCCGCCACGGACTATGAGGAGGAGCAGTTCCCCGAGCACGAACCGCCCTCCCCGGAGCCCCGGGGGGACCCTCAGCGCCGGGGGGGCACCCCTGCCCCGACACAGGAGCGGGAGGAGAAGCCGGCGGCTGTGGTGGAGGCCAAGCCAGATTCGCCCCGGCACAAGGAGCCGCAGCAGCGCCCCAGCCCCGAGCGCAGGCCCACGGGCCGGGCTGAGCCCGCAGCCGACAGGAAGACTGAGGCCAGGGCACCGGGGCGGATGGAGCCCAAGGCGGGGGCCAAGCGGAGCCCGACCCCAGTGGCAGCAGCGGTGGTGGCAGCACAGAAGGTGGAGGAGTGCGAAGAGGTGAAGTGGGTCAGCCCTGGGAGTCCCCCAGGGAACTACCTTGGGCTTTCATTTATTGTTCGCCAGGAGGTCCGACAGGACCCACAGAGATGCAGAGCCCACAGGCTGAGCCTGCAGCGGGCCTCGAGCGGTGCCCAGAGGCTCCTTTTGGGATCCCAGGGCTCGCTGGAGCAGAGCCTTGGTGTTCCCTCTCCTGCCGCCTTCCCAGCCTGCCCTGCTCCAGATGCTGGGGCTGGCATTCATAACCCTCCTGTTTTGACCTCCTCTCTGCACCAGGGCAGATATGCTTTCAGACACATCCCTATTTCAAAAATCTGGAGAAAACAGGCATCTTCCAAATCATGTTTTAGACTTTTCTCCCCCTTTCCCACCCCTTTACCAGCCAACATTGATCTGAATGTTGGGGGAAAAAAAGCAGGGAGAAAACCCTAGTGTGTTTCTCTTTTATCTGTTACATTTACTTTTTTGCTGTAGGGGCACCTGGTGAGCTGAACGGTGGTGTCAAATCACCAGCTGATTTCCCAGGTTTAAAATATACTCACTGAAATTCAATTTTGCTGTTAGCAAATACAGCTGGAAACCCAGACATTTTATTAGACCACTGAGTCTCATCTTGCAGCCCTTTGGACATGAATGGTTCCGATGTGACTTTAGAAAAGCCCAGCTTGGAAATATTTCAATCTGAAATTAAAGCATTACGATAATCTCATATGGGTGCTTTAATTCATCTTAAAAATGGCAACTTTACAAACATGGGCCATGTGGGTGCAGGAAGGAGTTGGGAGGAGCAGCTTGACATGGGCTCAGCAGTTCACGTGCCTGTGGTTGGGGCCTCCTTTAAACTGATTTAGCCTCAAAAAAAGCCTGATTCAGCCTCCTTTGAAGGAGTTTGCAGGGAAGAAGTAGGAATAGGGATTGATAAACATTCCCTTAGTTTGAAATTCAGGCTGGTTGTTAAGTGCCAGATTTCTGTGCGCCAGGAGGGGGTGATTGTGGTATTTTTGAACAGCAGAATCAAGATGCATCTGTCTCTGCTGGCGCTGTGGTGTGTAATACTCTGTTTTGGGTTTTTCCTTCAGGGACCTAACACAATCGTGATCTGCATGGTCATCTTACTGAACATTGGTCTGGCCATCCTATTTGTACATTTTTTGACATGATGAGCCTCTCAGACAAGGTAAGAAGAGGAATGAGATTTTACCCTCAATTGTAGACCTCACTGGATGTTTTAGGGTTGACTCGCTTTACTGCCCATGCAAATCATTCACTGATAGATGCCCATGTGATGAAAATGCAGGGGCACTTATTCAATAAAGCAACTACCTTGCCTTAAGCATTAAGATTCTCAGTTATCCCTTGTTTGTTCCAACAGTGGTTTGTGGAGAAATTTCAGTGGTTGGTTCTCATTTTTCATAGAAAATATGAAACTGAAATTTGCAATTCAAATTGCACCAGTGCAAGTTCTGTGTTTGTTTTACTAAAGGTAAATATGAGCCAAGATGTCTGTCAGACTAAGGTTAAACTGGAGCTCGCTCAGGTCTTCCACTTGAATTGGGATGAGGGTTTGCATATGGATTTGGTGGCAGTAAAATTTTGTGAGGTTTCTCCTGCCTGTGAGATTCCTACAAACAGGGACATGTCCTGGGCTTGAACAAGATTTCTTTCACCTTGGGCTCAAATAGTTCAAAAAAATCTGCCATCAAGGCTGAACCTGACCCTTGAGCCTCATGTAAATGTAACATAAAGAGGCACCTCCCAAGCCCCCGTGAGGATATTGGGCTGCCTTCCTGGGGCCTACTGGGGGATGAAACTGCCCTGCTGGGCACTGCTTTGTGTCGTGTTATTAGTCCCCATTCAGACCATGCGGGTGAAAGCCTTGCAGACAACTGCAGTTATATGTTGGTCGTGTGTCTTGCTCCCCCTTGACTCTCCTGTTCATCTGTGTCTGGGACAGGCGTTGCTGCTGATGGAGACCTCAGACCTTGGCGAGGATTAAAGCTCAGCCACCCGGAAACACCAAAGAGGAGGACTTGAGATCCCAAGGTTGCACTGCAGACATCAACCTTAAACGAGAGCACCTGAAGATCAGTTCAGTCTCCTGCTCCCAGGCTGGGGCTGGCCTCTGCAATCTACCAAGGAAAAGCCAGGATTTCTGCACTGTGGTCTCCTTTTCTTCTTTATATAAAATAGCAGTTGCCTTAAATTATTCTCACCAAAGCCATCAACTGTCCTGCCACGCCGGGGATGAGGGATTTATCTGTAGCTGTAGGAAAACGAGTGAGAAGGTCTCATGCGTGCACACTGATGTGTTTTGTAACTCCCTTGGTTGACTTGGTGTCAGAGATTTTCCAAAGGTTATCATCCATGGCGTGGAGATGAAGCGACACACAGCAACCAGAATGACTCCTGAGAGCCGCGCCATGGCCAGGGGTGGATGATGTCACCCTCCGTGCTTGGAAGTCATCCAAAGGGATGAACAAAAAGTCTTTCCTTTCCCCCCCCCCGTCACCTGGAGTCATTTTCCATGTATGGAGGACTGAGAGGGGGAGCAAGTTGAAATTGGGCTTGTTGAAGTGTAACCCGAGTCCTGCCCACGCCGGCCGACACGTTGCGGACGGGGCTGCGGGGTGGGGTGCGAGGGACTGGTGGATCCAAGGCTGTTGGTGCATGTGGGGGTGCTGTGGGTGGAGATGGTGCCTGTTTTGAGACCAGGCACCGTCTGAGTGTTCTCCTGCCACCAACAACGCTCTGCACAGAAGCGTCTTGCAGTGGGTGGCTTCCTGCTGTAACGGGAAAAGGAAGCAGGTGTGCTGAATTTGTCCCTTTACCCCCTTTTTTCTCTGAAAATGTTGCAAGTTACAGTAAAAAGGAGGTACTTGCTGAAAATACCTCTGTACGCCTGCAGGTTCCTCCCCTTGGGCTGCAGGGGGGCTCCTGGGCTCTCACTGCACTGAGCGAAAAGACTTTCCAGCCAGAGGATGCAGGGTGGCTGTCGTGGGAGAGGTTATCTTATTCCTGAAAGAAAAAAAGGTGCAGAGACATGAGTGACTCCAGTGTATTTGAGTGTTGGGCTCAGAAATATGCAGCAGCCAGGTTTTCAGCAGGGGCAGAGTACAGTGGGGCAGTTCCAGCTGTTGTGTGCGAGGCTGAAGCCTGGGCGGTTTGCACCGATTTTCCCAAAGCTGCAACAGGGAGTGACCTTTGGAAGGAGATTTTTCCACCATGATCTGCTCTGATCTTTAGCAGTGCGAGCTTGGAAAGTCGGCACAGATGAAGTTACAGTTTAGTGTGAGGCTGAGTGCTTGGACATGTTTCTTCTTTCTTTTAAGAGCAATGTGTATTTTCTATCCCTTTTTAAGATAATAGGAGATGTTATTTATAGTTGGTTGTGCACCTCTGTGTATCCTGAAGTCCCACAGCACAGGACTGGGTGGGAAAACCTTGTTGGACTGGAAGAAATGGGGAAATGATGGTTAAGGAAAAAAAACAGATGCCCAGTCTGCTCCAAAGGTCAATCTGGAAGGGTTTCAGAGATGGGGTGGCAGACACGCAGGGGTTTACACTGACTGGAGACACGGCAAAACCTGCCTAATTTATCTACTCTAGCTATGGCATAAGAGAGTGAGAATAATTCAGTACTTTTCTTTGTGAACCAATTTTATTTTTTAACCTTATTCAGCTCAGGAACTTTGCCACAGTAGCAAATACGTGGTGTTAACTGTGGGAGAAGTGAATGTGATCCCTAAAAGCCATGTGGCTGTACCAGTCCTGAGAAAGCTGTGCAGCATCATCTACACTTCCACAGAGCGTAGTTTAGTAGCAATTTACTTTTTTTCTTTTCTTTTTTTTTCTTTTCTTAAGTATAAATGTATTGCAAACCCCAGGCTCTGCTGCCTTTGACATTTTATCTCAGTTTGCTGGCATTCACTTGCCAGCTCTGCAGTTTCAATATGCCAGCTGCTTTTATTCACCACCAAGAGAATTTCCATCCAGAGACCTGAGGGGCTTTTACTTATCATTAAGCACAAAAATGGATCTTTTTCAAGAGTGCTAAGGTAATTCCCCCTCCCCCCAATTTTTTATGCATGTGATATGCACTCATTAATGTGCTTTCCTCCTAGTAACCTTCTGAGAAAAGGTGGTAGATTTGCTTTTATGTGACATATAACTATATCCATATTGCACTGAGATATGGATATATATACATAGAGAGAGAGCCCCTTAGGGGTTTCATTTTCTTAGATGCAAAATACCAGATTTACCTCAAACTGCATGCTTTCAAAACTGACTAGGATGTTGTGTTGTACTTTTCAGGTCTTACAAAGATGCAGATACCTTTCACTCTTCACACAAAAATACCTTCATCACAGATTTCGCAAGCTGTTTACTACAATCTGTGTACTACTGTCCGGAGTTTTCTGTCGGTTGTTCTGCTGGATTACGTGCAATAATAAACAGTTATCTGCTCACTTTATCCACGTGGATCTTTGCAGGGGAATCCGCAGGTTTCTTCCCATGTTGGCACATTCACTCCGGTCTTAAAGGAGACAGTGGTGCAGAATTTCACTGGTGGCACCTGGATGTTTTTCAGCTTTTTCCCAGTTATCCTTTTCAAAATCTTGCATTCTTTTGTTGCCTGGGGGTACTTTGCAAGGAGAGCTGTTTTCACTTACTGCTCTTTAGGAGTTTGGTGGCAGCCGTCTGAGGACGCCCCCTGCTCTCTGAGCACACTCTGTGTGCCACCATCCTGCTGGCCTCTGGCAGAGGTTGCCCTGGGCCAGGAGGAAAGGCGGGGCACTGGCCCAAAGCCTGCCCAGGCAACGCAGGCAGCTGCTGACAGGTCCCTTTGCTGCCTCCCGACCCCAGGGCTGCTGCCAAGTTTCCTCCAAGCCGTGCGTCACTGGCTGCTCCTCCAGTGCCACATTCCTCCTGGGTTTGGGCAGGAGTGATTCTCCTTTGTCTGTGACCTGTCCTCTCACTCAGCCTCTTGAAACAACCCAAGTGAGAGGAAAGCCAGACACGAGGGGCAGGGAGATGGCAGAGGGGTGATTTATGGGGGAGGATGGAAGAGCAGAGCCCAGCACCAGCCTAGGGCAGCAGAGCCCCGGGGCCTGAGGAATCCAGAGTAGCTGAAACCTTCAATCCCTTTTCTATTTCTGGAGTGCCTCACATGAGCAAAGCTGGGCTGTGGAGAGAGGCTGGCGGGATGCAGGCTCAGTCTTCACAGGCAGGAGTGCCACCCTTGGCTTAGTTCAGTGCAAGGAGTCTTGTGGTAGAAGATTTCATGCTTTGGTAGAGACTTAAGGAGCTGAGTTTGATGAAACGATGGCTTTACTCTCCTCTGGGCTTGTTTTGCTTCTGGTATGCGAGGAACCAGCCGCATCTCATTCATCAGCTGGGGGCAGCAGGGTAACTGGAGCCCTGTGCACCTCATAAATCTCAGGCTGATGAATGGAGCAGGTCTTTGGCCCATGTGTGGCAGAAGCAGCAGGGAGGTGGGTCGGTTGCTAAAGCAATGACATGTTGCTTTAAAAGTACTAATAAAGGCAGAACAAGAAGCCTGCACCTTCCCCAGGGTAGGGGGAACAGTGCTGGGGTCTGTGCCTCAATAGCTGCTGATTTCAGGGGTAATGTCCCCCCCACTCTGTCCATCTGAGTGTCCCCAGGGGTGGGCAGGGAGGTGTCTGATATGTGAGAACCTGGCTAAAGGCACTGGCCTGATCCTGTGTCGAAGGGCAGCAGCCTCACCCTCCACTGGCGGGAGGGAAGGTGCAATCTGAGCCCCAGTGTCCTTTGACAGTGACCTGCCCAGGCATCCTGGAGACAGCTCCACTGTCCTTGCAGGGCATCGGGGCTCTCAGGAGCAACCTTTTCTCTTGGCCTTCATCTTTGCACGAGAGGAAGGGCCAGAGCTGGGGTAAGGGTGGCCCTGGCAGGGAGTAGGTGCAGGGAGAACGTGCAGAGGGGTTCCTGTGCTCCCTTCAGGCCTAGGAGCCAGGAATGGGGCTGGCTCCACACCACTGCCTTTGCTTTGGGACCCTTCCTGGAGGAAGCCAGTGTGAGTCCCAGGAGCAGTAACAGACACCATCAGCAACTCCAGTGAAATGTTTTCCCATGCCTGGCCCCAGCCTGCTCTGAAAGCCAAGGGCATGCCATGCCCAGCTCAGGGCTGGCATCAAGGGGCCCCACAGTGGCCACCCTCTCCTCTTCTCTTTTGCCAGAAATGCTGGCACTGCACTAGTGGAAAAAGTTGCTTTTATTTTATTTCCTCTGAGCAGCCACTCACACTGTGCCCACAAGGGCAGAGAGGATCAGCCACCCTGGGAGCACCGTGGGCCCTCACTGAGGATCTCAAAATCACATTATCACCAGGACCACCCCAGGACCTCCTCCTTGAGAGGAAAAAGCTTTTAAAAGCTTCCCAGCTTGTGGCTTCAGGCATTCATTCCCTACTGGAGGAGCAGCGAGCGGCCACCAGCGCAGTGTCAGCATCCCCTGTCTCTATAGAAACGGCACACTCAGAGCCCAATGCATAAGGTGGTTATTAAAGAAAATTCAGCAATTATAAAGCAGATTGTCCTTAATACTTCTGTGACATGATACCCATGTCACAGGGACCCTGTGGTGTTACAGTCATGTTCCCTCCCTCAGGCAATAGCTGGGAAAGCACCCGGGATTTGGGGCACAGGCAATGCCCTCCCACTGGAGCCTGCATTTAGACCCTGGCAGGGCAGAAATGTGCAGGGATAACTAGCCTAGTTAGCTAACCTAAGTGCTGAACTGAGGGTATATTAGTAAAAATCAGTCCTGCAGGACTGACAAGCTTTGATCTGCTGTGTGTCCCATCGTGTTTCTGGAACAGATGCCTTGGTTTGAGGAGTCCTGAGGAGCAACCCCTGAGCCAGTGCAGAGAGCAGGCAGGTTTGGGGGCAACGCTGGCCAAAGAGCCCTCCAGAAGCCTTGAAGTGCACATGAAGTGCAAAATAAAAAACTGCTGAGTGATTACATTAATACTGCTGTAGGACAATCCCCTGGCTTTAACAGCATCTCTTTAATTGTGGCCTGCTTGAACTAATTAGCTCAAAGAAGCAGCCGGGGGCCAGACCAGATTGAAGAGGTGCTGTATCTAATCCCTTCCCTAATGTGTGGTCCACGCTTTCTTGTGGCTCTGAAAAAATTAAGGAATTGCTCAGCATTGTCTTCAGTGACCTGAGTATTATTGATTTAAAGGTACCACTATTTGATCTTTGTCCTGTGCTCTCCCCAGGCTGGTACCACGGAGTGAAAGCCTGCTCTGGTTGCAGGGAGGTGCTGGGAACCCTCATGGCCTTTTTGCCCCTTGTTAAGGGAGCTGCTGGTGTTTTGTGGGTCACTTCCTAACGTGGCCCTGGGCCAGGCTGGCTTCTGGAGTGCTGGCCAGTATTGTAGGGGAGAGGCTCTCCCAGAGAGCCATCAGCATGGCCATGCTCTCCTCTGGCACAGGCTGGCAGAGATGCCCAATTTTCCCAATATTCCACCACTCAAAAAGACAAGGTAAGAAGACAATCTGACTGGGGCTTAAACTAAAGATTTTGATAAGTTATTTAACCTCGTGTGTTTTCCAGGAGTACATAATCCCTGCTGAGGTCCCATGTACTTACTGTGTGGGCTCTGTCCCTGGGACCAGCCAGATTCAGGTAAACATGCCGGATGTGGTGTCTCCTAGACTGAAAGTCCCTGATGAATGCGAGGAGCTTCAGCCAACCTGTGGTTCTTCAGGCCCAGAAACCTCACTCACCCCTCTCCCAGCAGCCCTTCCCCAAGGCTCTGCCTCCTCCATCCCCCTCTTTGCACTGCTCACAAATTCTTCCCCTCTCCCCAAGGCTCTGCAGCAGTACCAGGTCCCTCCTCTCCTGCCAGGGGACTTGTTTGTTTGTAATTGAAGAAACCAGATTGTGTTTAAGCAGGTTAACAGGCACTGGAAGGGCAGGGGTTAGAAATAATGAGCTTTAATTAGGAATGTAGCAGGTTAGATTAACCTGAGGAGCAGCTTCAATGTGGTTGATTATTTGGGAGCAACAGATTCTTTATTTGATGGCATATTTATAAACTCACAGCCTACACTCATGCCACTGAGACAAATAAATGCTGAGGGTAAAATACAGCTTCAGACTTTACGAGTAGGGTGGGATGTTGCAAGGTACAATGCAAGGCTGAAGGCTGAAGCCTGAAGGGAGCTCTTTGATTTCTTACAAGGAACTGAGGTTTTTATTCAAGCCCTGGATATCCAGAGGAAGTTACGGTGGTGAGTTAATTCTTTTAATTCCTTTCTGCTAGTGATTTATTTCCCAGCAGCACGTAGCTGCCTGTCCTCTTAGCCAGCATCTCTTTAGCAAGCTGAGTGCTGACCTTCTGCCTCCACTTCCACTTAAAACTCTCTCAGCTCCTCCTAAAGTGTCAGAATACATGCAGGGGGGAAGAGCAGGAACTCATGGAACTCATTCCTCATCTGCAGAGTTTAACGCTCTGGTGCGTTTGCCGGAGAACTCGTGGTGCCAGGGGAGTTTATCTGCCAATTACTTCTCAAAAAATAACACAGGGTCATGCTGTACTTGGCAGCTAAGGGCAGAAGGGGGGAGAACAGAACTGGGTTTTAATTGAATCCTAAGTACGTTGAACAGAAATTTCAGAACTATCAATTAGCTGTCAGCCTGAGGATGAAATTTAATTAAGAGAATAGTGCTTTTAGAACGTCTCTCTCCAGGGGGGGAAAAACATACACGGGAACAGTGAAGACTGGAAACGTGATGAGGAGGTGGAAAATATCCTGTTGGAGATACTTTGGAGTTAAGCTGCTCCTTGTGTTGGCAGAGATCAAGGCTGTCAAAGGCACATCCCATGCTTGAAAAATGCCTTAGGTCAGGATGCAAGTGGGTTTCCAAGCTCGGACAGTAAATCCTCTTCCCACATGGCCTCGGGGCAAGGCTGGCCTCCCTGCTGCTCTCTGCACCCACAGCTTCAGGGTGACAGGCTGGGGGCCACAGGACAGCCCATCCCTGAGGAGATGCTGCCCGTGCTTGAGGCCCCAGGGAGGCCCCAGCAATGGCCCAGGGCTCCTCTTCCTCCTCCCTGATCCTTGCTGCTCTGGTTTGATGCTTTTATCAATGGCTTGTTCTGAGCTGCTAAGGAAATATCTGTTCTAAGGGGAAAAAAAACAAAATCCGTACCAGAGAAAATATTGTTACAAGCAAATTCTCCCATGTTAGCAAAAACACTTCCATCTTCTTCAAGAAGCAAATCCCAAATGCCTCTGCAGAACTTCCGTAACAACAATAAATAGGAACTCTGTGCCTAAATTCCCAATATACGCAATATACACAAAAGAGTGCAAAAGTGGCATGAACCCTTAAATTCCAAATACATTGTGTTTCAAATAATTGCAAAAAACAATGTTCTCTTCCCTCATCCTACAGTAATTTTAGGGGCAAAGTAGATAATTAATAACTCACAATATAATTATCATACAAGCAAAACCACTCTACACACAACGAAATAGGTCCTGGACAGTTCTGACACACCAGGGGAACTTGAGGTCTTATCCTGACTCACCCAGTGAAGTGATGCAGAATGGTTACCCACATCTTATGCTCTTAAACACACACATATTTTTCCTGAGTGGATGCAAAATTCTAAGATCTTTTAACACTACAGTTTGCTGAAAACCAATGTTGACTAGTAAGGCTGCACTGGCTGTTCAAATAATTTTTTGCAGTCACTTGAGGGTTACTGGTGGCTGAGACTTGTTTTACTTGGCGAGATCCTCAGGGTTTGGCTCGTGTGTAATCTGTTTCATTTTACTCTTAGTCCAGATAGTCTCTTGCAAGTCTGGGTCAAGTGTTCTTGGGCTGGTTTCTTGGATGCTGAAGGTTATGAATATCCACTTTGCTCACAAGATGACAGCAGCAATAAATGTGTCACTTACCACGAAACACTTGATGGACTTTCACAACTTATTCTCAGGAAATAAGAAAATTTCTTCGCCTGCCATTGAAAGGCAACTGTAGCTGGGATGGGAAGCTCTCCTCTCCAGTACACAACTGCACCACACTGAGGCTTTCAGGACAAGGGTACAGTTTCCAACTGAAAGGACTAGAGGAATTTGGACAGGAAAGGTAAAATTATCCAAAAGAAACTTAGACCACAATGCTGGAAGTATTACTGTTACCTTGGGGAAAACTCAGTATTAGTTTGTTCACTTTTCTGTGACAAATTCAACTGGTCTGGACCTTGGGTTTCTGTGCTGCGAGAACTGTGATGCTTCCAGAGACACGACATGTTAATGACACCTGAGTTTGGTTATTGTCCCCACTAGAGAGAATCCCTTTACAATAGGAAGTAGTCACATCTTGGGAGGCGTTGATCTCCTCAGCAGGACTGTGTATTCCTCACAGGACTGTGCCGAGATGAGCGGAGACACTACTTAGAAGTGCCTAATTGTCCCCATTAACTCTATAAGGTCTCTAGAGAAGCAGCTCCCATAGGGTGTCCGTGTCAGAGGCATGTAAATTTAGGTAGGAGAGTCTCACTCTCTAAGAAAAATGGGTCCAGCAAAAAGAGGTTGCTTTTATTTCCTTGAATATTCTTCTCTTCCCGGGTTTCCTTTCAATGCTTTGGCCCAGCTCAACAAGCAACTGCACTTGGCACATAACAGAGAATGGCATTGCACTGCTGTATTTACAGTAGATGCTTTAAAGATGCTAAACACTGACCCGTGCCTAACACTTCACCAAACAAGAATAAATTAGCGTGAAGGAAAAGCAAACTGATTTGCCTTTAACAATGTGCTTTGTTAAATGCCCTGGAGAAGTGTTAAATGCAGCTTGCTGCAGCGCCAAAGCGATTCCCCTTGGCGTTTTCCCAACACAGCCACACAGCCCCCACTGCCTGCAGAGTTTCAGGGTCCCAGGATTTGTTTGTTCTTCTTTGCAGGGAGCCTGTTCAGGTCTTCTTGGTGGGTGATGTGCTCAGAGCTGTCGTGGGAACAGTCCTTCCCGATGCTGTAGGGTGCCGGGGCGGCGCACGGGGCGGGGGGCTCAGGGCGCTTCTCCTCGCACTTGTACACCTTCCTGAAGGCAGCCCTGAACTTCTGTGACATGAGGTTGTAGATGATGGGGTTGACGGCGCTGTTCAGGTAGATGCACATGCGGCAGAAGAGGAGGAACCAGGTGTTCAGGTAGGGAGGGTCCATGAAGGAGTTCACCACCACCAGCGTGCGGTAAGGCAGCCACAGCAGGGCGAAGAGCACCACCACCACAGCCAGCATTTTGGTCACCTTCCCAGTGGGGATATGAAAAAAGAGACACAGTCAGGTGATGCTGAACCTCCAGCAGAACTTTCCTGCCTAGAGAAGTGCTGCAGACACCTCATTTAGTCTACATAGTGCTTCTGTCTTAAGCTGTGCCAGGGGAGGTTTAGGTTAGATATTAGGAAGAATTTCTTTACAGAGAGGGTAATCAGACATTGGAATGGGCTGCCCAGGGAAGTGGTGGATTCTCTGTCCCTGGAGGTTTTTAAGATAAGACTGGATGTGGCATCAGTGCCATGGGCTGGAAACCACAGTGGTAGTGGACCAAGGGTTGGACTTGATGATCTCAGAGGTCCCTTCCAACCCAGCTGATTCTATGATTCTATGATTCTATGATTCTATGATTCTATCTCTCTTTAAGCATTTAAAATAGGCACCCAAACCATGGAGCTCTTCGTCTCTGAAACTATTTTTCTCAGGAAACAATCTTGCATAAATAAACCCTTAAATTATAGGTTTTCATCTACCCTTGGAAGATCCTCTAAAATGCTTCAGAACCATCCACCATCCTGGAAGTGGGCTGGGATAATCATAGAAATTTCTGTACCAGAAAAAAAAAAAAAAGTTGACAGTTGTACCTAACAATAAACCAACGGGGAAAATACTTGTCCAAAGATGGAGACCTAAGTTTTGGGAGTGTCATAGGATATATCTCATCTCCCTGCCTAGGGTTTCCTGGTTTCCTACATCAGATATACTGTTCCAGGAAATAGGCTCCTGATACAGAGCAACACATGGGGGCAGAGGAGACTGTAAGGAGTCTTAAAGAAATCCCTCCTTGTGCTGATATGGGAGTTACTTAGCTAACTGGCATGGGTTATTTTAATTTGCAGCACACTGGGAAGTACTACATTAACATAGTGGGAACAAGAAGAAACTGAGAATTCAGAAGTGAGCAGTAATTGCCCTCAGCTCGACATAAGCTTGTTTAGGAAAATGGGTGTTTGTACTGAAACCCCAGTGATCCTAATAATTTCAACAGCTATTTCTGGGAGGTGACAATCCTCCTCCAACAAATACTTACAAAATACACACGTCCCCATGGAGGAAAATATGACTAAACACTGATGCCACATACATATCAAGGCAGTGGTGTTCCGAACGTCAGGACGGGAGTTGTGCAATAACTCCAGTTCTCAGTATGGAAATAATCATAGATCACATTTACAGTCTCTCAACTTTTCTTGGAGTGCTTTTTTTACTTCCTCACAAGGAACTATGCCTTCCTGTAATGCTGTGAGTAGAAACTGGGGGGTGGTTGGTAGTGGCAACAAAACTTTCCCTACAAGAAAGGGACTGTTATCAAGCTGAGGCCAAAATAGAAGGGATTTGCTGTGTGTGGTTTAATGGAAATGTGAGGACACTTCCCAGAATAAGATCTCACAGTGATACAATGAGTGCTGAGGCTGTTGCTAAGACTCCAGCTTGTTTGCTGCCACAGTTTGCTGCCTTTTGGGAAAGATATGAGAGAACGTGCAAGTGGTGTCAGTAAAAGCTTCAGAGCTTTGCAATGCCTTTACAAGGGCTCGCTGGATCCAGAAGAGCAAGACACATCTCACGAGTTTTTGGTTTTAGGCCACCCTACCTAGTGTGAAAATCTGGTTTATAGAATTACTCCTGGACAGGGGCTGCCTGGCACACAGTGACCATGACCAAAATCTCTACAAACCAGCACGGTTGTAGCCACCACCTCGGCCAAGGCTGGCAGGGCAGTGCAGGCTCACCCACCCCTTGCCAAGGGAAGAGCATCCTGACAGCAGTGGTGAAACCACATTGCTGTGGTCTGCCCTGCAAGAGCTGGGAGCAGAGAGCTCCTGACACCAGATAAACCCAGGAAGGAGCAGATTTTGCTTCGTCCTGCATGCCCCAGGGGCAGGGCATATGGATGGGACTTGTGTTCTCTACTGTTTTAATCATCCTTACAGCAAACAGACCCAGCAGTGATGGAGTGTTCAGCCAGCCTCCTTCCACAGACCCACTGCTCAGGTTTGCAGAGGGAATTGCTCCTACCATATCTTTGGTGCATCTGGGGTTTATTTCCCAATAACCTGAATGAAGTTCACCTGAACAGCTAATAGCTGTACCCTACAGAAAAATGCAAACCACTCCTCGGCTCAAGTGATCCTAAGTACCATTTCAGCCAGGATTTAATTCCCCTCTATTAAGCAATTTACTCCTGGGAGAAGAGGGCAGGCTCTGTGCTTTTCCATGCCACGCAGAGACTGAATTCATCCCTGTCCTCTCTGGAAGGGTCCCTGTTAAAGGGCTTTCTTGAGGGGTAGGGTTGGTGGGAGTCTTTCCACCAATTTCAGCAGTCCTGGGCAGCAGGATTGCTGAAAATGTGTCCTGGGAAAGCAGCCCATCTCTGCAGCAGCCCATCTCTGCAGGGCCTTACTGAGATACAGGTACTTTTCACCCAGTGATTGTCTCAAGATGCAAAGTTTTTCCCCACAGGAATGGAGAAAATAAACCCCTGAGCTTTTATACTTTGTTCTGCTCTCTGGGAGGTGCCTTCTGCAGGGAGGTTTCTGTAGGGCTAAAATGTCTCCTTTAAAGCTGACACGTTAATCCTGCTCTTGTGCCACCTCCTGAGGCTGAAACTTCTTTGGCTTTTTGGCTGTTGTCAGTCCCTGCCTCATTTTACTGCTCAGCCACTCACGATGTTTGTGAAGAGTGATCTGAACTCTGCATCTAAGCGACAACACCAGGGGAGTGTATCCTAATAAGGCTGAACAGTAAGTTCATTCCAGTCCTTTCTGAGACCAAAAGAAATGTATTCTGGAAAAGAACCAGGGATTCATCTGCTTTTAAGGCATAATTGCCCCTCATTTTTGACTGGTTGCTATGGAAAGGCCTGTGGTGCCAGCGAGCACTGCCCCAGCTCCCACTTGAGCGAGCTCTCAACACCTCTTCCCAGCCCACAGGGGACCACAAAGTGCTGTCACCACACAAGCACTTCCTGCTGTGTCCTACAGCCCTGCAAGAAAGCACTGCCTTTGTCCTGGGAGGAGAAACCAGTGGGAACAGCACCATGAGGATCTGTCTCACTAAATCCCTTCAGTGCTCCCTGAGAATGACACATCCAGACCATGGGCTGGGACAGTCAGCCCTGCCCCGAGCTTGCTGTAACACTGAAATTTGCCTTTTAAAGCTGGATGGACCGTGTTCTCCTGGGTATGACTTCAGCAAAGTTCTGTGGACACAGGATGTTTCCTCTGGATAAAACCTAATGGTCTATCCCAAACTCACTCTCGTAAATCCATCCTGGGAAAAAAAAACCTCCAATGTTTGCATGACTGGCTGAAACCTGTCTTGGTGCCTCTCCTCATCCCACCTTGCTGAGGTGAGCAACTAGAGGTGCTCTGAACTTACTTCAGGTTCTCTTGTGAAAAATGAACCTAATCAGCACAGAGGAGAGTTTGGGACATTTATCACTTTATACAGCGGTCCTGAATTATGACTCCCAACAAAAGAGCTGAACTCAAAAAGGCCAGAGCTTTGCTGTGGCCTTCAAGCATCTCTCTCAGGGTGGCACCAGCTCAGGGCCAACAATTTTCCACGTGTTTTGCCACAACTCTGTTGCACACAGTGTGTGCACAGAACAGCTGTAAATGAGCCGTGGATAGAAGCAAGACACGGGTTTGCAGACAGAAGGGGATGTTTTACCAGACCAGCTGATATTAAGCTGAAAACTACTTTTAAGCACGTGAATCAGTGTTACTGGATGGCCAAGGATATCTGCTGTACAGACTCCTGACTACATCCTGGGTCTCTATGCCAAAGCTGAGGGGCAGCTCATCTCCCCAGCCAATGTCCCCCCTCCTGGTTCCCGCACCGTCATCCTGAGCTGTGTATCCTTTTCTTAGGAATCCCACTCCCTCTAGTGGTCCCTCCCTAGCAGGTGAAATAAGTGCTTGGAGGTGGCTGGCGTTTGTCATCAGTGATAAACGTAGTAAAACTTACACCTTGTGTTGTCCTGCTCTGGACTTAAGTGTTTTAGAGGCACCAGTGAGGGAAGAGCAGCGTCTTCACACCCTGAAAGCAGCGCAGTGCTGGGGCTGTGTAGGAGCACAGCCACAGCAAAACACCCCCAGCCATCTGGGCTCTTTAGAGTCAAGGGAGAAAAATGGGCACCTCTGAGGTAGCCCCTGTAGGATCTCTCCCAGGGGACTCTGGGTACGGGACCTGGAAGAACCAGTTCCTCTATAAAGAGAGGCCAGAGGAGGAAGGCTGTACTCTGGTCAGAGGGACCACCTGAGCTACACACACTCAGCTACAGGAAGCCCTGGAAAACTGCTTTATAGTTTTAAAAACTCAGTGCCATCTTTATTCCTAACGATGCCAGCTCTGTGATGGCAGGCCATCCAGGAGAAGCCTGCATGCTGAGATACTTCAGGAGGTAATGACAATCTCAAGTAAACTCCCAGTGTAAAGGAAAAAAGAGCACAAGATGTTTCCAGGAACTGGAGTGCCCCTCATCCAGCCCCAACAGCCACTTGTCCTAATGATGCTGGAGCATCCTTTGTGCAGCCCAGCCACTCCACGGCACAGCACCACGGGGGGGAGAGGCACAGCCCCTCCAGCCCCTCCAGCAGCTGCTCTGGAAGGAGAGACCCATTGACCTGCCTTGTATCAAGAGCCCTCGCTGCTGAACTCCCTGCCTGAGGCTCCCACAGCAGCCAGTGGCCTTGGGAGAGCAGGCAAATACTTCTGCAGAAGTCGGCACTCGCTTTAAACCTTTCAGTGCTGGAGAAAAAGGGAGGAAAAGCTGAACTGGGAAGACTTAGAAGAGCATGAAGAAATACACATTCTGTGGGCTGTTCGCTTCCCCTCCGAGACTCTGACTCGTCTCTTGTGGGGAATGGAGGTTTCTGTGCAAGGCAGGCAACAAGAGAGTGGGAAACACAAGGACTTTAGGGCAGGCCTGTTTGCCTGTTTGGGGCTGTCTGGACATCACAACAGAACAAATTATTTCAAGGACTCAAACCAAACTCCCAAATTCAGCCCCTCCCTTTAAAAGAGAGTTTTTCTGCCTATCCAGAAAGGGATGGTCTCCTGCAAACAGCAGGAGAGTGAACAGGCAGGTACGTCCCACGTCTAGATACTGACCTGTCCAAAGAGATGGAACATGAGGCAGTGATTGTCCATGTGTACAGGGAAAGAGGAGGAATGAGGACAGAAGGAGGTGGAAGGAGAAGGATATGGGCAGTGAACAGGCAGCTGAATGACAGAGGAATCACTGAGAGGCAAACGCATCACTGTGACATCGAAGGACCTTCCCCAGCTGCAGGGACTGAGGGCGCTGCAGCCTGGGCTGGGCTCAGAGAGAAAGAAGCTCTCCTTTCCCTTTGCTCCTTTAAATTCGAGGTCACCTGCCCAGGACCCTTCCTGAGAGGTGAGTCTCGCTGGCACAGTGTGACCCAGCCCTCCCCTCCTAGGGGAAGCAATCAGTAATTAATCAGCTAGCAAACATGCCTGCACTCCCGCCACTCCCAAGCGGTGCTGAAGCCCTGTCCTGCTCCACCAAGCCCAGCCGAAGCAGGGGGAGCCCATCTGTGCTGCCAGACCCCAGCCGGGCCTGGGGGAGGCTTCTTTGCAGCAAACCAACCCTCTCCACTCCCCCCACAAAGGGAAGCAAAACACTGTGGCACCCCGTCCCGTGCCAGAGTGCCCCTCAAAGCCCCGAGCCCCTGGCAGTGCTGCCTGCAGCCCAGCGTGTCCCAGCACCGCGGGGAGCCCCTACCTGCTTGCGGGAGCTCAGGGCCCCCTTGCTGGCCCGGCAGGAGAGCTGGAGGGAGCTGCCCTGGTGCACGGAGGCCAGGCGGGAATGCTGCGGGGTGGCGGGCAGGGGGCTCATGAAGAGGATGCGGGCAATGAGGCCGTAGAGGACAGTGGCCAGCCCCAGTGGGATGACATAGAAGACAGCAAAATCCAAGAAGTAAATGGGCATGTAAAGGCTCCTGGAGACCCGGTAGCCACAGCTGACCTGTGCCCCGTCCGAGAAGGTGACCTGGGTCGTGTCCACCAGGAAGAACCACATGAGGCAGTACAGGGAGGTGAAGAGCCACAGCGAGGCGATGATGCGCTTGGCGCGGGACACGGTGCACAGGAGCTGCGCCTTGATGGCGTGGCAGATGGCGATGTACCGCTCCACCGTGAAGGCGGCGATGGACCAGGCGGAGGTGTTGATGCCCAGGTACTGCAAGTAGGTGATGCAGAGGCAGCCGGCGTAGCCGTACACCCAAGAAGCCACCACTTCAGAGATGTTGGGCAGCCCGGCCGCCAGCAGCACGATGAGGTCGGCCACGGCCAGGCTCACCAGGTAGCAGTTGGTGGGGGTCACCATGTGCTTGGTGCGCAGCACCACCAGCACCACCATCGCGTTGCCCGCGATGCCCACCCCGCAGATGAGCAGCACCAGCAGGATGGTGACCACCTGCAGCTCCAGGGGCTGTCGGGGCATCCTGCCCAGGCTCTGGTTGCCGCTGCCGCCCAGCGCGGCTCCCGAGCCGTTCTCCATCGTCCCCGCAGCCGTTCGCGGCGGAGCCCCGCGCACCCTGCGGCGAGAGCCGGGGCTGCCCCCTCGCCCCCTCCCCGCCTTCCCGCCCACCCCGGCTCCTCCCTCCCTTCTTTCCAACGATTCACCCCTAGTCTTGCAGCCGCCCGGCTCTTTGCACCCCCCTCCCCTGCAAACTCCCCATGGAGAGGGGCGGGGAGCGGTCAGGATCCCCCCAGTCCCCGAGACCCTCCAGGAGTCCCCAGCCCTGGGAACCACTCTGGACTGCCCAGGATCCTCACCTCCCGGGAGCCTCCAGAAGTTCCCTCAGCCGCCGGGACCCGCAGGAATCACCAGGACTCCCTCAGGACCGCCCGCAGCCCCCCCAGGGATACCTCCACCCCCGGGACCCCCCATCACCTCCCGCCGGCATCCCCCGCCTTCTCCCGCCGGGTCCTAGCGCACCGCTGAGCCGAAGAGGAGGAGGAGGAGGAGGAAGGAGCCCAAGCAGGGGATGGGGTTGCAGGTTAGAGAAGCCAGAATGCAGAGACACAGGGGCTGAGAGTCCCCCAGCAGTGTGTCCGCTCCAGGGCTCCGGGCTGTAGGTGCCTTGTGTCCCCGGCCGAGCCTCGGGCTCCACTGTTCCCCCCACCCGGGCAAGGAGAGCTGAGGATGAGGAGTCCTTCCTTCCTTCTCCTCGGGAGGATGGGACTGGAGCAATGCCACTGAGATCCATGGCCTTTCCTGTATCCCTTGGGCTGGGGCAGAGAGATGCCTTCCCTGGACATGAGGTAGTGACCTCCTTGTGCTGTCTTTCCTGTAGCCATCCATGTCCCAAACAAGCACGTCACTGTTACTTCTTTGGGAAAAGGCTTACCCAGTTCTGGACTAGCAGATCCTGTATCTTTCCAACGATGAGGCTGGGGTGTCTGGTATCTCCCTGATGGTCAGGCTGGGAGATCCAGAGTCTCCATGATGGACAGTAGGAGCCAGAATTTGCTGCCAGCTCCGTGCTTGCTCCTGATGTCTCTGCACTCAGAAAATGCATTTTCATATTGAAAGAGCAATTGTGTTTGCAGGGCTAAATGCTAAAGGTCCCCTGACCTGTGGATGGAGGAAAAGACAAGGGGAGAGCTTGCTTTTTTATTAGATTAGATTTCAGTTACAGTCAGAAGTGTCCTGCTAATCCCAGACACTGAGGTGCATGTTCAAAATATGAAGGATCATCTGATGGTGGGTGATTCAAATCTAGCGTTTCACAGGCAAATTTCTAAGCCTGGTCTGTGCAAACCTGGGTGGAGAGACTGAAAAGACCTCTATGGCTCCATGTATTTGGTAAACAAAGCTGGGAGAAAGTGATCCTCTTACCCAAATCTGTGATAAAACACCTCTCCATTCCCTAGGGCTTCATAATCTACAAATATTAAACCCATAAAACTTCTGCTGTTAGAGGTGGGACAGAGAGGCTGCATCCACACAGTGCCAGTGGAGAAACCGAATGACAGAAGCCACAAGTGGTTTTCAGGGACTTGTTACTGGGTTTAGCCCCCTAGGCAATGGCCAAATTTGGAATTGCAAGTGATGGTGGGGAAGTAATTCCCACTTTTGCACCCTGCAGCTCAACAGGGACCAGGAAGGAAGGTGCTCATGGCTCTGCAAAGCAGCCTGAGGGCTGACAAGTGCTATCAGAGATGGGCTATGAGTCAATCTCACAGAAGCAACAGTTATTGCTCAATCAGAAAGACAAAGGAGAGAGAAGTTCTGGCAAAATCGCCTTCAGTGTTCCAGAGTCACAGCCAAGAAGCAAATCACTTTGGGGCTTTATGGGTTAATGCTCT
This sequence comes from Neopelma chrysocephalum, assembly GCF_003984885.1. Taxonomy (NCBI): domain Eukaryota; kingdom Metazoa; phylum Chordata; class Aves; order Passeriformes; family Pipridae; genus Neopelma; species Neopelma chrysocephalum. The sequence goes on along the minus strand of NW_020897756.1, from coordinate 620,985 downwards.
TAGAGATAGAACCCAAGCAAAAAAAGCAGTTGTGAAGGAATTAAACATGCAAAAACGACTGGGTAGTGCCACATGCACACAGAAATGAACTACCTGGTGATTTTCTACTGATTCCTGTGAGCAGCCCCAGAGGGACCAGCAATATAATGAAAGAATAAAATTCTGGCAGAACAATTAGACTGCAATTATGGGTTATTTCATATTCTGTGACATCTAAATGTCAGTGCCATAATGCTGCAACAACAAGCACTTGGTACAGCGCCACGCTGCACCCCTGATGAACACAGGGGGGACAAAATGCTCTGAGTCCTTGGTCAGCACCAACCCAAATACCCAGGAACCACTGGAAGTGGTGTCTGTGAAGTTCTTCATCACTGAACTCAACCACCAAACCCCATCACTGTGCTCTGCTCAGCTGTCTAGGTCATGGAAGTGACTAAGACTCCCCTCTCTGGTCCTGCTGCCAGGGATGTTCCCCCAAAAATGTGCCTCTGGTCCACCTGCCTTCACTCCTCAGAGCTGCTCTGGTTAGTCTGAAAAAACAGTGGGTGAAATGGCAGCAGCTCTTGCCGCTCAGCAGCCCCCTCCACCCAGTTAATGGTTTCAAATGTTTTTTCAGATCTTTCCTGTGTGCACTGCAGTGTCCAGACAGAGGACAAAGCTCTCCCTGCTCTGAGATGAATTTGTTCTAATGCCAGAGTAAGCTCCTTCCTCCCATCAGCCCTGTCAAGAGCACCATACTCACCTCCCTTTTATTTTTATTTTTATATTTGTTTTTCTTTTATTTTCTTTGTGATTCCCACAAAGCCCAGGACCACACGTGCAACATCAGTTGGTCCTGAGAGAGCAAAATCCACGTGGTTTTAGGCACCTATTTTTAGGAAAGGTCTAGATGGGACCAAAGTTCCCCCCGCCCCCCCCACCCACCTCAGTGGGGTTGTGAACCTGGTGTTGCTGATGCCCTGGTAGTGCAGAGCACAAAGCACCAGGCACGTGGAGCAACTTCTTGTCTCCTCTGGTAAAAGGAGAAGATGATTCAGCCCAGCCCAGCCGAGCCCTTGGCTTGACCTGCTCCTTCCTGTAATTCGCAGAGTTCCCACTTCGTCCTCTGAGCAGCCCCAGAACATTTCCTACTAAGGCAAGAGGAAGCTTTCAGCCTTTCAAATTGGCCACTTCATTTTCCCAACCTACTTCAAAGGAAAACCTGCCACCTAAGCCATGGATCACCCCTGACTAGTAATACTGGTGGGCTTCTTATTTTACATCTGTTGGGAAATAAGTTCACAGAATTGGCTTCTCTTCCCTTCCCAGATACGAAAGAATCTCTCCAGCTATTTCCCGACGGGATGAGGAATTACAGAAGGTTCAACTGGAACACCAGAGAAGTAAGAAATGTGTGGAAATGTGGTACTTTTTTCACGTTGTATCTGTGTGTTTAAAATATCTTTTCTGGTGATTTCAGTTCCTCAATTGCTCATCAGCAAAGAAATACAGAATTTCTTCTACCCCAGTCCTTGGCAAAGGCTACAGAGGGGTGGAAGTGAACTAACTCCATTTCCTCAGCATCTCCTCAACGTGCCACCCTGTCACCCTGTGAACCACTGCTGAAGTCACTCATCTCAGGGCTTCTCTGAGTGCCTGGAGAGTGAGAAATCAGTGATTTCAGAGTGAAATCTGGAATCAGGGGGCTGAGAAAGGTGCCTGGAGGATTGGCTTCTGTATCCACATCCCAGCTTTCAGCAGCCTTCTGGGATAACCAATGTTGCTTCTACCTCATTTCAACTATTTTTGTCGCAGGATGAAGGACTGTTACAACTAATTTGGAAATTAGTTACAACTAATTTGGAAATTTTCTAATGTGAGGCATTGAGTTCAGAATGAAACCCTGACACAATCTGCATTAGAAAGAGCCAGGACCAGGGAAACCCTTGCTATGAATTGCACGCAGAACGCTATGAAATAGCTTTTATTTGCTTTTATTTGTGGTCATTAATGCTTCCTTCTCTAAAATTTGGTGCATGGAAGTGTTGCTTCTCCATAGCAGTAACAGTGCAAATACTGTAGATAGGATAAATGCAGTAAAAATGGAGTTTGCTTGAAAATCAGGAAACATTTGTGGAGAGAGGTTTTTGTCTGCTTGGCTGTCTGCTCTGGTAGATGCAGATTTGTGGCTATTTTTGAGATCTTTCCTAGAGACTGTCTGAGTGAAATAATGTGCACTTGCTCCTCAGTATATTAAGGCCATTCATTCTTGCCTGCCAGCCAGCCATGAGCAGGAACTTAGCATATATTTTGCCTGTGAAAAATCCACTAAAACACACCACAGAACTCCAAGGCAATCAGGGCTTTCAGGGTAGAACCTGTCCCATGTGCAAGTGACTTTCTGCCCCTTGGGCTTATTGCACTCCTGGAGAAGAGAGCAACCCAGGGGCCTTTCTCTCTTGTGATTAACACTTTTCTCTATGTAATTAAGAAGCCTCAAACCTCAACAAGTGCAAGGAAGCTCCCCAGCCCCGCCACAGCACCCCAGCCCTGCCTCTGCCTCACTGCATGTGAATATCTGACTCTGAACTTTAAACTTCATGAATAACCAAGCCTGGAAGGCAGATGTGGTGAAACCCTTCCCTGCAGAACACAGTAAATAAGTAAATAAGTAGGAGCAGCACTGCCCAGCAGGGATTTTCCCCATGGAGGAGGTGAACACTCAGGACCCACCTCAAGGGCTCCAGACCCAGCATGGGGTGGGTGGTGGGTGACAGTGACACAGGGCAAAGCCTTGGTCCCTGTGTCCTCTTGCCTGTGGGACAGGAGGGATGCTCTGAGGGAAAATGAAGGCAACGAGAGCCACAATGAGCAGGAGTGAGAGTGGGAGTGTGGAGGGGCTCTGAGGAATGAAAATCCCTTAGCAAATAACGAGGCTTGTACATTAGTCATACTTAATAAAAAAATATGTGAATAAATGAACGTTGCCTGCTGGTTCATCTGTTCAGCGTTTCTCTGTCGCACCATTAAGCAAACCCTGACGAGGCAGCTGGACCTCTCCAGGGCACACTATGGCTCTATAATGGTAATGTTTGCTGTTTTGTCACACCTTTATCTGAGGAACAACACCTCTCAGGAGAGCAAAGCAATTTCCAGCAGCTCTACCTCCTGCCAGCTCCCCTGCCCGGGGAAAGCACGACAGCCCAAGTCGGCACCAGGGGCGACGTGACTGATGTGCTGCACAAGCTCATCATCAATGCTCATCTCCTGCCAAAAAGATAAGTCTTCCCGAGGACAAACTTTTTAGAAAGATGTTCTTGTTGGAAGGGGACATGCCACTGGGATGGTTAGCTGGCTGGAGGTGCTCCTCTCTTCTCCCAGCTCTGTTTTAACCCCAGACTCTGGATAATTTTGGCTACTCAGTAGTATTTCCTAGAGAAACACCATGACAAAGCCCCCTGTTGCTGTAGAGGCAAAATGGTGCTTGGATTAATCATCAGAACAGCAGGGAATTAAGAAACCTGAGATGATGAATGCACCAGGGTTTTCTTAGGTAGATGCTTAAAAAAATATAATCCAGACCTACTTGCTTCAAGTACCTCGGAAGCTGAGAAAATCCGGTGCATCTGGCAGCAGCTGCCACTTCACTGCTGTCATTTAATCTCATTGAGGTGCATTATGTCAAATAATTACCTTAATGAAGACTTTAATGGAAGAAGGGAGGAAAATAATAGAGATGCTTCGAAGAAATGAAGCTGTGAAGTTGCTTTGTTTATAACCTGGCACAGATGGATCTTCTCCCCCTCTGGCTCCTGCCCTTACAGAGGTGTCCCATCTGCCTCTCTTTCAAAAATAACACACTTCAGATGCTGCCCCAGTGATGGATTTATGCATTTTGGATACAATGGCATAGTTCCTGAGTTTGAAACAACCCAACATTTAAAATCATCGAGTCCAACTGTTATCCCAGCACTGCCAAGGCCACCACTAAACCATGTCCACAGATGCCACATGAACAGGTCTTTTAAATCTCTCCAGGGATGGTGACCCCACCACTGCCCTGGGCAGCCTGTTCCCATGCTTGATAAACCTTGGAGAAATTTTTCCTAATATCCAATCTAAATCTCTCCTTGAGGCACAACTTGAGGCTGTTTCCTCTCATCCTATCACTTGTTACTTGGGAAAAGAGACCGACACCCAAATTGACCTTTATTGGCTGCTCTCATCCTCTTCTGAGTCCCTTCAGCTATTTTATTTATATTTTATTTTGGACTGCCATTTTGAAGAGATTTTGTCCTCATGTGCTGATTTCCACCACCATCCATGCCCAGGATATGCCTCTCATGGTGATATTGATCTTGAATTTACTTTAGCAGGCTGAAATTACACTTTCTTAGGTGAGTAAACTCTCTTCTAAATGTATCCAGTCTACCCAGGTTTCTTTGCATGAAACTTGAGAGAAAAACCCCTTGAAAATTAAATTAATCGAGTCAAATGAGTTTCCTTTCTTGCTGCCTGAAGGTATAATGTGAGAAAGGAAGCATGTACTTCTTCCAGCATGGGTGTGGTGGAGGAGGTGAATGAGCTCTTTCCCTACCCCAGCTCCCATGTATTTGCCAGGCAGCAGTTAGCCTTGGCTAATGCTGCAGATATGCTCCAAGTCATATGAGCCATCATCTCCCACCTCCTGGAACAACTGCTTCCAGAACTTCTAGATATTTAAAAAAAAAAAAAAAAAAAAGAAAAGAAAAGAAAAAGCCCATTTTTCTCAAATTGATTTCCAAAAGCACCCTTAGTTCTTCACACAGTTTTGCTCCTTGTTTTGCCTCCTGGACAGCTTCCTGTAGAGGTAAAGCACTCGCTTCTCCTCCCAGCTCGGGAAGAAGGAGGCGGCGATTTTTCGGCACAGGCGGTGTGTGAAGGTTTCCAGGAACACGGTGGAGTAGAGGATGCAGAAGAGCAGCCCCACAACGAGCAGCACAGAGGGGTTGGGAGGCACTGGGGGACCGATCCTGCAGTGGGCAGAGCTGGAGATCAGATAATGGTGGTAGTTCTGCTCGAAATCCCGAAGTGGTAATTCCTCGGAAGGAAACCCGAAACCTTCGATAAAAGAGGGCAGGATACCTATTTTAGCCTGAAATAAAGAGAGTTAAAAGGTAAATGGAGTATGAACAAACCAAAATCAATCACATCAGCCTGGGGATGTGGAATCACCTTACAGCACTAGGAGAAGGGCATTGAAGTGTCTGTACGCTTCAGTCTGAGTGAGAGTAACAGTGCAGGTGCTGAGTACTCGGCACGGTGAGAACCAGTCCTATCTATCATTTTTATCTGCTGCTACAGAGATCATAACAGGTATTCACTGTGTGAGATTTATGGTGAAAGGCATCGTCCAGACAGCAGTATTGGTGTCTGCATATCTGAATATTAGAGGCTTTTCCTAAGCCCTGATTATTTTCATGTAAATCCATCGTAAGCAGGTGTCTGCACTAAGGATCCTGAGGCTGGGGAGGGAAGCCAGCTGTGTGACAGAAGAGGGAAGCTAAAACACCAAACCTGAACTAGCCCAGATAAAGGATATTGAAATACAAACTGGAGAGGTTTGTGAAAAGGATTGCACAGGGTGAAAATGAAGCCAGGGAACGGGGCTTTCTGCTTAAAAGACAGCCAGTGCAATAAGGTGAGGAGACATCCTCAGTGTTCATCAGCTTCTCCCTTCCTTTTGGGCTTGCACCTGCTCTGCAGTGGAAGGACAGTGCCACAGGGACTCACATTCCTCCACCTTGCCCAGGGAAGGGACCTGGAGACCCAGGGAGGTCTGACTGCCTGCTGCTAGCAGTGCCTTTGCAGCGTGAGGCACTATTTGCTCCCTTCCTCACTCCCGAGGGGCTGCACTTTGGAGCAGGTGTCTGCTGCTATTTGATGCACTGGAAGGAGCAGCTGAGGTTGTGCCTCTGCCTTCTCCCCCCCAAGCCTGTTGCTTGTCCGTCTGGCTGCCGGGGAGGGAAGTCAGGAGTGGGTAAATAAGGGTTCAAAGATTGTGATCCCACCAGGGGGGAGAAGGTTAACTGCCATGAGGGGCACACTGACCCCCCAAGGGGGGGCATTAAGATCTAGGGTGATACGGGAGGTGAGTGTTAACCCTAATGGGGGGGACATTAACCCCCAAAGAGGGAGGGCATTAACTCTTAAGGGGGGCAGAGTTAACCCCCAAAGAGGGGGGGTATTAACCCCTAGGGGGTGCAGAATTAACTGACAAAGAAGGGGTGTGTTAACCCTCACCGGGGCAAAATCAACCCCTCAAAGAGGGGTGGAAACAACCCCTGAAGAGGGGTGGAATTAACCTCCAAAGAGGGGGGGCATTGACCCCAAAAGAGAGGGGCAATAACTCCTTGAATATCTTTCCTTTTGGTGGGCAGAATCCCACCAGAATCCCTGGGAACCCTGGGTGCTGGGGGGGGTTGGCGGGTTGGAGGGGTCATTAACCATTTGGGGGGGGATGTGACACACCCCATGCAGGGCAGCACAGGGGACCCCAGCACTCACCTTGTATTTGATGTGGAGGGTGACAGGCACCACGGAGAACTGAGCTGCCTTTCTCACTGCAGTGTCTGCCACGCTGAAGGCAAAATGCTCCATGGCCACCAGCAGCAGCATCAGCAGCAGGGCCACGGTGAGCAGCACGGCCTGCACGAGGCACTGCAGCCCTTCTTCCCGGGACAGCTTCCAGCCTGTCGGTCGGATGAGGTTTTTGGATGAGCCCACCAGCAGGTGAGCTGCTTTTCTCTCCACAGCCAAGCGCTCCAGCTCCTCGGTGATGTAAAAATTGTCGAAGCGGAGGTTGGTGAGATAATTTTTCAAGTACCAGGTGGACTCAAAACAGAGGTAGAGCATGGAGAAACCAGCAACCAACCTGTTGCCTGCTCGTACAGAGTCTTTGACCAGCACCTCAGCAGACAAAAAGTCCCTACTGATTTTCTCACCTGCAAGGTCCATTTTTTGGTATATGGAGGAGGTGTTCTGAAGCGATGAAAACTTAAAACGTCCACTCATGGGCTTATAAAAGGTTAACAGATGAACAGCTTCTTGGATTGCACCCCCAAACTCCTGGGAGGCTGCCTGCAGCAGGGCAGTGGAGTTCAGGAGACTGTCAGAGGAATTCTTGCAGATGCACTTGATGACCTGCAGGATGGTTTGGATGTTGCTGACGATGTTGGGTGTTACGTTCACCACTGCGATCATGACGCAGGTTGACAGGAGAAGCTTCCGGCCTTGCTTGGTGCCCAGGGTTGGCATGATCATGCTGAAGACACAGCGGGCAGGATGCACCAGGAAAAGGGTGAGGAGAAGGAGCAGGCTGAAGGAGATGGACATTGCAGTGGAGAGATGCCAGGAGTACTCCAGGGAAGCAAATATCCAGTTGTAAAAGAGGCCTCCTATCAGTGCTGTAATGCAGGAACACTGCAGAAACAAGGTCCACAGCTCTCTGCCATCTGCTGGGACAGGTTTGGAGTAAACCCACCATAGGTCTGCCACAGTTCTGTGCACCTTCGGGAAGAGAAAGTCTTCACAGTAGACACGGGCACTCATCCTGTAAAAAGAACAAGTACCTGGGTGTACATAAACACACTAGTTAGGGGGCTTTCTCAAGATAATCACTCATGGGTCTTTATAATGTCCTTCTCTGAGTGCTTCTGGTCTCACCCTTCTCTACTTCCCTGCTAAGATGAGTAGCTGGGACCAAGATCTCCCCTGGAAGCAGCAGGACAGGGAAGTTCAAGGCATTTCTTGAAAGATCAAACACCAAGTACGATGCAACTGCTCCTCCTTTAATGTAAGCACAGGAAAGCATTGTGTTATTCTATAAAAACCATAATAGAGCCATTCAGAGGGGTCAAATCATTGGCAGTGGCTGAGTGTGTCTTTAGTGGTTAGTTAGAGGATGTTGGAGCGAGAAAGAGGAGGCTCCTGGCTGCTGTATTTACAAGTCAAGTTGTATTTACAAGGTGGTACGTGGATGACAGGCAGTTGAGGGGGGTTTCTGCTCTCTCCGCCCCTTAAGAGGAGGCCAAACACAAATCTGCAGGTTTAAGTGTGACGAACAGAGAACTGATCTGAGAAAACAGTTTCACACTGAAGCTGCAGGGCCAGAGGAAATCTCCAAGGACAAGAATTTGGCCACTACAGACAGGATGAAAGGTCCCATTAAGCTATTTAAATGTCCAGTGGAAACAAACATTTGGGAAAGAATATAATTTCTCAGGCCTTACATCTGGAGTGACTCTCTGGAGACCAGAAAACCTGGTGGGGAAGAAGAGCCTGCCCCCAGCCAGGCAATTCCCATCTCTGACTGCCTGACAGCAGCCTCAGCTATCCTTTGAGGGAGATTTTTGACTAGCAAAGGAGGTTTTCAGTGGAAAAAGACCATACAACAGCTATCAAGACAGAGAGAAAGAGAGATTTAGAGAAGACACTACATACCCAGCAGCAGTGAGGTACCCCAGACTTGCTCGAAACCTCTCCATGCTCCAGTGCCTTATTGCTCTGAGAGAGGATCCTGGGTGTGGCAGTTAGGAGAGGTGGGATAAAAAAACCAAGGCAGCACCAGAGAGCCAGGACTCAAAAAATAAGATGTTTTAAGGCAATTCAGATCAGCAGCACTGGCAATTCCTGAAGTGAGTGGGGCAAACCTGGTGTGTGAAGCCCGGGGAATAACACCACTGTGGAACAGAGCCAGGATCCACAGCACTGCTTGGGCTTTACACCTCTTCTGGTCTTACTGTTATTGCAGACAAGGCTTATTTACATGACACATAGCTGAAAAAATGAGTCAATAACATATGGGCTGACAAAGATGGAACAAGCATCACATGGAACGTGGGGTGTCACCATCCCTTGTTGGGAAATCAGATGATTACTCCTCACACTGCCCACCAGTGACCAGCAGGGTTGGAATCTCTCTCAGAGTGAAGGGGAGCTTTTCCCCTTCCAGACATCAGTCATGGCACAAAGAGCATGGCAGGATCCAGCAAATCATGTGCTGGTAAGTGTTCCTCTGTTCTGACAGGCTGCTGCTCCCTGCTGAAACTGTGTGCAGGGCTCACAGGCTGCTTCAAGGCTCATCTCACAGTCCTGGCAGAGGAAAACGAAGCTTCTAGCTTGAACCTTTCCCAATTCCCTATAGCCAGCAAATCCCCTGGAGCCACAGTCAGGATTCCCAAACTGCGGAGAAACTCTTGGATGTACAGGCCAGGAGGTGTAATCCCCACGGGATTGACTTTCCCGGCCCCCAGGATGTGCAGGGCACAGAGCTCCAGCCGCCAAACTTGCTCACCAGGAGACAGGAACCAGCCACGGTGTTTGCTCCTCATTTACAAGCCTGTGGATTTACAGGAACCTTCCCTGGCTGCCACCAAACCTGCCCCTTTGCCGGACGCTCTCATGCTAAGCCACCACCTGTGGGCAAAGGCGACACAACTCACCCAGCTGAGCCCATTCCTGACAGGGACCTGCTGTCCTGTGCTGAGCCCTCCCACTGGCTGGGAACCGCCGGGCCCCTGGGATGTTCTCATGCTCCCCTGGGCGGGAAAGGGCAAAGGGCTGGAGGTCAGCCCGGTCCCGGCCACCCCTGGAGACAAAGCACGTGGGGCTCTGCCCTCCAGAGAGAGCTGGGAGAGCAGCACCTTCCCCAGGGGACTTGGCCAGACCCCACAGCAGTTGGAGGACACGGAGTAACGACACAACAGGCTGAGCAAAGCTCTGCCTACCTCCTCTGCCCTTCCTGCAGGCACCAGGCAAGGCCCCTTCTGCCCTCGCTGCTCCACTCAACAGCTCCGCTTTGTAGTTAAAAGTTCTGTTTTTCCCATGTGGCTGGTGGAGCAAAGCTTTCTTCCTGGTGCCCTGGAGCACAGGGGCCGGATGAGAAACTCTGACTGGCTCCAGCCGGGAAGAGGCACCAGCCAGGCGGGCGGGAAAGAAAGTGCTGTTTGTTTGGAGCATCCATAGCAATTGCTTGCACAGGCCATGAATTAGGTCTTGAATTCAACTATAAGGGACTAACCCAAAAGGCCCATGGCTGGATCCTGCAAGGCTCATCAGCTTCTCCTAAGACTAAACTTCTTTCTCGCTCTGCTTCAGAGCAAACTGATATTCACATCAGCCCCTGGGACCCCATCCAGGCTACACAGGCAGCTTTCTGGGGCAGTAAAAAAAAAAATAAATGTAGCATTAGGCTATAAAGAACAAAAAACCCTCAAGCCCACAGCATTGTGGTGAGTGTTTTTCTGAGTCTGCTACATCATCTGGCAAAGGCACCTGAAGTCTGTGGGGAAACTGAGCCATAACTCTGGCAGCATCAACAAGTGTTTGTTTGCAAAGTCAGATTTTTTCCTCTGGCTCAACTCAGAATTGATCCCTGCAGGCTGCACTACAGGACAGGCTAGATGTAGGATATCGTCTATTTTATACCCAGAACTGATCCTCTGCAGTAGCTCGTGTGTTCATAGGGATACCCGGGAAACGGCGGGTGAAGGCTGGGATCGGGACACGGGCAGGGCAGGACTGAGCCTCGCAACGAAGCAACTGTGACATCTTGTGGTCACACGCTGCTCAAGGGCCTCGAGGTCTGGTTCGTTCCGACTCAGAAACTAAAGAAGTCTGTCTGTGGGTGGGAGAGTTTTGAGGAAAACTGAGGAAGATTAGGAGAAATGCTCTGAGGTGCCTTTTCTTGCCCTGTGTGACTCCCAGATGGTATGAAGGGACTTGGCTTTCTTGACAAGTCCCAGTCTCTGTAGAGCTCAAGCTCTGAGTTTTCTAACATCACCAATTTTGACTTTTTAGCACTACAGGAGAAGACAGAACCCCACATGCCTGCAGGCAGCTTGCTGGAACTATGAGACAACAGAGGGTTTCGTTGGCATCGTAGCCACGAAGCAGAGCCTGGTTTTACCTGAACTAGGTATGGGGACTGAGCTTGTACCTCCCAGGACAGAGGTTTTGAATCCAGTCCTGCTTTGCAGATTGCAGTGCTCAGGGTGGGTTTGTGCCAAGACACCTGCAAGTTCAACCTAAGTAACCCTGTGGTGGTGACAGTGATGGGAGAGGGTGTATCATAAAGGAGCAGCTGAATCCCAGGTAGTGTGGGGGGTGCAGGAACTGTACAGCTTAAGAAAATTACTGGGTAAAGAAGATGAATGGAGGGCTAAAACAGAATCACTAAGGCTGAAGGTGTTTCTCCATGGCAATATCATCAGCACCTGTTGATCACGTTATTTTGCCCATTCAAGAAATTGAGGGTGTGGGAAAGATTAGCCAATTAGTGATGGCTCTTTGCTTGTTAAGATCACATTCGAATTAACAACTTCTGGTAATACAGAGCCACATCACGTCTTCTTAGGTTTCTACTGTAGAAATACAGAAAAATCCCAGCAATATCCTTTCAGTGACTCAGGAGGCATAACTGTGATAAGGGAACTAAGGCTGTCTAACCTGCAACAGTTGAATTCCCCCTGTCGTGTTGGGCTTTCATTTGTTTTGTGAATCTTTCCCTTTCTCTTCTGAACTTCCAGCATCGCTGCTGGGTGCAGATCAGCTGAACACAGCCCCAGAATCATTCCCTGCTGCAAGGACACACAGAGCAGCTCTTCTGTGTGAACGGTTTGTAAAGTGACTTGAATGCTTCTGGGATAAAAGACACTACAAAATGCTTTCCTACTGTAAATAAACCAAAATGATTTTCCTCCAAGTGTCTCAGGAGAACATGAGGATGTTGGTCCAGGATTGGACGGGGAACATCAAAGGAGTGAAGCAGAGATATTCTGGATGTTGAATTTCAATGTGTGAGTGGCATTTCCTGTTAATTAAAATTCACAAGGAGGCTGCTAATGTGAATGGCTTTTGTGATAGTTGTTGCATTTTTACATTCCTAGAGAAACGGTGCATAGGCAGGCAGAGTTCCTTTAAAATAACACAGTCAAAGTTATAGAAGGTTAGTACAGCACTTGAAATACCCTTTCCTGGGAATTTTCATATCTCTACTAGTATCACAGACCCTTCAAGACTGCTGCTTTTGGCAAATCTTAGTACTAGCAGCAGCAAATGGAATCAGAAATTATTCATGCAGCCCTGTTCACCTTTGAACGCCAGAAACACTAAATATTAAAATCTCTGTTTAAAAAAAAAAAAAAAAATTCAAACTCAGGCATACCAGGCTAGTTCTGCTCTCACAGATGCCTGGATATGAAAGAGCAGAATTAGGTAACACTGTTGTTCACACGCTTTTAACCAGATCCTCTGGGGAGCCCTGGGAAACAGAGGCTGCTGACAGAGCTGACAGGTCTTTGACTAAAGAGGTTTAGGATCCAGGTGCTTTTTGTGTCTTTCCCAGGTCTGCTAAGGCCCTGTTGTGGATCTCGGGTTAGTCACTGGTCCCCTCTCTGCCTCACTTTCTCATGTTGGCACAGAGATCATAAACCTGCCCTGGCTGCATTTGTGAGATACCTTCTGACCTCTGCCTGGGCAGTGCCACAGACATGCCAGGGCACTGGGAGTGATTTCTGGAGACTTCTACACAAACTCTGTGGTCTCAGTTCTTCTTTCCAGCCCAAGTAAAAAACCATCCTCCTGGATTTGATGAGGATGCACTAAAACAGAGCTGAGACCATAAGTAAACTTGTGACCCCCATGTCTGCCACGGAGCTGGACTGGATGTTACCCTTCGAGCCTCAGAATTAGACAATCCCAAGGCCCTTGCTGTCTGTCCCCCAGGCTGCAGGGACAGTGGCAGCTCTGTCCCAGTGACTGAGGTGGATCCCCTGCAGCAGCAGCAGCAGCAGCTCCAGTGGTGCAGGGCAGCAGGACAGGGGGGCTCCTTCTTGCAGCACTGGCCATGCAGGGCACAGCCTGTTCCCTGGCCCAGCACAGCAATCCTGTGTTGCTCACAGACAGCTGGCTGAGAAAGCAAAGTGCAGGGAGCAGTTTTCCCTTCCCCATTCAGCCCTTCTTCACTAAGGCGCGGCAAGGATCATCCATGCAGAACGACAGTGCCCCCGCCCAGCCCAGCCAGGCGGGACAGCGATTCGGGGTCTGCCCAGCAAAGGCTCTTTGGCAGAGCAGCCCTGAGATGCTGGGCAAGGGGCTTTCCCATTCCTCAGCTGCTCAACAGGGCTCTGTCTTGCTCAGACGAGTAGGGAGACCTCACTGTTCTCCTGCTCCTCCCTCCTGCCCAAATCAGGGGTGAAGCTGAGGCAGGGGGAGACTCAGGCTTTGCTTTTCTCCCCTCAGCCTACAGAGCAAACAGGACGATGCGATGTGCTAACAAATGTGCTTTATTTTACGTTTTCCACAATCATTAAAGATTTTGTTGAACATTAAGGATTTTTTTTTCTTTTAACTCTATTGATCAAAATTCCATATTGAATTGGTTTTGGCCATTTTAGTACAACCCCCTCAAGTCCTCACCTGCCACTTGACCCCAGGGTAACCCCCATAGGGTAACCCCCATAGGGTAACCCCCTGCAGCAGCAGCTGTGGCTGGTGAGATCACCCTGCCAGTTCTCCCACCTGGCCCTGGGGGTTATCAGCAGCACAGGAGCAGGGGGGATGCACTGGATCCCTACTCTGGGCCAGTTCACCTTGTCATCTCCACCAGTTTACATCATCAGAGAAACCTGTCCCAGCACAGGGATCCAGTCACTCACCTACCCTAAACCAAGAACCAGACTGTTTATCATTCAATCATCTGTTTCAATGACTGATAGTTTAAATGTAATATTTTAGATTCTTACAGAAAATAAAACAAAAAGAATTGGATAAAATGGTGATTAAAATCACAGTCAATTTGCAATGCTTTCATTGAAAGTACCCAAGCAATCTGATTTAAAAAGACGTTAAGAATCAAAGCCTATTTTTCAGAAATGTCAATAATATTCCAATGCAACTTGTCCACTGACCTGTGACTCAGCGGGTCATTTGTGAGTGAGTCAATCTCACAAACCTAAGACTGGCCACATTTACCAATGGTGAAACACCACCAATGTCCAAAGTTACGTCAGAAATTAATTTGGTCCCAAACCCCCATCTGTGTACTCAGTGCAAGGAACCGGGCAGCAATCGCTGTCCCAGGTTTTCAAAACATTGAACACATTTGGAAACAAACTGTTGCCTTCCTGTTTCCAAAGCATGGAGCAATGCACCGAGTCCTACCAGCACATCTCCTGAATCCTCCCTTCACACACAAACCTGAAGAGATAGTCTTCATCCTCCATGAGAGAATCACTCGTGAGATGGCAGTGAGGCCCCATCCTTCACATCCTGCCAGCAGCGCCCGGCCACGCCGCCTTCCCCCCGGCCAGGCTCTGATACACTCACTCACATTGGGTTGTGCATAAATAATCCAGTTGCCTCCACCCTGTTCCCAGGGCTGCTCTCCAAAACGAGGTAGGGTATCAGAAGCCAGAGCAGCAAAGCTCTCCAGCTCTCATGGGGGGACAGGCATCTACCCAGAGATGCTCGATGCTTACGGGTGGTCCGCTTAACAACCACCTATGACAGAAGGACTCTGGGAGAGTCAGATTTGTACCTGCAGAAGGTGGGGAAAGATCTCCAGAGAAAATAACAAATGGATGTTGTGACACTGACCAGTGTTTCTAAAAATAAATTTGAACCAGAAGGTCCCACACAGTGTGAGCAGCCACGTGGCTTTTCCTCCTGTGCATACTCTGACGATTCCAGTGCCCCAGTCCTAAGTGAGTGAGTCCTTCCCCGGGGGTGGCTTTGTTCATATTTTATTTAGTGCACTTAAAGTGACATTTTCTACAGCTGTCAGAAGTGAGGTGGCATTTTCTGCATGGATGTTGGCCCAAGCAGGGAAGGTCCCCAGCTGGAAGATGCTCTTGGCCCATGTGTTCATAGCCAAGCTAAGAAGGAGAACTCCCATAAGATTCATGAGCAACCCAGTTCTTGCCTACAAAAGAAATACAAAGACAACTGTTGAGTTTTGACTGGACATCTACAGCATGTGAAGCATGAAGCTATTTGAATGTAAACATTATAAAAACGGGAGGCTTCATTGCCGTTAATATTAGCAACATCTTAAGCAGGCTTTAAGCCACAAAGGCCATTCTGCAGATGCTTACCAAGCTTTGATCCATCAAAAACATTAACATCTGTTCAGCCTCAGGAATGTGAGCAGGAACCGGGACTAAGCCTAATTTTACTCATAAGCTTTATTTCACTGAGCTGGGGAACTTTTCCTGCATCCAGAAACCTATGAAAGTTGAGCTGCTGAGACTAGATGAACAGGAGCAGGGTTTGGGAGAAGCTGAGCACATTCAAGACCACTTTTGTCACCATTTGGAGCCATGGTGGCTCCAAATTTCACAAAGACAAACTTCATACAAGCACCTTCCACATTTCTATGCCTTCACTGATAAGAACAATATCAGACATCTGTCTTCTGACTTCACTACATATTGAACTTTTAACAATCCAGAAAATCCCCTTTTTAAACACTCAGGCTGATTGTTTTCAGCATCTTCTGTGTCCAAAAGAACTTACCATATCCTTGACCATCAAATGTCCAGAAGAAAATGCAATTGAGTTAGGAGGTGTTGAGACTGGCAGCATGAATGCATAGGAGCATCCTATAGTTCCTGGTATCATTAAATAGAGAGGATTTACTTTCAGACGAATTGCCTGGAAAAACAGAAAGGAACAAAAAAATGGCACCTTGGGGATTTGGAGTCACAGACAGATGAATCAACGAATGCAAACAGCCAGTGCACCATAGGGAGCCCTGTCCCACACTCTGTCATAAATAATCATGTCTGAAGGATTGTTATCCTTCAGTGTCCATGTTGTGCTACAGGCACTTGCTTTGTTGCTCCCAAGGATTTTGAAGTGCCTGAAGTCCAGGAGCAGGAGAACTACACAGTGCCTGTCCCAGCACAGACCCCACACAAACCTGCCCACCCAAGGGGCAGGGCAAGGGGGGGCACCAGAGGAGCAGCTGGGCTTGCCATGGGACGACCTTACCAGCTCTGCCAAGACAGGCAGGAAGATGATGATGGTGGCAGTGTTGCTGGCAAACTCCGTGAACAAGGCGATGACAACCGTGACGAGGATGACGGCCACGGGCGGGGGCACCCCCTCCAAGGGGTGCAGGCGGCCTCCAATCCACACAGACAAACCAGACTCCTGCAGAAGGGGACAGCAAAAAGGAGAGTCGTCCTCCTGCAGCCCTGCAGGGGAAGTGGTCCTCTCCTAGAACAGCAAAGGACACACGAGACCCTCGCAAGCCCCTCCGCGCAGTGTCCTCGGGGTGTCTGACAGCAAGCAGTTTGCAAGGAGTTGTAACCTCCTCAGTTATCTGCTGTGTGTTTTTGACACTTGGGGTTGAGAAACGTGTCCTTTGAGTGTGGTGACTCCACTGGCACAAGTTTCCCAGAGCCAAGAGAACCCCGAGTGACACCATGATAAAAATCCAACCCTGCTGGGCAGGATGACTGCCATGTGGCATCTGTGGTGGGTCTCACCTCACAGCCCTTGGCCATGGCAAAGCCTCCTCCAAGCAGCAGGATGATGTTCCAGGGCACGGTCTCTTGGGCCTTTCTCCAAGTCAGCAAGGGCTGTGTCTCTGTGTTTGGTGCTAGACAAAGAGGAAAGCCCCATGTCACACCCACCCAAAGAGGAGCATCAGTCATCACCCAGCAGAATGACATCATGGCCTTGACAGCAGCACTGAAGCTCACTAACTGTGAGGTGCTGATAAAATATACATATGGAGCCTCTCAAATTAGACAATTAAAAGACCATTTAACATTGTATCATATCTTTAAAAAAAAAAAGGGGAAAAGAAATTCTAGCATTAAAGTTTTCTTTGGGGCTTTCTTGAGGGAACATTTAATATCAGGTTAATTTTCTCTCTGTAACATAAACATTGTCTTCAGCAGATGGGAGTCTGTGGAAGGAGGACATTTTCTGCCATTTGAATTACAAAGATGTTATTAATTTTCCACTTGTCGTTCAACAGCCAGTGAGTTTTTATAGCAGAGAGTTCATCTCCCCTGAAGGCCCTCTCTTAATATGTGATGAAGTGAGCTCTGTCATATGGAAGGATGCACTAATGGGACTGTAATTTTCTGTTGAACAAGGGCACATATTTTATCCACAGGAGGCCTGATTAAACATCTTCCTGTGTATGGACAACACAACAAATGTGCATGACTCAGAGCAGACGGTATTTTGTTCCCACAGACCCCAGGCAATGCTCCATCATCTGCAAAGGGCCTTCATCAGCTGCTTCTCCACATTAAGACCATCTCTTATTCCAAGAGGCTAATGAATTAAAATTTTTATCTCATTGCAACTCAAGAGAACAGACTCAAGACAGCAAAAGGCTCCTGGTACCAAAACCTGATGGAGAGTTTGAGCTTTAGGAGTTTAAATTCTAAATCATTCTAGGAACTGAGGAGGTGAACCTATTTCTGAGTATGGACAACCAGCCCAGTTCTGCCCTCTCAGATGTTCAGGCTCCCCTCAAAGGACAGGAGCTTTTGGGGAGTCAGCCACCAAATCTCTGTTCCACAATCAGGTCTGCTACAGTCAATCAACACTGATTTCAGTTTGCTTTACCCCACCATGGCATCACCCCTGACAGCTACATGAGCAACTGAGTCATTCCTGCTATCAGCAGCAGGGCAATGATTGCTGAAGCTCTCCTGGTACTGCAGAAAAAAAGCCTCTGTAGGATCAAATGGCACCTTCAAGTCACGCTGCTCCAGACAGCCAGTGCTGCTGCTGCAGACTGGGGCAGGTCCAAGGGGGGATTATCTTGGCTCTTGCTCCATGCCTGCCCTGCCAGGACACAGGCAAGCACAGAGTCCCTGCCCAGAGGGGTCTCCTGCTCACCTTTCAAGTCAAACCACCACCTGAAGGAAGGCTTTTGTGAAGGGAAGAAGAACAGTATAATCACAATGGTGATTCCTGTAACTGCATCCGAGATAAACCTGTCCAAAAGCAGCAGAGACACATGTAAGAAGCACAAGCCTGTAGAATTACAAAGTTTATGAGAACAGGGATTTACCAAAGAAGATTACAAGTTTCCATCTGGTTTGAACAATGCTCCTTGTTCACTGTTCTTTTCTTTTTTAATTCCGTGTTGAGCTGCATTTCTATGGTGGGCTGTGAAACCCCCAGAAAAGCTGCCCTACAAAAGTAAAAACCAAGATCTAATTCCCACCACACTGATGCTCTGGCTGTTCTGATTGTGGAGTTTCCTCAGTTCACTGCAGGGAGGAAGAGAGGCAGAGCCCAAACCAGCTTATTTAGATGAGCTCTTTGCAAAATGCTCAAGCTCTCAGACTCCATCCAGTAAAGAGCTTAAGCATGTGTTAGATTGTATGGAGCTGTTAACTGATGAAGAAAAAGTCTGTAACTACTTTGTTATATTAAGGAATCATTTACTAAACTAGGGCTTTATTTGGCAAAACGACAAAACTATGAAGGTCTCTTCTGTTAAGAAACAGCAACACCTTCTCTGAGCTTTAGCATTCCCCGGCTGCTGTATCCATTCATCTTCCCATGGTATGGATGTCACAGGGACAGGAGCTTGCCAAACAGACAGGACAGCACCCAGGGGTCACCTCCTGCCATCTCTTTTCAGTCTCCAGACCTCCAGTGAAATCGGTGTATTGCATAAAGAATTCAGTATTTCATTGTAAAAGTACCTACAAACAGCATTCTCAACATTAAGTCCTAGGGATGGCCTCAGATAGACACATCCCAACTTCTCACTGGCTTCATGTACCTCCTCTAGGAGACAGAAGCAAAGTCAGCTCTGCTACTTGATTCTCAGTTTAATTTATTCCAGGAATCCTGAGTAATAGTGTTAAGCAGTACAATCAGAAACCCAGGAATCTCAATGACTTGGAAATGCTATTGAAAAATGGGACAGTGAAATGAAAATAAAGTCTTACCCTGGTGCAAACAAGCTTGCCCAACCTGGAATGAACTTGGGATCCCTGGAGAACAGCATGATTGCAAACATGCAGAAGAAGAAGAAAATTGCCTGTTCTGCAAACCTGAAATGAAAAGAAATGAGGTTAAAATGCTGATGTGCTAAAGGGGTGGATCCAAGCTAGGACAAGTATCCAGCTCCAGCTGAAGCAGGTTGGGTGAGAAGGGAGGCTGGTTTTCTAAAAACAACCACAGTGAAACATTGGAATAGATGTTTAAAATCTCTCTGAGCACAAGGAGGGGCATATCAGCCTTTGGGAAGAGGTGGCTTGTGCTGATTTTTAGTTATGGGGCTGCTAATCAAATTGGTAGAGCTCAGCTTAATGGACTTGCCCACTCCTAGATCTCAAAGTGGGACTTTGATTCTTTCAGAGACATTTTGCAGGTTGCTTGATAATGTACTGAATGGAACAAATAAACCAATTTCTTTCATTTACAGCACAGGCACAGACAATCGTCTTTGAAGAGCCACTCCATGTTCCACACAACAGCAATAATTACAATGTCAATAGCACGACACAAACATTGCTGAATCTTCACAGTATTGCCCTGAGTATGAAAATATTATTTTACAGATGGGGAAACACAGATCATTTAAGGATAAAACCTACAGTTTCAACAACCTTCACTAGCCCTGGCTGACCAGAATATCAGTGGCTGGTTGGACATATCCAGGGGCTGATTTCTAGAGATATTCAACTTTTCCTGCTCCTCCCCCTCTTTTTGACATTTCTCCCAAGTCTAAAACTCATGTTTCCTTCTGCTGGTGCTGTTCTTCAAAATATGATCCCCATCATTGCAATTTGCATCAGCTTTTTCTGTTTTCACCCAACTAACACAGATGAAGGAATTATTCAGAAAAAAATAATGTATTCCATGACATGGATCTGACTACTTTCCGTATACTTTGAGATTTCTTAAAGTATATCCACAATCCATATGATTCATATCCATCATAGGATTCACCAGCCTTTCGAGAAAATGCCTCCTGCTTTGTAGGACAGGTATTCACAAACCTTGGAAATTCAGACTGTGTTGGTTAGCACCTAATGCACAGGACTGGGTTTGCTCCTGGAGTAGAAAAATCGCAAGCAGTAATTAAACAACCCAGCATGAATTCCCTCTATAATAAGAAGGTCGTTCTTGAGAAGATTTGAGTGCAAGCTGCTGTTTGTAATTATTTGCATCAGCGAAGGGGAAGAGGCTGGAGCATGCAAAAAGCAAACTCCAGCATGTCACAAATGGGCTGAGTGGAAATACAGGTACAATTTCCTTCTAAAGAAACCCCATTCTCAGCAGACCTCCACTCTTAAGACAGGATGTTTCCAAACCCATTCAATTTCTTTCTCATTTCCATCCCAACTTTACGACTCACTTTGTTGGACCCAGTTTCTGATAGTCCTCCTTTATCACTTCCTTGGCTCGGGCTTCTGCGTCCACTCTTATATTTGACTTTTTTGTTTTCCAGCCCCTGCCAAGAAACACAGTTACATTTTTACATACCTCTGACATATGTGACACGGAGTAAATGCTGCATTTTCTACTGCAGCACATTCATGACTCAGTGTGCTTCTCCAGTGCCTGCTCTGCAAGGTCCAAAGAGCTGCACATCTCTGGCAGCTCAGTTTGTGTTATCTTCAGATTATCAAGACTAACGGTGAAGGTCTCTGGTGAGATAAAGGCAATAAGGCCCTATTTTATACATCCTTTGTCTTTGCATTCATACCAAGGAGACCCTGCAGAGGTGAGGACTTCTCTCATTTGAATTCTGAGCTGCTTCCTCCAGCATGGGCTGTGATTGCCAGATGAAAGCCCCAACATTCCTTGTCTCTGGCAGTTACCTACTTGGGCAGAGCAGGGATAGGGTGACACGGAAAATGAATCTGTCCCTTCGTTTCTCAAGTCACTTGTAATTTCCTGAGTGATCCCAGGATGCTGCTGAGGATCAACAAAAATGTGAGGAATTTCTAAGTGGCCGGGAATGTTAATGTGCTCCTGGCTAAGCCTCTTAGCCCGGCTACACTGACCACACACTGTTTGCTCCTTTGTACCATGTGCATACAAGTGATATATTCATATCTCACACTGCATCTCCCATCACACCCCGTGATAATAAACCTTGTTTCTAACTCTGCCTGTGACCTTGATTAAACCTACAAACCCAATTTTCTGCATCAGATGCATCTGCCCATCCCTGTGGTGCCTGCCCTTCCTTAATTCACTTACTGCTTCAAAGGGATATCGTGGCTGGATCTTCTGTATGGATGATCATTCAGAAGCTCCTGCACCTCAAGTAGCTCTACCTGCCCCTTCGATGTCTTGTTTTTCTTTTTGGAGGGGGTGGTGTTATTAACAGCAGTCTTAGCTCAGCCAGCCCATACCTGAGGCTTTTAATGCCTTTTGGATTCAAGCAAAGCTGAGCTGCTGCTGGAGCCTGGGCTGTGCTGCAGACAGACACCAAGGAGAGAGTCCAGCCCCTGTCCCCGAGTCATCACAGCCAAAACATCCCAACAGGCTCCTGTGGAGCCTTGGCTGTACTTGTGGAGCTTTGCAGTGTCTCTTCCACGTGCCTTGCCCCTGGGGAATGCTGGTATCTGCGCTGGCCCAGCTATCCCAATACAGCCGGGCTTTGTGCTGGCAGAGACCGGCCAAACAAAACACAAAGCATCACGTTCTCCAAGCCCAAGAGCAACTTTGCATCTCACCAGGGGCTTTGGCCTCTTCCCTCACCTGATGGTCAGGGGGCTGTGCTGGGACAATGCCCCAGCCCTCACCACAGGACACGGGAATTCAGGCTCCACACTCCACGAGCCCTGGGCATGTGATGTGGAGCAGAGCAGGTCTCAGCCAGCCAAGCATCCCAGGGCAGCACACAGAGCCTCCTGAGAAGCCCCACCAGCAAGCTACGGACTGGCCTTTGGCATCTTCTGGATTAAAACTTTCCCACTGATTTCTTTTTCCTGCGTCTGAGACAGTGTAAATATTTGGACACCTGTCCTCTTCTCTCCTCCCCCCATCTCTCCCCACCATTTGCATTTTAAACTCAAAATAACAATTACAGACTTTTCTAAATGTTACAAATTCTGTATGGTCCCCGGAGGAAGCAGGACTCTGTCCCTGTTACTATCACACATGACAGTGTGGAGGGGTAAAAAGGGCTCCACATGAGCAGCATGCCAATGCTGCAATTATTTTAAGTCCTGTACACCAGGGGTTGCATGTATCCAGCAAAGATTTACTGGAAAAACATGTTATTCTCAGTTACAGATTAACACGTTGTTGTAAAATTAAGCCCTGTTGTGAAGTAATCTGTTCCAAACCCAAGTTTCTGCCCCAGAAACAAAATCTGGCTCTTGTATGTTCTAGGAGATTTTTACTTCTTATTTCAGGGGAACCAAGATTTCATCCTGGTCTTCCAAGCTAGATCCTACTTTTCTTTTTTCCAGTGAAAGTCTTCCCCTGACCTCCGCAGACCCAGTTCAGGCAGTAAAACAACCATTAAAAACTGTATGTTTAACTGAATGAATATAATACATACTCTGTACACGTATGTATTTCAGTTGGATAAAGTATATGTAATTATGAGATATCTTTAAAACTTTTCTATTGTATATCAGCTTTTTAAAAGTAGATGAGTTATAGGATAGTATAGTGCATATCAACTTACCTCAGGTTAATTCCTCCATACAGGATGGAGATCCATAGCCATCCCATGAGAAGAAAAATCAGCATTAAAGGAAATGCAAACATAAACCAAGAACCAAAGTTCACCACATCACATTCTGGAAAATAACTAAGCAAACGGGAAAAATCAAGTTAATGCAAGAAGGGAAAGCAAGCCTTGCATTTATGGGTAAGCAAACATCTGAAATCAGCAGCGAAATATCCCACAAACCTGCCACTGTGCATTTAAAAACTATTGCTGGGTGTGCCTTAGGAGTCATCTGGGCACCAGGAGATGTGGGAGCGTTGTGTTGGGACAACCCCCCAGGATACCCTGCCACCCCCATCTCACCCTGCCCTGCTGTGTGAGCCTGCAAGGGAAGGTCTGGAAATCTCTCTTCAGTGCTTTCCTACTCCTGGACACCCAGGATTATACCCTGCTACAACAACTGCTGAAGAGTCTGAACATGAACCTCACAGGGATGCTGCAGTGCCCAGGAGAGGCTGCAGGTACTTCTTTACAGAGGCCAGCAGAGTTAAGAACTATCTGTGGGCACTTAGGCTGGCACAAATCTCTGCTCCTGTGCACATAGGAGGAATCTTTTATAACTAAGAAAACAGGCCAGAAGTAGTGGGTTCATTATTTTTCTTTCTACCATGCAGCAGTAGCTATAATTGCTCACAAAACACTGCACAGCCTGCTTCATCAAAACACTTAGCAGGTTAATTGCAGGCACGGAGTCAAGTCCCATTAAATTCAGTGGGTTTAAGAGCATCAATGAGGTGAGGCACATATGCTCCAGTTTGGCTGACAGCCTGCCTGGCTACACTGGGAAACCTGCTTATTACAGCTAAGGCTACTGCAACCACTCTCTGCTTTCATTTTCCCAAATGTTCTGGAGCAGCATGACTTTTCCAGACCAGCTCTCAGCACAGAAGGGAATTGGCTACAGGGATGGACAACATGCCTCTGTCTTCCAGGATTTACAAAGCTCCCCAGGATAGCCTCCTATACCTCTTCAGCTGTCCCAGAAGGATGAGGTTTGGTGCAGTTCCCGTCAGCGTTGCTGTACCTCCAATGCTGGCTGCATATGGGATTGAGATGAGGAAACCTTTCCATATATTTGTTTTGTATTCTTCCTCTTTCTTTAAGTCTGAGAGAGCATCGCTGGAAATCTCCTTCTCCTCCGACAGATCTTTGCTTTAAAATAGTCCAAAAGAGAATCCGGTGAAAGCCCTGGTTTAAATACAGTGCAACCACTTCAGAGCCTTGACAGAAGGAAAATTCCCAGTTTTTAGAAATCCAAGCTAACACTGTCCCCAAGGACACCTGAGCTGCAGAGGGGTCTGCTCGGTGAACCCCCACGTGGGACCAGCAGCCTTGCAGAGGGCAGAGCACCCCCAGCACCCCCCATCTGGAGGAGCTGAGGGTGCCTGTGCCTTGCCCAGCCCCTCAGCAACTTGTAACCCTGAGCATAAAGTCCACAGGACTGTTAAAAGGAAAAACACCTCACATTTGATAGCACTGAGAGGAAAGAAACATCTGTTCCCGTGTCCCTGAAAAGATGCTTTCTTCCCATCCTTGTTATCAAAGCAGGGCCATCACCAGTGTGTAAATCCTGAGGGGGGGGGGGTTGGTTTACATCATCAACTTCACACATTTGATGTTCCTGAGAAAACCAAGGCCAAAATCCCCAGCAGGAGACACCTCTGGCTATGATGTCAGAGTGGCTGAAAAAAACCTCTGCAATGTTTTGGACATGCAGAGGGATGCTGGGCACACAGAGGAGGGTTTCTGTCATCAGGCTGCTAGTGACTGGGGTGTTCTGTATAATCAAAACATTGCAATGATTGAATTTTAAATTTCTAAAACTTGGTCTAGCTCAGGGGATAATTCTCTCTCAACTCTCTAATACAAACTTTATAGTTAACTTACTCCTCAGTACTTGCCAGAAACTGCATCTCAGTTGGTACAGTGTAAAGTTTATTCTGCTGTAAAGATGCTGAAAAAGAAAGATGAGGACTTTAAAACAGTTCAAAGCATCTAGAAAATTCTCCTTGACCCAAACAGAGGGACAGAGGAAACAACTACCATTTTAGAGGAGGGGCTGTGCAGACAAAGGGTGAGCTCACACCAAGGGGATGGGGTCAGGAGCACCTGGCAGGGATGAACGAGCCCATCTCCTCCTGCCAGCACTCCGGTCCCACCACAGCACCAGCTCCTCCTCTGACACCCACAGGCACTTGGTCCCTTTACTACTTCTGCCACAGGTCAGGCTTTGGGATCTTCTAACACAGTCAGGAGTTTCAGGGCATCCTTTATCAAGTCATGGGTTTGAGGTGGGGTTTTTTTGGAGGGAGGATTAACCATAAGTCATTCCTAGGAAGAAACACTATTGGGCCTGATGTATCTGTAAGGCAGGTTCCCCAGGGTACAGCAGGAGCTCTTCCTGTCATTGAGCTTCATTCTCATGGGATGAGAATTTTACCCCCTGTAGACATCCAGTGCAATCACCATAAAGATTCTCTCTTTAAAGATATTTGGGGATTAGGTTTTGTACCAGGTCCTCCAAAAGCCACCCTGGCAGCAAGGACCATTCCAAGCCCATCATCCCCTCCACAAATGACAGACCCCACAGGCTGAGCCAGCCCCTGGCACAAGTTTAGGGTCACCCCAGGGGGACTCTGTTGCATACCCAGTTCCCAGGGACCCTCCTGCATACTTCACATGGGCTCTGCCTCGCTGTCCTCCTCATTGCCAACCACAGGGAACACAAGCAGGACTCAGGAGCCCTTGAGGAAAGGGATATTTTGACCAGTCTCACCAATGCTCTCTGGCAGTAAACTGGGAGTTGCACGCCACTCAACCACAGATACACATGGGAGAACTCCGAAATCAAAAGATGGAAATGCAATACAATCATCCTTTGTTACCAGACCTGACATTAAGGCTCATGGCATTTGCAGTCATGGCTTGACCTCCTATCAACCCCCATTTTCCATGTTCCTCTCAGGACTGCAGCACTTTTGACTTTATCCATCTTCAGCCCAGGTGGCTCTTCCCCATCACAGCTGGCTCTGCTGCCTTCCCTTGGGCTCTCTGCATGTTTTTGGGTCCTGAGGTCTGTGTCCCTGCACGTCCCTGGGCTCTGCAGGCCACTACATGCAGAGCCCAATTCCTGGTGCTGCCACCCCAGCAGTTCCCAAATTTCCTTGCACCCCTCCTCAGCCTGAACTACCATCCTCTTCTACCCAATATGCCCCAGAGACCTAAAGCAGGGCATGGAGAGTAGCCAGCGGTCAAAGTCTCTGGACTCACTCATGTGTGGGCCAAAGACACCGAGCTCATTCCAGCCCAGTGAACCAAGGATTTTTGCAATGTCATGTTTTACACGTGGTTAATTTACTGAATTGGAGTTAATTGGCTTGGGCACACACATGCTGAGCTTTCATCCCAACCTTGCCACGATGAAGGGATGTAATTAGAAGGATGAACATTAACCTGTGGTTGACTGTTGATCCTCCAATGCATTTAGTCCAAGGTCTCTTACACTCCTGTCCCAACTCAAGCCTACTCCTGGCTCTGCAAAGACATATTTCATTCTACCTCAACGTTTTTCAGTTCTTTCTCTCCCTGCTAAGCCCAAACTCCCATCCCATCTGGCCAGGACCATCTGTGAGTTATCTCTCAAGGAAGGTTTGCAAAGGTAACTACACAAAGAAAAGCCAGGCACACTGCAGAGCTTTTCCTATGAAACTCGTAAAAAGGAATTGAAAATGATTACAAATCCATAAGACAGAAGAGATCAAGGATAACTGAGGTTGGATCTGGCTGTTCACACCTCTCACAGAGCAGAATGAGGATTCTTGTGGCCATTTCACCAAAATACCTCATATACCTTAGAGGTATATGCTCTTTGTAGATAATTTTGGATTCTCTCATCAGGAAAAAAATGTGACCAACTGATCAGAGATCACTCAAATTCTGGCACTGTGTGTGTAAGCAAAGCCCTTCACAAAGCTGGTTTCATACCCTTGTTGAGATTTCTTTAGAAAATCAAATGCTTTTACATGACACATTCTTTAATATATTTTTAATTATTATATTTAGCCGCCCAAGTATTTTTTAATCTCCTGGACTCTGCTACAGGGTTATGAAACCAAGTTGATTTGCAAACTGACCTTATCATATGCCATTGTACAAGTTGTCTTCCACATACAGCCCTCTCAGCAAATAAATGTCTTTTTTGGAACACAGATTATAATTCAGTTGGATCATAAAAACTTAGTAGAACTGTGAAACAAGTATACCTTTTCCTCAAATGCTTGTTTCTTACATTCAGCAAGGTTTCATCAGGTCTGTGAAAAAAACCTAACTGCAACAGCCCTGACTTTTGAAAGTCTCTACCTCAAAAAAGAAATACATCATCACACCATCCCATGATATTTGCAAAGCATCACTTTATTTATTCTTCTACCTGAGTGCCTCTCCCTTTGCCTTTTCTGGTTTCTCTCACCACTGCAAGTGTTGTGAGTCAAGGATGCTAATTCTGTGCTTGACAGTGTCTAGGACAAGGGGGCATCTTCCTTTTATGTGTTCCCAAACTCTGCTGTATTTACAGTCACAACTACACAGTCAAATAATTTCGGAGATTGAGGTCAAGAAGGTTAAAAGCAGACTGACAAAACACAATGCTTCTACAGAACAGGAAATCATAGCAAGAAAGTCAGGGGGTTGATTTTAATAGAGATGTGAACAGTCAAAAATTCATAAAGTAAATGTGATAAAGCAACCTGGAGTGCAAATATCTCATGATTGCTAGATGTTAATGATGAATGATTAATTATAACTTTATTAGAGTGTGCATGTTTGAGTCTTCTTCTGGGGACTCATTTATCTGCCTTAGGACTCAGTGGGAACCAAGAAGCCATTGCTTTTAAATCACAGAGACAGATGAATTACTAATTAGTGCAAGGAGAAGCTGTGACTACTGCTCCAGCTATCAGCAATAGCTGCCAAGGGGACTTCAGGACTTCATTTGTGGCTTGCTGTTTCTCATCACTGCCTGCCAGAAGCCCAGAGGTAAATGAGAGGGCTGGAGGAAGTCCTTACCTGACCACATGCCCTTAACCCAGCCTGTCCACGGCCTGCTCAGGAATGACACCAAAGAGTAGCATCAAGATGGAAAAATCAAAAAGCACTTAATGAACAGGTATTTAACCTGCCAGCCTTCCCTTGAGTCCTCGCTTTCTTCTCCAGCTCAGGCTCCAGTTTCACGGGGGGACAAACAGGAAAACAAGAGGAGAAGGCACCAGCCCCAAGCACAGGGCAGCCCTGTGTGCCACAGGGAGGGACCCAGCCTGTCCCTGCACCATTGCACAGCACTCATCATCTGCCCTGCCTGCAGCCCTCCCTGGCTCCTGCTATCCCCTCAGCAAGGCACCCCTACAAATCCCACCGTGCCACAGAGCTGGACTTTAACCTGTGCCAGCAGCAGGTTTGTGGGGCAGGTTGGCTGGGCATTGCTGCTTCCTGGTTTTCTGGGCAACCCATAAGCATTTCCTCCTGCAGGACATGAGGAACGGGCAGGATAAAAAGGAGTTTTATGCCTATACTCTTCCACCCTGGGAATAGTGTGCATGAAAGTGGGACCAGCACTGAGATTGAGCTGCAGGCTAAGGAACATGGTACTTGTGCCAGTGAGGTGGATAAAATGGGGTGTATTTGATGGCAGCAAATCCACAATCCACTCAGCTGGCTTATGCTACTGCCCTGTCTCAATTACCTTGGTTTTCTTCATTTTCCCTGCTCAAATCCTTAGATGTGTCTTTCTCCCCAAAGAGGCTTTTTAAAATTGCATTTGCAATTGGAAGCATCATAGCAGTGGAGGCAGTATTACTTAACCACATGGACAGGAAAGACGTTGTCAACATCATCCCTAAAATTAGTCTGGAAGAGAGAAAAAAAGGAAAAGCTGAATATCTTCAGTTTGGCAAGTTCTCTGACACATTACAGCTACAGGAGGAACAGCTCACGAGCAGGGATAACAAAACCAATAGCAAAAAGGACCTCTGAGACCATCCTGTAACTGGACAGGGCACAAACACGGGGCTGAATCAAATGATTCTCCCTGTGCTCCACGGCCTCTGAGCAGAGGGAAACAGCTGAACAAACTCAATAAGCTGGAGAAAAGGGGGTGTGGACAGCCCCCAGTATGGGAGACACTTGCATTAGGGACCACTCCAGCAGCTTCCCCAGCCCCTGCAGCTCACAATCCCCCACAGAGATCCCCCTGCTCCCGTAGTCACCTGGCTGGCTGGACTCCCACCAACATGAGGACCCGGAGCGCGATCCTGCGGTGCAAATTCCACTCCTCGATGGCCGAGGCCATGATTAAGCCACTGAGGAAGAGGAAATTGGTGTCTAAAAAGTATTGTGGGCAAACTTTGTTAGATGGGAGGATCCCCAGGAAGGGAAAGAGGACGATGGGCAGCAGAGCCGTCACGGCCAAGGGCAGTGCCTCGGTGCACCAGTACAGGGCCATCAGCAGGATCACATAGAGGCATCTTCCTTCCTGCAAAAGGAGGAGAGGAGAAGCGAGACGTGGCATTACAGAGGCACTTTGTCACTTAGAGGCAGTTAGACAAGCAAAATGCATCAGTTACTCCTTCAAGGATATAATATTCCTCCCAAATCATTTCCATCGGGTACAACATCTTCCCCCCTGCATTGCGTAGGCATTCAGGACTTGGGCTGACTCCCTGAGATCACAGAAAAACCCAAATCCTCCTTGGTTGCCTTGGGTGGCAGTACACAGGGGCATCAACCAAGTAACCTCTGGAGAGCCATGTTTGGGGTCTAATCCTCAGCAGGCCGTGCTGATAACATCCTCAGGTGTCCCAGTATCTGACCTATTTAATGTTTGTGCTTTCCCTCCCGCTTCCACAGACCGTGCTCTGCATGGCTATGGACAAACAGCCTTGGGAGATGCACATTCCCCACATTTGCAATAGGCAGAGCACAGAAAGGTTTCTTTTCTTGGATCGGAGCCTCCCGAGAGATCTGTGAGAAACCATTCCATGGCAACCCATCCCTGTGCCCGCGGAAATCAGTAAATCAAGTGCCGTGGTGTCACACAGCTTCCTGCGGGCAGGGAGCTCGCCCTGCCCTGCACTGCCCTGGCTGGGCCAAGGCTGGCAGAGACCCAGTGCCCCCAGGCCACAGCGGGAATCCATCCATCCATCCCCCAGGAGGCACAAGCTAGACCAGAGCCGTTTGTCATGGCAGTCATGCCCAAAGCAATGAGAGATGGAAGGAAGTCCGAGGAGCGGCCCCGAGCCCAGGAGGGGAGAGCCCCAGGGGGAGCCCAGCACCAGAGCCGGGCTCGGTCACCAGGGATATTGTCAGTGACCGTGTGGCAGAGTGCCCTCAGCACTATAAATAACAGCTGAGAATCACTTGGAAGCCACGGAACTATTTATTTTATCACTTTTCCAGCTTGTCGAGCAGGTTGAATTGCTACTCAAAGGCACCTCTGTCCCTCTGCTGGGACCTTCCTGCCCTGGATCGGGTCTGGGCTCGCTGGGTTTCTGCGAGGGAGACGATGGCTCTGCTCCCTGCCATGGCTGGGAACAGCGTGGGCCGGGGGCTGTGGGGAGCTGAGTTTTGGGGATAACATGGTCTCAGCCACAGTGCCTGAGGGTGCAGCACAGCCACCACCTACATACAACCCACTGCAGGCCTGGGCTGAGCGGGGTCAAAACCAACATGGATTTATCCTTCAATACATCTGCAGTGAGGGTTTGAAAAGTGGCCAAAATGACAGAATTTGTGATTTGCTTTCAGCACTTGGGCTTTGCATTTACAAGTGGTTCTGCCAGTACTGCTCTAGCACTTCAGTGCACGTGGAAATGTGAATGCTGCAGAGCTGAGCACAACTTGATTTTTTTTTTTTCTCCATACATTAATTATAGTGGTGCCAAAGCTTCACACGAAGTTCCCAAGATCTGGATTTAAAGAACGCTTTCAGACCTAATTTTAGATCCCAGTAAAATGACATACGAGACAGTGTGAAGTAAAATCCTCAGGCTCCCAGCTCAGACCTGCCACCTTCACTTCCCCCAGACCAGCAGGACCAGAGCAGCAAACCTGGCAGAGCCAAACTCTGCAAAAATAAGGGATCATGTTTTAAAGTGTTTGCACATCAGATTAGTGATTTCATTCCTGTGGCAACTGATAATTCCTCTTTACTCTGGTTCTTTTTATACACCAAAGAAATTGCTTTGCTCTCATTAAGCCCTTTTCCATTTGATCTCTAAGGGCTGTATAAATAATTTGTTTTCTCCCACTGGCAAAATATTCTTCCGTTTCCTGGAAGAAAAGTTGTACCAAAGTCAACTTCAAAATAAAGACACTTTGCTTCTTACAGGGGTAGAGCAACTGAAAATATTTAACAGTGCCTTGAAACAAGAGCATATCAGTGAAGGCTTTAATTGACATTATGAAATAGATGAAGTACAATTTAGAAAACTAATTATAAGTAATGGATATTTATTCTCTAGTGTATGGAAAATGTGCTGGAAAACATTGCAATGAAATACAGCATGAATCTAATAACTCCTCTTCACTGCAAGATCAAAAGCCAAGGGGTAAAACTGAAACAGGGCAGAAAGAACTGCTATTAGGAGGGTTTCCTTGAATTTCTGAAACCTGTACTGGTCATCAGCAGATCACTTGAAGAAAGCTGCACTGCTGTTTTTCCAATTTATTCTACCCAAAAGAGGACAAACTGCACATATAATAAACAAGTATTTAATTTAAAATAGGACCATCATCAAACAAAAAATGAACAAAACCACTTCAGAATAAAACTTTGATTTGGACCAAGCACTCCCAAAACAAAAAAAAACAAAACAACAAAAAAAAAGTAAAGCCATTAATAAAATTGAACCAAACTCTATATGACATTGAAAGTTTTTTGCTTTCAAGATATTTTGCAAATGTTAATTAATTAATGCCCCCGGTGCCCAGTATGATTATTTAGCACACAGACAATAAATGCTAACAAATGTCAGGAGAATGGTCCTTTAGGGATTTGGCCACGGCTGCCCCAGGATGAGCTGAGCTGCAGCTGCTGCTGTGAGTGGCACCATCACCCCCACATGATCTTTATCCTTCAATCCCTTGGCTGCATCCCTGTCAGACTCCTTGTACTTCTCTCATCTCCCTGCAGCTTTGTATTTATTTTTTTCAACCGTTAGTTTATCAAAGTTCAGGGGGAAAAACAGTGGCACGTACGAACTTTAAAATAGGTCTTGTGATTGGGTTAATTTTATAACCATTTAATGATTGCCAGGGAAGTGCTGATGGCTCTGGACTGCAGCAGCTCTTCTTCCTGTTGCTCAAGAGCCTTGGGATTGACCTCTG
The DNA here is from genome assembly GCF_003984885.1 of Neopelma chrysocephalum. NCBI lineage: Eukaryota > Metazoa > Chordata > Aves > Passeriformes > Pipridae > Neopelma > Neopelma chrysocephalum. Next base: position 588,899 of record NW_020897756.1, on the reverse strand, counting down.
CCCCTCCAGACACAGATCCTGTCTTTGCTACACTGAAAGCACTGGAGATTTTCCACACTGGGGGACCTGTTGAGCCGTGGCAGAGGAAGCCAAGCCACGAGGCAAACTCCTGTGGGCAGGAGAGCTGGAGGTCTCCAGGAAGGGCAGGTGAGGTGCCCAGGGAAAGGAGGTTCTGGCAGGGAATGTAGGTCAGATAAGGCGAGTTGGCTCACCCAGACATAGCACCAGGACATGCATGAGCCATCAGGCCCCACTGCCAGCCACCAGGATCCTGAGCTGGACCTTGTTCTCCATCAGACCCAGTGCCCACAGCTTCCCCACCAGGCAGACTCAGTGCTCAGAGAAGCCCTGCCTTGGTACTGCCAAGCTTTGGGTTTTTCCCCCCACCAACTTCTGGATGCTACGTGGTCATCGCAGCCTCACCACCCCCACCCAGGCAAACAAGGGGCAAACAGGGCTCCTCCAGGACCCCGATCCCAACACCAAGAGATATTTTGGATGAATCGGAGCTTTTTAAGCCCTTTTGTCCCACCACCACCACAAAGGAACGTTCTACCTGCGGTGTACAGAACTGCCTGGTGCAAAAATCACTGAGTGTTCTCGAGTCACAGCTGTGACTGTGCTAGTGGCCCCCTCGCTCCCACTGCCTGCTCTCCAGTGGGATGGATGTGTGAATCTGATTTCTGCTAACCCAGCTCCTGTACACATTATGTAATCTGGACCTAACCCAAGCCCTGTTTGCCAGCCTTCCTGCCAGTGGAGTCGTTTTGCTCCCACCAGCTATTTCCAGAGTGGCTAGAAAGGGGCCAGTGACACAAGGAGCTTCAGGGAACCTGTTTTGCTCTGCTAAAATGACAAAAAGCTAATTAAACTTTTATTTGAAGTATTTTGTAGTTGAAAAAAAACCCAAAACCACAAGAATTTTCTCTGTTTTAAAACAGGACAGCTGAAGCTCAGATAAAGTGGGCAAATTGAGTGTGTGGCAAAAAGCCACTGCCCCAGCAAACAGCAGCCTGGTAGACTCACACTACTCTTGCTCAACCTACATGTGTCCCATACACACAGATATCATCTTAACCCTCTGGGCTGTGGGCAGCCAGGCCAGTTGCTGTGTCCAACTAATTAAATATTGAACATATTACACATGTTCAGATGTGACATCTCAATGTTACATATTGCTGCCTCACACCTCTTTTTGGAATCTGCTTCCCAACGAGGGGCTACAAATCAGCCTGACCCGTGGTCAGCATTCCTGGTGATCTCCATCCACCCTGGGGCTTGTAGAAATGCACCTGCTTTATTATTTACTTTTCACAAAACTCCTCAGGCAGCTCTTACAAAATTATGGTATGGAAGCTACTTAAACCTGTGGATTTTAAACTAGCCAGGGTTGGACATATGTACTTTAACTTCTCTTTAGTCACTGTCACAGTAAAAATATTTTATTATCAGTCAACTTCTTATGCTAAAGGACTGCACTACGAGCACTTTGCTGAGGACAGAACAAAAATGTTTCACTAAATATAGCTTTTTCTGCATCTGGCAACAGATTACCATGGGTTGGATTCCTTTGTACCACACCATTACACTCAGCACCCTCAACACTCTGTCCAGTGTGTTCTTCCTCAGTTCTTCCTTTCCACCGAATCATGGAATTGTTGAGATTGGAAAAGACCTTTATGATCGTTGATCATAAAACATGACCACATGTTTTCTGTGGTCCTCAGCATCCAATTAATATTGACTCTTGTCCACTTCCCTTTCCCCCCACCCAAGTATTGCTGCTTTCACATCCTCCCTGTGCCAGCTCGCTTCTCTCCAGGCTTGCCCTCTCTCCAAACTGAAGCTCACAGTGCATATGATAAAAGGTAGTCACCCTGCTTTCAGTGGTCACCCCTCTTTCCCCACTGAAGTTCTTCCTCTCAGCTTTTAATTGATCACTGCTTCCAGTTTTGTGAAACTGGCCTTTCTAAACCACCAAGGACGTACACAGCAGAGATGGACTCTGCGTATGAAACGTGTAATCAGGCTACAACCACTTATTTCTCCCGCCAGGCTGCTCCCTACACTGCTCCCTGCCTGCCTGTGCTCCTGCTGTGCTCTCCAGTCCAGGATCCAGTTCCACTCCACCTTGCAGGACACCCTGCTCCCAGCCCCACTTGCCTACATTTGCATCCCCCCTCTCCCCACAAAGCCGCCCTTCACAGTCTTTGCTTTCCAGAGCAAGCAATGTAATTTTTCTTCTGGAAGTTCTTAAAGTCTCCTTGTTCTAACCAGGAGGACTCATTACATCCAAGTTAATTTTAAATTGCTCTATGGCCACCAAGGAAGTCAAGTCTGTTCTCTGAAGGCACTGGGCCCTATTTGCCTGCTCAGAGCTCCTTTTAGCAGATTTGGCTGCCTCAGCTGTTACCAAGCCAAGAGGCTGTAGACATTGAGTTCATTAGAAGCTGTTGGAACAAGCTCTTTGCACAGCTCATTAAAAGTGCCCCCCATGCCCCTTCCAGCAGAACAGTTCCTCCAGCCCCTCCTGCCCTGCTCCAGCTCTTTGCAATCATTCACAGCCCTCTGAGCAGGGGGTCACAGGCACTTCCACTCACGGGACAAATATTCAGCCATTTCAGCAGCACCCGGAGTGAAAGGTGACACCCAGACCCTCGTGCAGAGAAGGCTCCACACAGAGCATTTCCTTTTGCTGCTTGATGTGACAGGCACGAGCCACTGTTCCAGCCATGGTTTGGGGAGCACACCCTGAGGTTGTTGCCAGACCCACTCACGAAAGCAGAAATTTCATTTCTCTACCTAAGAGAAAGGAGGCTGCAGACAAAAGCACTTATGCAAGTCTCTCTGTCCACAACTGCAACCTACAAAGGGCATCAAACAAAAACAAGGGCAATTAACATCACATCAGCACCAGTGCCAGCCCTGTCACCGTCCCTCTGCAAAGGGACTCACACAGAGATCTGGAGAACAACCACTGCAGGGTGAAAGCCAGCCAGAGCTTTAATTGCAGCTTGCAGATGTGAATGCTGGAGTCCATCTGCAGTAAGCAAGACCAGAATTAATGGATGATTTTTCTCAAAGGATTTTTTTTTCCCTCTAGGGAGATGTCACCTCGGTGCAGGTTTCACTGGAAGACCCAGTGCACCCACACCACAGGGTGTCACTCAGAAGGACACACTAATGCAAGAAGCCACATCCTATTTGTGGTTCTCTGTTATATCAGCTTCAAGTCAAGATTTCTTGGTCTTCAGACCCAAGTGAAACACTGCCCTTGAAGCCAAAGCTCAGCTGGCTTTTTATGGTGGCAGTCCCTTGGGGAATTAAAATTGTTGAGCACCCCAGTGGGGAGAAGGTAAATGGTGACACGACATGGGAATATATTTTACCATTCCCAGAGCAGGAAAGTACTGCAGAGGTGCCTGTAAGATGCCTTTCCACAAGGGAAACCTCACCCTGGGACCAGCAAAGGCTGAGCCTCGCTGCTTCTCATCTCCTACCAGTTTCTTTCACACCCTGCAAGGTAGCACAGTGACCATCCCAGCAGGAATATGGGGCTCTCCAGCCCATCCAGCTCTCCTGAGTTTCAGACGTGTGAGCACTCAGCAGCATCACGGTGGTTACAGTGACCCCACCTCACCCAGGAGCTCCTCCTGCCCCAGCCTGCTTTCCCTGGATGCCCTGCCTGGGACAGGCTCCCAGTGACACCAGCAGCAGCCCAGTCAGTGGAACACCAGCAGCAGCTCTTGGGACGTGGTTGCCCAGGGCGCGCCGGGACAAAGCTCCTGACTCGAGGGGCGCAGCCGAGGGCACGCGGCTCCCATCACGCGCCAGGAGAACGTCCACACTCTGCCACCCCTGATCCCCTGCCTGCTGACTCCTCGCCTGTTCCTCCCCCTTGGTGTTTTCACACTGTGGGTAAAAGCGTAACCTGCTCCTTCCTCTCCCACAGCCCCCCTCGGCTCGGGCTGTGGACGGAGGGTCAAGCAAGCTCCAGACGTCAGAACTTAATCCCTTGTTGATGCAACAGCAAGTTTCCTTTCTTGCTGAACAAGTGAGAGAGTTTAGTGTTGAAACCGTGGATGAATCATTGACCCCTGAATATGAACAGATACACTTGTGTACAGCAGCTCACAGCTACAGGTTCACCCCTACTCCAGACTCTGGGAGAAGTTGTGGAAGCTGCAGCTGGACTTGCTTGAAACATGGTTAACACCCACGGGAGCATCAGAGTTAGACAGGAACCAGCAGAGGTACCAGAGAGTCTCACTGCTACCACCAGTAATGCATTTAGTGCCCATGGAAAAGAAAGAACAGACCCCTCAGGCGAGTGGCAGAGCAGCCAGCCCTGCCAAGGTCTCCTTCCTTGCCCACAGCTGCCCCACTGCTTTGCCACCCCCTCAGCTGCAAACACTTCCCCTTTCCCAACACCATTTTTCCTTTGATAAACCGGCATTGATCAGACTGGACTGTGCATGAGGTCCTCCCTGGATCGCACCCCAGAGTGATCAGCAGCAGTGGAGTGGATGTGAACAGGACTAGCAGAGACATTTTCTTCTGTACATGTGGAGAAATCACTTTCCTGAACCCAAATCTTTCCACAGCCTGTGTGACACTATACACTTCTACCAGTACACTGAGCATTTAGATCTTCCCACAGAACCAGGTTCATCTGTGATTTATTCTCACAAATAGCCCCTGCACGGTCCAGACACAAGCTTGCACTGTATGATCGGTGCATCTCCTCACCCTCTAACCATATCTCACAACTTTACAGTTGCCAAGGTCAAACAAGATATCATTAAACATACCTGACGTCATTTGTTCAGTTATTGTAAATGAACCTAGAAATGTAATTATCTCTCCACTTATGAATTGGTAAAGTAATTAAATACCTCTTGTGCAATGTGCTTTCTGCTCTTTGAGGCAGACATTTAATATAGTCCTATTCAGAACTCAGCCAATAATGTAAAATAGAAAAACAAAGGGAGATTAAATCCAAATAAATTTCTCTTTTAATATAAAGTCATTAAATAAAGCAACGATCATTCTATATTATTTTTTAATTTCAGACGTTTATTTTGTATCTCAAATGAAACAGTTTCACCTGACAAACGCTGTACAGACTCAGTGCCAACTTTGCGTCCTTACAGCACCTGAACTATCCTGTACTCACTAAGTACCGATCAGTATTTATTGTCAGATGTAAACAAAGTCATTCTCAAATGGATCTGAGTCAGAATGTAAGAGTGAAATCCTGCCCGCACTGAAGTCAACGGCACAAAATTCCACAGTGACTTCACTGTCCCGTGGACTTCCACACAAGGCTCAGAGGCTCCTGGTGCACAAGAGATGTGTATGTGGGACAGTTGCAAAAATCCTTCAGCCTGCAAAGTTTTGCAACAGGTTGCTTAATGCGCAGCCTAATGCACATGCTAAAGTACAAACCTTAACAGGAGAACGGTCTTTCCACACCTACAAAACACCACAAATATCTCACTCACAAAACCTTTCTGGATACGGCACCAAAGGAGTCACCCACAGGGGTGTAGGTGGCACTCGTGGCTCCGTGGCATTCCCCAGCCCTGCAGGTCCCTCTCCCCCTGCCATTCCCATCCATAAGGGGATGGGACAGCGATGCCAGGCAGTCTCAGAGTGCCAGGCACTTACCTTCTACCTGAGCTCTGCCAGTCCCTCTCTGGGGGATGCTGCCCATAGACCTGCCTCGCCTCCGTGTCTCCAGTTGCCATTTGGGCACCACCAATGAAAACCAGAACAAGGCAGTGGGGTGCCAGCAAGAGATACTAGTTAGTGCCACTTAGCTTGAGCTGATGCTGAACCCAAAGTTCGTTGCACCTCCCAATGTCTATATAAGTAACAAGCAGCTCACATTGTCTATCCCTTCTTCTCCCTAAAAACTTGAAGTAACCCCAGGATGTCCCCTCCATTCAAACTCTGAGGTGGTGTGGAAGGGTGAGGAGCTGTGGCAGCCCACAGGCTTTGCGGTCCCCTCCCTCCACGGGCAAACCCTGGCAGGCAGGAGGGTGACCCTCTCTCGAGCCGAATATTCTTGGGGCCGAGGCAAGATGTGGCACAGAGCACCCAGGCTGTGTCTCCGATCCGTGTCCCCAGAGCTGAGTTCCACGGGGTGTAACACTGTTTCATACCCTTGGTCCGTGTCCCGATTCGGCGCCCCGAGTTTGTGCTCCCGGTCCGTGGCCCCGCTTGGTGTCCCCCAGTCGGTGTCCCCGCTCAGCGCATCCCACTCGGTGTCCCCTGCTCGCCCCGCAGTGCCCACCCGCGCTGCCCGGCCCGTGCCCTCCCTCCCCGCGGGTGCCCGGGCGCGGTACCTTGGGGGGCAGGCTGAGCAGGACGGGCACCAGCGCCAGGGGCGCGCAGAGCAGCACCACGAACCGCCGCACGCTCCACGCCTTCTTCACCAGCGCTCCCAGCGCCGCCATCCCGCGCCCATCACCGCGCCCGCCGCCGCGCACCCGCTTTATCCCCCGGGAACGGCCGGGGCGGGGCCCCCTCCCGGTGGGAGGGACCCCCGACGCCCTTCCCCGCCCTGCCTCGCCCACCGGGAGGGGCCCCCGCGCCGCCCCACCGCAGCTCGCCCCGCTGTACCGGCCCCCATCCCCGATACCCCCTCCTTTATACAGCCCTTATATCCCCCCCTTTGCCCCATCTCAATGGTTTCCCAGCCTTTCTTTTTTTCTCTCTCTTTTTTTTTTTTCATTAAAAATAAGCGAACACAACCAAACAAAAGGTCAGTGATGCGGAGCGGGATGGAGCCACGGGAAATGGCAGAAAAGCAGGAGGCAAAGTCTTGGCTCACACAAGTGTGAGCCCAAGCAAGCAAGCGAGGAGCAAATGATTATCCCCTGGGTGTCCTATCAGGATGGACCTTAAGGATGCTTCAATCATGAGTCGAAAAGAAAACGCAAAAGCTGCCCGGTTTGAACTCTGAGGGAGGGTTTTCCTGCCAGCTCTGCCCTGTGTCGGGGTCATAGGAAAGAAAATGGTGGAGTACATGGGACAGGACAGGATCCCCTCTCCCGGATCACGGTGAACTTCAGTTAACACTGAGGAGGTTGCTGGTCTCCACCTGACTGCAGGGAGCAGCAAACATCCCAGGAGACAGAGCTGCTGCACTATCAAGATGAGCAAGAGATCAAAGTCAAGGGAGCTGGGTTTTCTCTCTGCTTTTTGCATCGCCTGGACTCTCACAACTGGAGGCTAAGTGCAGCTGGGTGGTGAGGAGAAAAATGGGAAAGCAAAATAGCATCCTTAGTACTTCACCAGCATCCTTTGAGTGCTTTCAAACATATTGAAATCTTGGGTAGATTGGCCCTATATATATGGAAGATGTATAAAACTCATGTTCAACAGAAAAACCCTTCCCTTTCACCAATAATCAGCTCTCTGAAGAGTTACTACTCCTTGATACTACTTCCTAGAGCATCATGGAAGTTGGAGTCAAATGCATTGGATAAAAAGCAGACCTCAGAAAGCTCTGTCCTCTTCATACAAACCATGGATCACTGGCACAGAGGGGACAAGAAACTAGAGAGGAAGAGTGTGGTGTTACAACCAGCATCAGAGACGGGACTGTGCCTTGGAGTGGACTCTGCTCCGGGTCTGGATCCACCTCCTCCATTCCCTTCCCTCTCCTTAACGGCACATACATAATTTTGCACAAATAGTAACAAACCAGTTAATCCCCGCAGCCATCCCGGGCAGGGGCTAAAGGGTGACGGCATCAGCACCGCGGCTCTTTTCAAACAGCAGAACGGGCACAAAGGCTTTTTGCCGGGCACTGCCGGGGGCCGCTGGCAAGGCGAGGATCCGGCATCCGCCTGGCGCCCGGCCCCGCGCCCGCCCGGCCCCGCTGGCAAACGCGCCTTCTGCCGGGGCCCAGGAGAAAGCACGGAGCGGACCGAGGGAAAGCCATGGGGGATTTTCATCTTGCCTTTCTTTAACTGCTCAACGACGTGAATAAGAAGTTATCATGACTACAAAAGAAAAAAAAAAGAGTAGGAGGTTGCTGCGCTGCCTCGGTGCCCCTGCAGTGGGCTGGGGTAGCACGAGCTGCTTCATCACTCGGGTGGTGGTTGTGATGGAGAGGATGGGCAGATGGATGGCTGACGGCCTGAAAGCAGAATTCCCTAAAACACGCTCAGCTGACCCAAAATAGCCACGAGTCAGAGGCTGGGAGCCCCTGTATGAGTGTGTGTCGCATGCTGGAGCAAAGGAGCTCTACAAAACTTCTTCTCTCAAAATCAACCTTGTAAGTCAAAAAAAAGCTTCAAAAGAATAATAAGCTGCCAGTGTCACAGTCTGTTCTTCCTCTTGTGAGGATACAGACTTCTGGCAGCGTGGAGGGTGAGGGGACCAGCAGCACATTCCCCTCCAAGACACAAGTCACGTCCCTGCCTGGACAGTCCCTTCCCCAATCCCACCCGGCCCCTCTCGGCTCAGCGGGGTGGATGCTGGCTCAGCCTCCAGCGCTTCCCAGCCGAGCACATTGTGCAGGGGCTACATGCTGGTTCACTCGGCCTTCCTGGACTTCAGCTGGGAAAAAATGTTCAATTAATTTGTTTTCTTGTAAGCTCCATCTCTATCGCCCCCATTTCCAGTGCCAGCAGTGGCTGCAGCTGCCCTGGCTGTGCCCTATCACTAACCCTACCACTGGCATCAGACCTCACTGCACTCCTGGGCCATTATTCTCTGCTACTTAAAGTAAGTCTGGTTTATTAGCAAAAGAAAAAGGTGCTGCATAGTGCCCAAAGGGACCACTGTGGGACACCGTTTGTGCTTGGGCCAGGGAGAGGCTTTATTTATCTGTAGTGACCCTCACGGAGTGAACCCTGGGTTACAAATGAGCTTTTATGCTTTTATTGCACTAACTTGGTTTCCTATCAGCACTGATGAGAGAGGAGGGTTGCAAAAGGTTATCGGTGTTTTGCATCTTGCAAAACTGGAAAATATCAATTTCCTGCAGACATCAAGGCCTAGACTGAAAAAAAAGTTCACTGGAAAAAGCTACAGCATATAGGCTGCATGCACAGTTTTTATATATACACACAGTAATTACAGGCACAGAGCTGCCACCGTCCAAAAGTCAAGGCAACAGCATTCCCAGATTATGCAACAGTATCTTCATCCCTGTTCCTTGCTTGTATGTGGGGTTTTTTTCATGTCCCTTTTTCCTCTTAGTGCTCCTATAGGTCTACAACTCACATTTATCTTGAAAATTCCCCTTAGTTCAGTTCTGCCCTCATGGTATCCGTGGGCAAAACAAAGCTTAGCATAATTGCCCCAAACTGAAGTCGGGCTGGTATCCATGAGCTTGTAAGCTGGTTCCCAGTCCCACCACAGAAATCACTGGTGATGGTCAGATACCAAAATAAACAGACAAGGAAATTCCATCAATAACCCGTGATTCCCTCTGAAATCCCAATGCTGCCAATAAAACACTTCTATTTCCATTTTGTTTCTCTTCCCTCTTTCCTTTAACTCCTCTTTCTGCAGTTTATCTGCACCTCCTTGTGCTGTGGCACTTCGGTCCAGTTGTGGAGCCAGATCAAGCAGGCACCAGGAAGCCCCTGGAAATGAAGCTGTTCTTGGCAGGTCTGGAGTTGGTCCCCTGAGACAACAATTTGTTCTTAAAAGTGGAAAGATTCAATCAGCAGAAGGACCCAGAGTGACCAGCTGTCCATCCAGCACACAGCTGGAAATACGTTCTGTTCAAAGATTTTCCCAAAACATACGGATTTTCCCAGTGTTAGTGATGGTGGCAGAGAGACCCCCAGTGGTTGGGTGCACCACGAGCCATCACCCTTCACATCCCACGGTCTCAGGGTCCCCCCGAAGGCAAGCAGGAAGGTTTTGGAGGGGCTGAAGGCCAACACAGCCTTTGGGGCCGGTGACAACAGCCTCTCTGGGTAAGCCAGGGCAGGACATCACTTCTGCCAGTGTCACACAGAGCTGTAACCATCCTCAGTGTCCAGACCCGTGCTCTGAAAAGGGTGGGGCTGACTGTCATCTTCCCACTTCCATTCATTTACCTCTTTCCAAATATTATTGTTTTGATTTCACTTAAAAGAGTAGCTTTTATTTTGTTGGTTCTCCAGTTAAACTCAAATGAGCTAAACTGGGTTGCAAGGACTGTTTTTATAAAGTCAGACCAAACCCTGAAAGAACATTGATGGCTTGAAATTTTATTTGCAGCAGATAAACTATTCATGTGAAAAAAGAGAAGAAAATAGGAGTCCCATTTTCCTTATGAGAATGCACATGCACTGGACATAAAGCCTGAGAATTAATAATGCAATGGATAATAATAATAATAATAATAATAATACAGCGTCACTTATGACCACACAGATGCATGGAAAGCTAACACAGCAGTATGTCAGGCTATTCCCAGTCAAACAAAGACTGGAACCTCCACCTGCCCTGTGAACCAGCCAGGGAAGCAGTGGTTTTCATCCAGTGAAGTGCTGCTGCAGGTATAGAATCAGAATAACCTGAGTTGGAAGGAGCCCACAAGGATCATCGAGTCCAGCTCCTGATGGACTGGTGGAGTGATACAGCTGAGGCTGCAAGAAGACGTGGGGTGGACATTTTGCAGGTCTGGAGTGTCCTCTTTTGCTGGACAAACACCTGCTGAGATTTTTCCATCCTCAAACAGCAATAGCTCAGCATTCACTACAACAAACCAAACGACACATCAGGCTGATCAAGAGGAAATATCAACAAAGCCGTAACACAGATGTGCGGAAAGTAACACTTACATAACGAGAAGGAGTTTATCACGCAGTGAGTGAGAAAGCAAAACATTTTTGCTTTTCATGACCAGTAAAGTTCTGCTTTGTTTTGAAGCTCCGTCACGGAGCTGATTTCAGCAAAGGCCAATTCAGGAGCCCCTGCTCGAAGGCCGGTCCCACGCACCAGCTCCCCGAGAGGACTGGCCTCGCCACGGGCTGCCGGCCCCGGCTCAGAGCACCGCGCCGGCCCCGAAAGCTCCCCGCGGATCGGCTTTGTTTCTGCTCCGCCGTCCCGCGGGGGGAGCTGCGTTTTAATAAACACCACGATAGTTAGAAACAGGCTTCTTCAAAGGGCTTTGAAAACAGAACTCAATCCTGGCATCACCGGGAGACAGCGAGAGCGGTGTTTGTACAGATGTTGGCCGGCGGGCAGGGAGCTCGGGCGCGCAGCCTCCTCTGGCACCGGGGGCTCGGCTCAGCCTCGTTTGCTCGCATCCACCCGCTCCCACCGCGCCACGAGGCTCCAGCAGCACCGATCCGAGTGCCCGTGTGCTGGGCAGCCGCTCCCCGGGAAGGCAGGAGAGCGTTCGGCAGCATCAGCCCCCTGCGCGGGCACACGGCTCTTCCTCGCCCGTGGGCGGTAAAAACAAACCACAGCGCTGCCAGTGGCAGCCAAAGCTGTGGCTGGGCGGTGGAACCCGAACCCCACGCCGGGGCCGGGCACTCGCCCAGGCGGCTCCTCTGGCAAGAGGTGAATGCGCGCCGGGCACGGGCAGCCCGCCGCGCTAGGACACTTGCGGGACGCGAACCGGCCGCTGCCGGGGCGGGAGGCGGCAGCGCTGCGCCGGCGCCACCGCGCGGAGTGGGAGCGTAATCCCGGAGGCGCCTTGTGCTTCGCGGCGCTGCCCGCCCGCCCCGCTCCGCGCCCGAGGAGAATTCCAAGGGGGTCCCGCCGGCCCCGAGCGCTTTGCTCGGGTTGCTCTAAGCGCGGAGACAGAAGCCTTCAAACCCCTCCCCTGCTTGGCAGAGCAGCTTCTCGCAGCTGCCTTCTCCCCCGTGGATGCAGATCCGTACCGGACACATCTATGGATGTGGAGGGGTGAGGCACACTTTGCTCCCTCTTATCCATTTTCAGACAGAGCACCAGAGAACAGAGGATGGGTAAAGGCTGCCCAGCACAGCAAATCGCTCAGGGAGGAGTTCACTGTCTCTTCTCCATCACTACCTGCAGTAAATGATAAAGCTCACACACTCAGCAAGGGCACAACTCACATCCCAACCTGCTCATAGTACAGAGGGCCAATTATCTTCTAACCCACCCAGGGTGTGTAAGGCTTTTCCTCTGGGACATCTTACGTTCACATTAGACAGAGTAAACCAGAAAAAGAACTGATATAGAGAAAACATTACAAGAAAGAATATTACCACCTGTCTCTGCCAACTGGGCAGTCCCTCTTATAAAGCGTCAGAAATGGAAATTCACAGCAGACTTCTTGCTTAAAGTGGAAGTTTCTCAGCAGAAAAGTGTTCTTGATTAACAAGTTTTTATTTCCTTAAGGAAGTACTATAGACTGAAAGTGAAAAAAAGCCAAAATTACTACCAGAAGAAAATAAACCCAGGTTATGTTTAGTGCTGAATTTCAGCATTGCCCATGTCCTGGAATTCAGGTCTCCAGAAAAAATTTTGGACGTGTAGAGTCATTTATAATGGATTTAAATGCCTCGTTTGTAAAGTCTTTTGAGAAAAATAACACATTTTTAAAATTAAAATAACACATTTCTCTTTCTCAGTTACCTTTTATAGATGCTCAGGTACTCCCAGGTAAGAACATCCCACAAATTCATGGTCTGCAGGCTGAGCAAGATGACTCTGAATGATTCTAACCACACAAAGAACACGAGTGGAATGACACTGCAAACTATTTCGTAGATGAAATACTTAACATTTAGGAAAGAAGTGACCTTTAGTTCTCTCTTGGCTGTGCTCCCATCTCACAATTACTTTGGTTACTTTACGACACTTAAACTCATTCAAATTTATTTATTTGAAGACACAGTTATCAAAATAGTGATATGTGAAATAAACCCAACTAGAAATATAAATAACCCTATTTGCAGAACGTAATATTTCCCCATCCCTAAGCCTGCCCTCTTCTACCCAATCATGGATCTCTTCCTTCCCCTTAGTCGCACCTCATCCAGCTTTTTGATCACAGGACCAGATTTTTTAGATGTGGCAGCATAGCTCTTCAGCAGAGCTTTAAACATCATTTCAGTATCTGGATGAGTGCTAATGAAGGCTTTTTCCAGAACATACAAATCAACTCCTTTGTCCTCTGGAAGACCTGAAATAAAACTGAGTCCAAAATCTATCAACACCAAGTCCACCTTCTCCACGGGTGGCCGCAGAAGGAGATTGGCAGTTGTGAGATCCCCATGAATAATATCCTCATCGTGCATCCTCGCTAACAGCTCACCCATCTTCTCTGCTAAGTCCTGGAGGCTGCTGGTATCATTTCCACTCCGTTGTACAGAGTAAATATGATCTTGGACTGTAACTGAGTCTACAATATCTTCAAGATATATGGAGTTGGTGACATAATCCACGAAGTAGACGGCTGGAGCTGGAATCCCTATTTAAAAGAGCAAATCAAATGCTAACAGCTAATTTACGTGATTCCCAACTTTAACAACAAAACACAACCAATAAAAGCCTTAAGTAGAAATTCCGGTTGAGATCACCCCCAGCCACTGACAATCCACATCTTGGAAGGGCCTTGCCAACACTTCCAACCCACCTGCACTGGTAGCCTTTTAACCTCCTGGCAGCTTCAGCTTGGTAACAGGATCAGCCCCTCCTGGGGTGAGACTCTCCAGGAAAACACGTTATGGGACACACCGAGGACAAGCCGTGTTTTAGGGGCCGCTCTGGACGAGCAGAGAGGGTCACTCCTGGATGAGAAGAACCCCCCGCACCCTTCAGGATGGCGCTGGAAGTGCCAAGTGCCTGCGATCTGCTCTGAGCCACGGGCAGAGCCGGGGAGGACTGGGGGGGGGGGGGGAGTGTCCTGCGGGGGCTGCCCCGCTCACACCGCCCAGGAGTGTCCACCTGTCCTTCCCTGCTCACACCACTCCAGGGTGTCTGTGTGTCTGTCCTGCCCCACTCACACCGCCCCGGGGTGTCCGTGTGTCTGTCCTGCCCCGCTCACACCGCCCCGGGGTGTCCGTCCGTCTGCCCGTTCTGCCGGGGCAGCCCCGCCTCTCCCCGTGCCCACCTGCCCGCCGGCACCGCAGCAGCGACCGCGCCTCCTGCGTCGTGCGGCGCCGGCTGAGCCGCTCCTCCAGCGCCGGGTGCCGGTACCGCTTCGGGACGCGGAGCTTCGCCACGGCCTTGCGGCCCAGGAACAGCCCGCGGTACACGTGCGCCTCGGCGCCCTGCTGCACCAGCCGCAGCCCCGGCAGCGGCGGCGGCGACAGCTCTTCTTTCGCCTCCGCGGCCTCGCGGTGGTTCGCGGCGGGGCCCGCGGCCCCCACAGCGCCCATCGCGGGCCCGGCGGGCCCGGCCGGGCCCGAGCGCTCCCCGCCCGCCTCCGCCTGCGCCGCCGCCATCGCCGCGACGCGCCGCCACACTGCGCGTGCGCGGGGCGCCGCTTCGGCAACGCTCGGCGATCTCCGGGGATCTCCGTCAGTGCTCGGCAAACCTCGGCGATCTCCGGCGACTTCCGTCAGTGCTCGGTTCCCCGGGACGAACGCCCCAAGCCCCGCCCCCCCCCCCAGCCCCGCCCCCGCCGCCCTCGCTGTAACGCGCCCTGCCCCGCTTTGTCCGTGTCGCTCTCGGTGTTGTCTCTTACAAACCCTCTCTCTGTGCTTGCTCCCCGTAAGTCCTGCTGCCCGCTGCCCGCCTCGGCCGTGGGGGGGGATACTGAGTAGCTGCAGGATGGTGGGACTCGTTCCCGAGCCTTCCCCAGCCAGTGCATTCTATGTTTCTGCCAGTGCAAGAGCGAGTCCAGCAGCTGCCCCTTGGCTTGTGAGGGAGATGTTGGATGTGCATCTTCTCAAAGTGGCAAGTGCGATCTCGTGGTTCCCCCCGAGGTGTTCCCAGCACCACCTCAGAGCCCCCTGCCAGGGCATCACCCCCGGGACAACAACACCAGGATGCTCCAGCATTGGGGCATCACCGTGGCAACTCCACCTCTGGGACATCACCAGCAGGACGATCCACCACTGGCTCTTGGCCCTTCATGTGCCAAAAGCCTCTGCTGGAGCCCGTGCAGATGCAGTACAGCTGCCCTGTTTGTGGCTGGGGAAGAGAAGGGATTTGCCCATAGGCTGCAGGGGATTGCCAGCCTGCAGCAGGGCGTGGTGTGACCTCAGGTCCCCATGCTGGGCAGCACCAAAGCTTCTGCCCCAAGTCTGTCACAGGCCATTCAGTGAGTCAGGTGAGTCCCCCTTCCTTGAGCAGCCAAGACCCACATCTCCATCTTAGTAGAAGATGGACAAACCTCATTATATTTGGACCAGTATTTGGGTTTTTATGGCACCCTGAAAAACCACTGCTCTACTGGCTGATCTGCACACACTGCCATTTATGTTCTTCAGAAGACATAAGAGAATTCAGCCCAGTCCATGTAAATATGTTTTCAATTGTTGCTTTTGGAGGTGCCACAAGTCCATTTTGCCCTTGTTTTCACATCCACAACATTTGTTTCCTTTTCGGAGCATTTATATTTTATTAACACATTCCATACAGCTTACTTGTCATTGCACGGTGGGAAATGGCAAATATTTGTCTTTCTTCAGTAACAACTTTTAAACATCCTTTCCAAGTTCTCAATGATACAGATAATCCAATCCCTCAAGTCTGGCCACCCGTGGCATCCTCCTTCAGCTGCCCTCGCTGTGGCAGGAGACTGACAGCTTGGCCAGGGAAAGATGTGCATTCCTGGGCTCTGTGGCTGGAATTTGCAAATGCCACAAACACTCAAATAACGAAAAAGGTTTTTCCCCATGTTGTGGGCAGATTTTATCTAAGCATCCATGCTCAGATGCCCCCACAGACTCACATATACAACCTATAAGCAAGTGCACAGAGATACCCTCAGTTCATTATTCTGGTAAACATGACAGTCTTCTCTCATGCTGGCCAAAAACAGCCTCCAGAGCTTTCAAAATACAAAAGAAAATATTTTTGCTTTATTTTCCCATTTATTTTATTTATTTAAATTTTATCTTCCCTGTGATTTCACTTATTCTTTTCTCTTTGAATGCAAAAAAGCAGTTGACATAGCCCTTGGAAACCATCTAGAGCCATTTACAATATTTATGGTATCACACAGTATTTTTATTGGAATGCTGAATCACCCCAGAGAACTTCACTGAAGCCACAGACTCTGCTAAATAGTTTAATTATGTAACTTTGTTCTCCTGGTGACAAGCGTTTACAAACTCTCCTTTCGCAAACAATGAAATTAAGTCAAAAATTGCAGCACAGCAAACCAAGCTAATGGAAACCAAGGCGGGTCCCCTGGGCTCCTTCCTCCTGCTGTCCTGTGGAACCCTTGGCCCTACAAGCAGCTCTCCCATCACCCCCCAGCTAATTTAAGGATGGGGGCTGCCATCCTCAGAGCTCAGATGGGAAAAGGAGAATTTGGGCTAAATCAGGCTCAGGCGGTTCCTTGCACCCATCTAAGGCTCTTGCTGATTCTGAGTTATTGTGTTCATCAATAACTGAATAGAGCTTGGTCAGTTTGGTGCCTCAAACCCCCTTCCTAAGGGTCAATCATAATCAGAGAAAACGGAGCTCCAGTGTGTGATGAGCATCGCTGAGCACCTTGTTCTCCCTTTGCCAGGATAGCTTTCCTTCTCCCCGTCGTATTTGCATTTTAATTTGTGATTTTAAAGCCTCTTCTAGCTGCCCCGGCCCAGAGGTGGAGGGTAACGTTTTCCAGCAGTCACGGCCGGGTTGTGTTACCAAACACAGGCTGCCGTTCCAAACGCCGAGCTCTCCTCTCCGGGAAGCGCATTCCTGCGGCTCAGCCCTGGGGTTGCGCTGTTTGGCTGTCAGGCAGAAACGCGCCCTCTCGCCCCGCAAGCCCGGCAGCCAAGAGCGAGATAAGGATCAGAGGGGGAAGCGGCACTGCCAAAGCACACGGTCTGGAGGGGGGGAGGAGGAGGAGGAAGGCATCGCAGGAGGGAGCCAGGATAGAAACGTGCCGGCACACATGAAGCGTTGGTGGATCCGCCACTCCAGACCTTCTCATATGTGGATCTTCAGGACAAAGGCACTGACTTCAGCAGGCCCAGAATACCCATTAATCACAAATGTTATGATAAGAAAGGTGTGCTTTAAGAACCACAAAGGAAGATTTTTTTTTTCCCCTCAAATTATCCCAGCAGGTTTTCACCTTTTTTCCCAGGCGACCACAACCCACAGCCACGCACAGTGTCGACGTGGCAGCTGCATTTCTGTACATACTGATGTCACCTTTTCAGCCACCTTTTGTAAACACACCATAAAGCTCTGCCTGTGCTTGCTCCCCAGGATCTCACCTCCTTGTTGCCTGTGCTAATAATAATTCTTGTGCTGTCAGAGACCAGGAAGCTTCCAGAGAATGGTTGGGTGGCGGATAAATGAAAGCTGAGTGACCATGGAGAAAAGTATAATTTCTTCCTTCTCACACTGAATTAAATTCAGAAGGAAGGAATTGTTCGGGGAAATCAAAGATCAAGTAGCCAAGGGTGGGTTTGCCCAGCGCCTGATGAGGACTCTGGGTCCCCTCTGGCTCTCTGCATAGTAGGGAACCATGCATGGGTGACATCTCCAATTCACAGCACAGCTCACCCAAAATGTCAGTCTGTATCAGATACGAGGTTTTAGAAAACATCTTTTTACATACTTTATTTGCACTGAAATTAGAGCATATGAATGGGAAGCATTTATTTAATCTGTAAACCAGGTAGATGGTTTGAAACACTTTTCATATGTAACTTGGAGAAGAAACAAAGCCAAAACGCTTGATCAGCTGCTGCCCATGTTGCAGTCAGATATCCAACAGACTAAAGCTGAAAGGATACATGTGATCCAATATGGCCCATCTCAAGCATCCCAAAACTATGAGTTGGAACAAAAAAAGTGTTGGTACCACTGGTCTGCAGACCAGAGACAAGAAATGTATCCCCATACTTAGAATAATAATAATAATTTAAATATTTCTCTTAAATGCCCTGTTAAGTCAAACTGTGGGGTGACTGAAAGAGCTCTTTAAAAAAAAAAGTGTTCTTGTGTTCTTTATTCTTCACCCAACCTGTTTATTTTTGGCTCTGTCAGAGGGGTGTGCCTGCACCACAGGCACGATGGTCACAGATGCAGACCTGCCCCAATTCAGCTTTGTACTGTGACAAAGAGCTTGACCAGCACAGGCTCCACAGACTGCTGCTCTGGAGCTTGTGTGGTTATAACATCTTAAATACTAAAATTTAGTATAAGTATTAAACGAAATGTTACCAGCAGTCAAGTGCCAACTTGCAATGCAGGTTCACGGTCATGTGCACCTACCCTTCAGTGGCAGTCCCTGCTGGATGGCTCTGGGGAGGCTGTCCCTGCCCTCCCATCACATCTTCCCTCGCTGGTCCCCACGCCAGCTGGGTCACAGCAAACTTCTGAACATCTCGTGCACCTCAGCGCAGCTCAACCCGCCCAGCAGCTGCTGTTTGCACGAACAGCACCGAGGGAGAATGTTTGCATATTGTGGTAAAGAGTTTTGAAAGCACTTTGAGGTGTATCACGTTTTGTAAAACCCTTGTTTAACAAGCTGGACTTTGGGAATGAAAGTAGCCTCAGACTCAGAAAAAAATCTTGCATCCAAGTGCAAGCCCCAGTGTCTTTTATGCAGGACAGCAGGAAGGTTCCTGTTCCACTCAGCAGAAAAAGAATGTTGATTGCAAGGGAAGCTGAATACTGAAATGCTTTGTCTGATGGAGCACTGTGCAGGGGGAAGGAGATCAGCTCAAGAGATGATCCTTTCTGTCCCAGTGAAAGTTAAGAGTGCAAATTTAGTCACAGAATCACAGAATCACAGAATCATAGAATGTGCTGAGTTGGAAGAGACCCATCAGGATCGAGTCCAGCTCCTGGCCCTGCACAGGACACCCCGAGAGTCGCACCATGTGCCTGAGAGTGTTGTCCAAACGCTTCTTGAACTCTGTCAGGCTTGGTGCTGTGACCACTTCCCTGGGGAGCCTGTTCCAGTGCTCAATCACCCTCTGAGTGAAAAACCTTTTCCTGACATCTAACCTAACCCTCCTCTGCTGCTCTTTTAGTTTTAGCTTTGAAATGGTCACCCCTTTCCTAGCAGGCTTCTTTGGCTTTCCAGCCGAGCTACCTCAAAGCATTAACAAACTGTCAATCTCCTGTGGGCTTACTAGAGGCTTTCTCGCCTGGGGTGGGGGGAGAAGCTCTGCACAAGGGCAGGTCAGCAGGCAGCGAGGAGATTCCTGTTCCTGGCTCAAATGAGACAGAATGGGGACAGAGTTGTCATTCCAGCCACGAAAGCCATATCCTCGTTTCTAGAGAGATAAGCCCGTAAAGCTTCCCCGGCCACCCCGCAGCCTCCCGGCGCTCACACGCCCAAGCCCCGCTTCCCGCCGGGCTCACCCATCCCGCGGGATCGCCATCGCTGCCGGGGCTCTGCAGCTCCCCCCCCCCGGCCCGGGACCCCCGGGCAGGGCGACTACAAGCCCCAGGCTGCCCGGCCGGGGGCAGGGCGGTGGCAGCGACGTGGCGCGGCCCCGCTCCGGCCGCCGGACCCCGCTCCGCCCCGCTCCGCCCCGCTGCGCTCCCGGGGCCGCGGAGCGCGGGGGGCTCAGCCCCGCCGGGCCATGGGTGAGTGCGGCCGGGGCCGGGCGGGGGGCGCTGCGGCGGAGGGTGGGGGGGATCATCAGGTTTTTGCTGCCACAGCCCCTCCGGGGACGGGGCTCTCCGGGGCGCGCGCCGGGAAAAAAAAAAGTTCCCTAAAGGAAAAAGAGAAAAGTTTTCAACTTTTCCTAAAGGCTGGAGCTGCATCCCACGCCCCTCCCCCTTTCTTTCTGGTTTGGTTTTGGGTTTGTTTTGGGGGTTTTTTTTAGCGCTCCCAGCAGCACATACAGCGAACGCAAGAGCCAAGGAATTTCCTGCGGCTCGGTCCTGGGGCCATCCCAGGAGCGCTGCAGCGACAGGGAGAGCGGGGTACAAGGAGTGTGGAGGGACCAGGATTTGCTGTGGAGTGGGATTTGCTGGAGGCAGTGGTCCGGCGTTCGCTGGCCATGACGTTGGTGTGAGCAGAGTCCGAAGTCAGCCCCAGTCCCAGTCCCAGCCCGGCGGTCACTGCCCCGTCCCGGAGCACGACCCGATGACCAGTTTGCCATAGGCAGGGAATCGCCTGCCACAGCTCCTCCCGAGACCCACCAAACTTTCTGCCCTCAAGTGGAGATCTGAAGAGTCCTCGAATTTCCCAGCTATGTCAGAACAGACTGCATAGAAACTGGATTTCAGTCAAAGTTCATAAACCATGACTGCTCATGAAGTTAACAAGAAATGCAGCAAAACCTGATGAAATCAGCTGTGGTATTTATAGTGGGACTCTCTGTGTCTAGTAGAATTTGTGGCTTGGAACTAACGGGATGGGCACTTAGGCCTTTTGTTCTCAGCAGATAATTTTCTAATTATCTGCATAACGTGCACAAGGAGTGCTAAAAGCAGTGTGGGTGGTCACACAGAGCGTGGTGAGAGGAACTGGGGTAACTGGGATGGCGTAAGTAACACAAATGAAACACAGAGGGTTACAGAATAAATACAAATATTTGTATTTATGTACAGCAATCACTGAGAAATCTTTATTGCTAGCTGTAATTAAAGGCCAAGCAGAGACACTTCCTATTAAACACAGCTTGTGAGGGGAAAAAAGCCCTTAGGCAGGGTGAGAAAAGTTTCCACGGTCTGGTAGTTGTGTCCGCATTTTTTCCACATGCAGTCTACAGAAAATGTGAATATTTCTAATTAAACAAAAGAGTACAGATAGAATTACATGCTGGAAACCAGCACAAACCTCAAAGCTAATGCGCTCTACCTGTGCTTCAGAATTGTAACTGGAGGGGAGGTCACTGCCACTGCTGTTCCCAGAGATCCCTACATCATGCTGGCTCTCGCACCAGAGCAATCCTGCTGCTATAACATGGCTCATGGTTCTCACACTGTCACCCTTTCATCCCTTCCCCATGGTCAGAAGCATGTGCAGGCAGAACCTTGGTTTTGTAGGGTTGTTTGGGCTGGGTTGGTTTGGGTTTGGGTTGCTTTTGCTGCTGGCTGTTGGTTTTTTAATTTATTTTATTTTACCTAAACTTAATTTGTATGCTCATCTGTATGGGATGGGCAAGGCCAACAGTGAGGTTTTCAGCTCATGATGAAGTTTGTCCTGTGGTCCTGGACCAGCCTGAGGAGGCTGTCCATGGCACGGGGATCCTGGGTGCTGTGGGCTGTAGAAGGACGGATGAAGAAATCAGGGCCATCTCACAAAGTCATGGCAAGAGTGCAAGATTAAGTGGAAGAAATAAACTTTTGTGAGCAGGGCTTTTAATGCCAAGGTCAGAAGTGAGAATGTAGAGGCTGCAGGCTCAGTGCCACGTGCACTGAAACATGAAAATGATAATGCAGAACAACTCAGAACCTGAAAGCAGAAGCTGCATTTCCTGCCCAGAACAGGTTTTGTAATTTGAATCCAGGGAGACCACAGAGGATCCCCCTGTACAACTCCAGGCACTACAAATCACTGCCCTCTACTTAAAAACATGTCTTAACTTTGTTAACAAAGTCCTGACTTCACAGTTCTGCACCCCAAATGAGTGCCTCTGCCTGGTGGATTGTGTGACTGTCTGCAAGTGTCTCTCTACATGTGACCTGGTGACCTACGGGGAAATTCTGCATCGTGGCTTTGTAAACGGAAAATGTGGGTGTCCTGGGAGAGCTTTTTCCAGCCTGTGCATGCTGATAACTGCCCTGCTAGCATCAGAAAACCTGAACTTGGCATTACTTTCTTGTCTTCCAGGTCGTGCAGTGATGGTCCTGCTCTTGTCTGCGACGGTGTCTCTCCTGGGCGGGCTGATATTTGGGTATGAGCTGGGGATAATCTCTGGTGCGCTGCTGCAGTTGCAGGTAGACTTTCACCTCAGCTGCTTCAGGCAAGAAGTTGTCGTGAGCGCCGTCCTCATCGGAGCCCTGCTGGCCTCTCTGGCCGGGGGGGTGCTCATCGACCGCCACGGCCGGAGGAGAGCGATCCTGGTCAGCAACGTGGTCCTGCTGGTTGGCAGCCTCATCCTCACGCTGGCGAGGTCATTTGTGGTGCTGGTTATCGGGCGTGTGACCGTGGGCTTTGCCATCTCTGTCTCATCCATGGCCTGCTGCATCTACGTCTCAGAAATGGTGGCTGCTCACCGGCGAGGGCTGCTGGTGTCTCTCTACGAAGCCGGTATCACCGGGGGCATCCTGCTGTCCTACGCGCTGAATTACGTCTTTGCGGACGTGGAGGAGGGATGGAGGTACATGTTTGGGCTGGCCATTGCCCCGACAGCCATGCAGTTCCTCAGCATCCTCTTTCTCCCAGTGAACCCTGTTAAATTAAGCTCGTGGGACTCGGACTGCCAGAAGGGCCTCATTCCATTGCAGGACACTGAGGACAGAGCGGCGGCAAAGCAGGAGCCCTGTCAGGGGAAGGATTACTCATTCCTTGACCTTTTCAGGACCAGAGACAACATGAGAAGGCGGACTCTGGTGGGCCTGGGACTGGTGCTCTTCCAGCAGTTCACTGGGCAGCCCAATGTGCTGGGCTACGCCTCCAAAATCTTCCACTCGGTGGGGTTCCAGAGCAACTCCTCGGCAATCCTGGCCTCAGTTGGGCTGGGAGCGATCAAGGTGGTGGCCACGCTGGTCGCAATGGCCTTGGCAGACAAGGCTGGCAGGAGAGTGCTGCTCCTGGCTGGCTGTGTGGTGATGGCCATGTCGGTCACCACCATCGGCCTCACCAGCCGCATGGCCCCGCTGGCCATGGCCAGGGACTGCAAGGCACCCACCGACCCCAACGCATCCCTCAGCCTCACCCAGCACCCCCTGACATCTGCATTCCCCCAGTCTGCTGTGTCACCCCTCCCACCAGCATCGGGTGCTGTCAAAGGTCAGGCAGCCCCTGGTTTTGCTGCCACAAGGAGCCTTACAAAAGTTTTTGCCAGTGCTCAAAGCGAAAAGGTTGTTCCCTATTCTTCCCTCATGCAGAAAAGGGACTTGGTAGGTCAGTCCATAAAAGGGACAGTGGGAAGCATGGGCCCTCCTCTTGCTGGAGCTCCCTGGGCACAGCATACGGTCTTAAATTGGATTACACTGCTGAGCATGATGGCTTTCGTGAGCGCCTTCTCAATTGGATTTGGGCCAAGTAAGTGTGGTGTTTATATATCTTTGCACTAACCTAGAGAATAAAACTAGGGCTGACCTGCAAGCTGCCTGCTGGAAACATTCCTTATGTGTCTGCTGTACCAAGCAGCTTGGTGTCTGGGAACTGGAAATATGTCCCCATCTGCCCACTGAATCATTTTCTAGCACTGCAGCTCTGCTAACTACAGGGCTGGTACAGCACTGGAATAACTTCCTCTTCCATGCTATAACTACCCTTGTAATGAGGTTTTTTTCTGTGAAGCTCATTGCAAAATCAGAGTATCCCACAAGCACTACACCCTGGGGAAGAGAAAAAAAAGAAGGCTGAGGGCGGAGGGACTGAGGGGCTTCTGCTGTGTGATAGGGAAAGTCAGTGCAGAACTGGAAGTGGAACTTCTTTGAAAGTTTCTCAGTATCAGTTTGGTTGTTTTGTTGGTTTGTTTTTTTTTTTCTGAAATCATTATTTTTCATCAGATGAGGTTAAAGATTAGGTCTTGCTTCCATGTGAGCTCTACTATTTTCTGACATTTAAATGTCTTGATGGGAGAAAACATCTTCTAACTCAAGAGAAATATATAAGTGGGCAAGTCTCACGGGTTTGATGGTTACCCTGCAAATTATTTCAAGCTAAATAACCCCAGGATAGGAGAGGGTTCTTGAAGGCATATGTTGCTTTAACTCTGATTTTAGCCCAAATGCAATGTTGTCTCCCTAATTCCAGCCCTTTCTCATTTTTTTACAAAGAGCATGTCCTGACAGCACATCTTTTCCATGTCCCATGGATGGAATTACAAACTCCCCCACCTTCTTCTTTGCTCCCTGTGCCTGTTCATTGCTGTTTCGTTCTTCCTGCAGTGCTGAACACGAGAGGTTTGAGGTATTCTCCTGTGCCCTGTCTCTGAGGTCAATGAATGTTTGACACCACCAGCAGCGGGCGCTGGGTGAAGCCAGAGTTTAAACCCCCTGCTGAAATGTCCTTTGCCCATTTCCCGAACAAATTGCTTAACTCCCACACTGTCTTTCTGATCTCTCTAATCCGTGCAGTGACCTGGCTGGTCCTCAGTGAGATTTACCCTGCTGGGATAAGAGGAAGAGCCTTTGCCTTCTGTAACAGCTTTAACTGGGCTGCTAATTTGCTGATCAGCCTCTCCTTCCTGGACCTTATTGGTAAGTAGCCACTCCTCCTCCCTCCACCTCCCACGGCTGGTTAGGGAAGGGTGGCCACCACGAGCCATTTGGAGATGAGGTGGCATTTTGAACCCTGGGGACTTGGGGCTGGAGTAGCTGTGACCCTGCTGCCCCTGAGAGCAGGAAAGCCAGGCACCAGCAGCACTGCTCTGAGCCCCTCTGTCAGCTGTTTGTAAAAGTCACCCATTGCCCACTGGGCTGCACTAGAGCACCACAGTATCAGCAAACCACAGAGTTTGCAGCTTCCCTACCGGCAGCTTTACAACATTTCTTTCTAGCAGAGCCCTCAGTTGAGGCACTCGGTGGGCACTGCTGGCCCTGGAGCCTTCCCTTCCCTCTGGTGCTGGCAAAGCCTGGCACGAACCAGCCTTTTCCTTTGCTGATTCCCAGTCCAGGCCTTGCAGATAAGGTATTTCCCAGATCTATTGAAGGCTTCACAAAATAAGATGCCCATCAGGCACCAGTGACCACCTCACAGTAAATAAACCAGTTTCCTTTGTATCCCATGATGTGACTGACCTCCTATCCTCATGCACTTGAACCTCTGCAGATGCCATTGGATTCTCTTGGATGTTTCTTCTCTATGGACTGATGGGAGTGATGTCTGTTATATTCATTTACCTTTTTGTCCCAGAAACAAAAGGACAGTCCCTAGAGGAGATAGACCAGCAGTTCTCCAGGAAAAGGTGTGTGTGCTGTTGTCCCAGTGTGAGTGCTGGCTTTGGGAGCTTCCCATCGGTGGCTCCTGAGGTCTGTGTCACCAGGCAGCTCAGGGCTGTTGCAAAGTCTGGTCAGTGCTACTGAGAAAGTAGAAAATCTCAAGTTTGTGGCAGGGTTTTGGGACAAGCTGTGAGAGCTGCAGTGCTGTTCATCAGCAGGTCACTGCCCTGAGCCTTGTGGCTGTGCTGTGGGAGGGCACTAGTGGCACTTGGGAGGAAATGGGCTAAAAACCAGGGCTCGTGGTTGAGGAGGGGAAGGCAGGACCACAGCATGGGACAGGCAGGTCAGGACTGGGAGGAGACAGGAGGGGATGATAGTCCTCTTGTTTCACCTTAGAATAGTCTTGGACTGATCCTTCTCCTCCAGGGCAGAGACATCTCCTGGTGTAACACAGGCCACGGGCTCTCACCTGGTAGTTTTCAGACGAAGCCTGTAATGGGTTAGGGAAGATCAAAAGGTGCTTGTGCCATCCTGGTTGGGATGGAGGTGGCAGGGCAGGCATTGCTGGAGCAGGGCGAGGCCCATGGGAGGGAGCACACACCCCTGGGAGGCAGGAGGGGTAACTGCTGTGAGACCCTGCCTGGATCCCTGGGCACAGCACTGACCTTCACCATTGCCCCGCAGGGTTTGGGAAGGAAATGTGTTCAAGACGAGACGTGGACGAGGAGCGAGCTGCACACACGCACAGTACCAGAGGGTGGAGCACACCAACAGCCCATGAAACCATCAACGTGCCTGCAGCATCGTGTCTGAGCAGCTTTTCCAGGAGAGGAGCAGGCTGGGCCATCAGGACAGTTCTTTTCCATGGCCTTTAACTGGTGCTCACAGACAGTTCTCCCTGCAGTGCCTTAGCTGTGGGGACATGCAGATAGCTGTCCTTCGGGTCCTTGGAGAATCGTTGTTCCCTGGCAGGGAGCACGTCCTTCCTTTGACGTCTTTAATTCTTCATCATTTGTACCTCCCATCATTTAAGAGATTAATTTTTTTTGTACGCAGGGATTAAATCACACCTTTTGCCGGCGGCGCTCTCCCTTCGGCGAGATGTGAGCGAGGTGTGTTTTATTTTCCCGTTCTTGGAAAAGAACGGGCGCTGCACCGCGCCGGACCCGCCGCCAGTGGGTGCCCCGGCACCGCGGCA